>NW_021604665.1:10167311-10282028 GCF_004785775.1 Grammomys surdaster | reverse complement strand
CCTCCCTCCCTCCCTCCCTCCCTCCCTCCCCCCCCTCTCTCTCCCTCCCCCCCCTCTCTCTCTCTCCGTCCCTTCCTCCTTCGCTTTCCCCCCCCTCTCTCTCCCTCTCTTCCTTTTGCTGTCTCTGTTTCTGTCTCTTTGTCTCTCTGTCTCTATTTGCATTAGATTCCAATGAAATATTGAGTATGATCTAATCAACCATATGTTACTTGTTAAAATTCAAGCAGTTGATGATTCAAAGAAGTTTGCCATTTTCCCAATGGGGTGTGATGAAGTATCAACTTTGAGATTGGAAAGAACTAGAATCTTTTCTCTGCTTTTCCCTTTTGCTACACATATTATTTGAGCCAGATTAAGTATTCTCAAGAGTCTTGGTTTTTTTTCTGTAGAATATGCATGTAATCATGACTCTTACTCCATAGATATGTGCAGATTCAGAGAGGAGCCATAGACATGACCTGAGAACATGTAGAAAACAGTGATTTTTCTTGTGAAATAAAAATAACATTCTTCTGGTGAGAAGAAGTATGGCTGAGTACTAGATATGAAGTACCGACAGGCATGAGCAATAGGAGAAGGGATATAATGGTGACAGCAAGTGAGGAAGTCGGGATATGGATTAGGATGTCAGGGCTCAGATAACAGAAATCTGCAGGGTTCAGAAACTGCCCTATGGCATGGTACCCATGTAATTGTCTGTATGCAGAACATTTCCTAAGTACCCCTCAGATCCAAAGCCTCTGGTGTTTACCATGCATTTAGCTGAAAATACCACAGACCCAACTTGGCTTTCATTCGTAGGGCTGAGGATCCAGATACCTAGGAAAATGTGAGTAAGTAATGGTGGAGAAAAAGAGTTTGACAAAGAGACATGCATAAGACAGGAAGATTTATGGGCTTTCTGGATCAGTTGAGTGGACAGTTCTCTTGCCCAGTGGCCCTGCTGATGTGTGTCCCATCAAAGAGCATAGACAATAAACCAGTATTGGCAACATGGGATTTTCAAGTAATTGAACTCACACAGCTTAAGTGCATCACCCCTTTATTTATTATAAAACCTTAGATGTAGCATATATGTATATTTACAAGCATACAATGTATATAATGCACATATATTACAGGTGTACACAGATGTTACTGGTATCTTCTACTTCTTATAAATATTGTGGTCACACCATAGTCCCACACCCTGATCTCTCTTAATGCTAACTTCCCCTTTAAGAGTTTTGCATCTAAAATTCAGTCATATTAAGGGTGATGGATTCAATGTATGGCTGTCAGTTCAATTCCTTAAAGGACTACTTGAGAGAGACCAATAACAGAGAGTCCATAGTTAGAAACAACCCCCAAATAAGATTATCATGTCTTCCTAATATTGGCTCACACAATAATTTAGAAGTTTATAAATTAATTTTAAATATCAAATGTCTCAGAAGCAGGACAGAAAAGAAAGCTCAGCAGTTAAGAGCACTCGCTGCTCTTCAAGGGATCTTGAGCTCAGTTCCCATTCATTACCCATGTCTCTAGTTCCAGGAAACATAACATCACACTCTGGCCTCCTTGGGCAACACTATAAATATAGATAATACACACAGACACACAGACATATACATAAATAAAATAAATATTTCTTTAAGGTCAGAACCTTGGGGCTAGGGCGATAAATCACTGAAGTTCTTATATGAACAAGAGGACCCAAATTGTATTCCCAGAACCAAGGATACTTGTTTGTACTTATAATACCAGAGCTGAGGAGGTATAAACAGGAGAATCTCTGTGGCTTACTGACCAGTCACTGTAGATTAATTAGTTAGCCCTAAATCCCATTAAGAGACCCTTGTTGAAAAAATAATAATATCTCACAAATAAAAAGAAAAAAATGTAAACTGAGGTGCCTCTCTGACCTGCACATATATTTGAACAGAGGCATCCACACAAATCCATCTTTATCTCACAGATCTGATTTCCAACATCTCTAAACTTGGTAATACTGAGTCTCAATTACAGTATTTTATACAGCTACAGTAACCTAACTTAGTGATCCTATTTCCACTGACCACATCACACGAGCTATGCTTTGAGAGAGTGACAGAGAGGGAAGTTGGATCATGTGCTTAGACTTTTATCTCATTATCTTAATATTTCAACATCGCCATCTAGCAGAACTGTCTTCTATCATCCTGCATTCTATAGAGTTCATAGATGGACGTTTCCTCTGAAATAATATGTTAATATAAAGGATAAGACACAGAGACACCCTTTCAAAGAACAGGTATTAGTCAAAACTTATTAGTCAAAGATAGTGTATTAGTCAGGGTTCTTTAGAGTCACAGAACATATGGAATGTCTCTATATATTAAAGGAACTTATCATAACTTACAGTCTGCAGTTTAACTAGCCCAACAATGTATAGCTGTGAATGCAAAGTCGAAGAATCTAGTAGTTGCTCAATCCCACAAGGCTAGTTGTTTGAGCTAGTCTTCTGCATAAGCTGGAATCCTGAAGAAGTAGGTTTGTTCTAACAGATGTGCTGGCAAGTAAGCACCAAAAGACAAAGAAGAGTGAGTCTTACTTTTTCCATTGTCCTTATGTAGGCCTCCAGTCAAAGGTATGGCCCAAATTAAAGGAATGTACCACCACGTGTGGATTTGGAATTTGCTCTGTCCCAGGGTGACCTTGAACTCAGAGATCTGCTTGTCTCGGTCTCATGGGATTAAAGGCATGTACTACCTTTCCTGGCCCTAAGCTTTTCATGACCACTATGCCTCAAGATCTGGGTGAAAAGCACGTGTTGGGCTGCGGCATGCATAGGCGTAGGACCTGTGGGTTGAATTATAGGTCCCATATCTGCCTCTCCCAAGGGGCTAGAACCGCAGCTCAGAGAGGCAGAGGCACTGGAAGTTGATTGTGCTCTCTCCAAGCCAGTGCCTGGCAGATGTCAGTCTGTGAGAAGCCATGGGACTCCACTCCAAGGGTGGGAAGAACACAGTCTGGGGTCCTGCTCGGGCCAGAACTCTTGGGTTGGGGGTCCCCAGACCTCAGCGACTAGGAACCAACTGGTTCTCGGTCCCTTGGGCTCTTAGGCACTGCTGAGAGGCCACAGAAGGGCTGAGACAGGGGTGTAAGGCTGGATCAACCTGTAGCCAAAGGGGGGCAAGATGGAGAAGCTATAGCTGTGTCCTGTGGGGAGGGGGCTCTTAGTCATGGCGACTCGCTCAGCTGGATCACAGCTGCTCAGCTTGCCTGGTTGAGTTGGTGGCTTCTGTGGCTGGAATGTAGAGAGGTCATCGGTTGCAGGTTAGAAGGCAGTTGGCTAGTTCAAGACCTCCTCCATGGTTCCCCACGGCAGGCCCCAAAGAAGAGAGAGAGTCCATGGTCATAGGCTATGGTCTTAAGATACTTATTGTCACGGTGGAAAATGAATGAAGCTATACCCTGGTATTCTCAGGGCGAGCTTGAGGTTAAATACCTTTGGCAAGGAGGAGGGTCTGGGAAGGAATGCTTAGTTGGTAACGCCCTCTGGCCTTTAGGTATCTCATTAATATGGATATCTATCTTGAGGCTCTGTGGCCTGTAGTCACACCTTCTATCTGTGCTACATGACCAATGGCCACAAACCTCTCTGTGTGAGGCTGTAGCTATGTGAAAGGAGCCAGGGACCCAGTAGCAAGGCCTAACTCCTACTATCCCTGAGGGTCTCCTAGGTTCAAAGCCTGTTTGACCAGGTATCCAGCTGCCTCTCACAGCCCCACAAGCCTGTGTCATCCATCCTGTGCATGATCCAGGTCAGAAACCTATCTCTTCCAGCCTCAAGATCTTGATCGTAGTGGTGCCCTCCATTTCTGGATTGTAGTTCATTCCAGAGAGAGTCAAGTTGACAGCCAGGAATAGCCATCACAAATAGCACAATTGATATTTTGTAAAACTGGGTAGAGAAATCAAATTGCTTGCTTCATTTGTAGGGGAATTTTAACCCAGCATCATGGCTGCTATAGCAAAGGATCACATCCAAAGACATGATCCAGCCAAAATCCAGACATGCCCTGAATTACAGTATGATCTGCCGAAATATAGGTGTACCCTTAGTGTTCACTTTTAATCCCTAACAATAAAGTAAGGTTTGTAGAAGAAAGCAGCCATGTTTTATGTTGTGTCTAATTGAGGGGCAGACAAAATAAAGAATCAAGAAAGATTTGACAGAATGAGTCAGAAATAGGATATGTCCAAACTTACAGGAGAACAGCAAAGGAAGAGAAGTTACTTAAGAGCAGTAAGAGAGAAAAATGATGGTTTGGTGGGTGGTGGGTGTGTATGACAGTTTTACAGAGATAGGTTACAGAGAGACAAGCTAGACCACAGGAAGGCAGAACTAACCAGAGAACAAGAAGGAGCCAGGAGATTAGAACATATTGCCAAAGTTAGTATGAGGCCAGACATAGCAATTCAGTCAGAATCAAAGAAAAAATGGATTGAGTCAGTCACCTTGGAAGATTAAATTATACAGAGGCTAAAATCTTCCAGTCCTAGATAGTTAGAACAGAAAAGAAAACATTCTGGGCTTAGCCCAAGCCACGTATTCACACAGCTCAGGTATGGCTTTTGTTTCATCACCTCATCTGAGGAAATAAAAAAGACATTTACATTCATCTCCCTGTTATATATTTTATATGTATTGAAAAAAGATTTGGAAGATACTCTGTTGACATGGACAGTATCAAGAGCTTTCACTGAAGTGCTGATGGTGCATTCCGAGGGATATAGAGTTTACATGACTCGTGTTCTGATATATTTCAACTTGGCCTAAAAGTCAGGAGCATGTGACTTCCTTCCTTTTCCTGGGTAGAATTTGACAATAATCAAACTAGTATGGCACACTGGTCCCCCAACCTGAGACTTGTAAACGGAGGCTTTGATATTTACATGCTTCTTGTAGCATGGCCCTCAGTAGGCAACTTACCTGAAATAGGATCACCAGCAGCTATTTGTTAACTGCACAAAAGAGTTCAAATATTAAGAGTATCCAAGAATGGTGCAAAGAGCTGCTTTGTACCTTTCCTTGCAAGTCACACTCGTAAGCTTTAACATTTGCTCCTTATTTGTTCCCTATCTCTTGTTTCTCTTTGGATCTACTATATATATGCATGTATACATAATTTTCTTGTATGTATATGTTAATGTGTCCTTGCAATTTTATTTTCTACTGCATTGGAAAGTATGATGCTGAAAATTGCCTTGCTTGAGAACATTTCCATTTTCCATGTGAGAGTTTAACAATGCTTAAGTTTCTGAAGCTACTTTACAGTCATTTAACCTTCGCGATTTTCCTAATCACAGCACTGAATAATAGGAAATCTAAAGTTATAAGAAACATAAAAAGACTATGCGTGTCCTTTCTGCCACCCTGCTTAACATTTTGAAGTAAAATTTTTACTTTCATGTGTTCTCTTATATTCTAGGACCATATCCAGAGGTCAAAACATGCCTAGAGCATCCTCTCAGACCACCCGCCTCTCACTGTCTATATTCCATGAAACCTGTCTGTCTCCAGGTGCCAGAGTCCTCACTCTAACTGACATTTCCCAATTGTTAAGGAAAACAAGCTGATCAACCTAGTTTTGTTTACACCAGTGTAAGAAAGTCACTGTGTTTTCAGAAACTGGCCCTTTCCAAAAGGACTTTCTTGACACAAATTAATTTCTCCTTGGTGGAGATAGAGGCGATTAATAAAAATGAGATGGAAGCACAAATGTAGACTGAGGAAAGACGGTAGAAACTAGCATCTAAAAACCATAGACCTATAATCATCTCTCTGAAACTGTTGTCACTTTCCACATTTCTTCTTCTTCCTTCCAGATACAAATCAGACATCATCGAAATATATAAGATTTAGTAGTGTTTACCCATTTATGGAGACCAATAAGTTGAAAATAACTGTTTTGTATTGATTCAATGGTTGGGCAATAGACTGCCTAAGAGAATGGAAAAAAAGAAAGGCTCCTTTCAATGTACTGCTCTTATGAACAGTTCTCCCCAGCCCTGGTTTGTATCCACTGTTCAGCTTAATAACTGGACTACCTTCTTAGAAGATAGCTTATTGGGTCAATGACAGTCAATTACTGTGGCTCACCCATGTTTCTTAGATACACATCTTCATCCTAACCACCACCTTGAAATTACACACATGCTCACACAGACTAGATTTGAATATTTCCCTGCCAGCACCAACCACCTGTAGTAGAAGTTCCCAAAGCCTGTCACCTGTATATAGTGTGTTCTACCAAGACACTAATCTGTAAGAGACTTATGGGGATTACTGCTATAACAAGCATGGAATTCCACAGCTGGGAGTTAGTACAGTGGAACAATGTTTACCTAACACCCAGAAGGCCATGGGTTGACACTCCAGGAACACTACCATAAATCATGAGATATTTTTCCCATGTGAGAAGATGCATTTCATTCTCCTTTTAAAATAAAGAAATCCTAAGTCTCTGTACAGCAACAACTAACTGGAGCTGGGTCATGGCATCTCCCAGAGACCCCATATATGCACATTCGTACATTCACCTTGTAAAAGCTGGCTAGATCTTCTCCAGGCCCTGGCAACTATGTTAATTAAGGTTGTCATCCTGAATTTGAAGACTCCCCCTGAGAGTTCTCTTTGGCTTTGTTTCCCCAGTTTTATTTTGATATTCCCCATGATGTTCTTTGATCTAGCTGAGCATCTGTTAGGCTCTGCTTAAGTCCATAAAAGTCCTGCAAAACACCCAGTTTTAATAAGAGTTTTCCTGTCACCACAGCCATCAAGGTAAAGTGGCAAATGTTGAACGGTGAGGAAAAGGCAGGGCAGCATTGTCTATACAGTCCCATCATGTTTATGCTAATGGAAACGTATAAAAATGTAGTGTGGCCATTGTTATGGTTGATGTGTGAACACTAGAAACTATATATTGGAAACCCAATCTTCCCTATTATGTGCTAATACTATTTGGGGGTGGGGTCTCTGGAAGATAGTTAGGATTAAATGAGACCACAAGGGGTGACCCACATAATGGCATAAGTGGCTTTATAACATTAGAGCAGAATCATGCTGGCTCTGTCTCATCTGTAACACCCTGTACCATGCTGTGATTCAGTAATGATACCCTTGAACACTGTCAAGTAGATGTTAGTACCTTGTTCTTGAACATGAACTTACCAGTTCCCAGAACTGGGAGCCACATAAACCTCTCTTCCTTACAAATGTTCAGGTGTGAAGCAGTAAGTTATAGTGCCAAAAATTGGACTTTGGCATGCTCATAAAATATAAAAGAACATACTGCTGCCCCTCCCCTTTACTATAATGTCTATGTAGCATTCTTATATTCATGCCATACCACCATCTAGAGTATTTAAATCATTGATAGGGGATACGTCTAAATTCTGATGTCCTGTCAGAGACTCTCTTAATGATCAATTTCTGTCATCACATCAAATTGCTTTTGAACTAAACAGGAATCTGTTCGGTAGCCCTCATTTCATGCCCCGTAGCCCCAGTGGAAGCATATCTTTGCTTGCCCACTGAGTTTTACCATATTAATCTGACAATTTCAGAGGAGTGCCTCCTGCCAATTATTAATGAGAAACAGCCTTGACGTTTGCAAATTGAATTTGGTAAATTGGTTTTCTTGAAAGGGAAAACGGGTATCAAAAATACAGAGGGAAAAAATTAAGACTGTCCCTAAAGGCTAGGGACAAGCTCATTATCTTGTTGTGACTGGGTACCTGAACTTTGGACCTAGACATAACACACATGGCTTATGGTACTCTCTCTCTCCCTCCTTTTTTCCCCTTTACCTTATCCCCTCCTTATTTCTTTTCCTCCCTCCCTTCCTCCTTCCCTCCCTCCTTTCCTCCTTCCCTCCTTTCTTTCATCCCTCCATCCCTCCATCAGTCTCTCTTTGTTTCTTCAAGACAGGGTTTCTCTGTGTAGCCCTGGCTGTCGACTGAACTCATTCTAAACTCTCTTGAGCCAGAAAGTCACTCTGTAGGCCAGGCTGGCCTAGAACTCAGAAAAATCTGTCTGCCTCAGTCTCCAGAGTGCTGGGATTAAAGACTTGCACTACCACGGTATAGCACTTACAGTTCTCTTCATCCCTCATGGTCATTAACCACTCCAATCTTTATGCAGAGTGATGAGTATTTTCCTGGTGTTTTGAAAGTTGACTTTTAGAACAGTACCTAGGATGCAAAAGGTGTCAGCTCAAAGGAAGTGATTGTCATCATCCTTACAGCAGGACCTTGTTCTCCCAAAGAGGTGATGTTGACTGTGTAAGGCTGAACTTCTTGATAGATACCTTCATTTCAGCTTTTGTTATTCACTGTGTCCTGGTGATGAGGAAGCCAAGTTTCTGTATTTTTCTACTATAGTTATTTTTTTTTCATTTTCTTTACAAAGAAAGGTCAAGTGTGGGAGAGTGATGCATTATATACCAAAGTTTAAGTTGCTCTACCATATCTGATTTGTAGCTGGTATTTCTTATTTTTCTTCAAAGAAGAAAGAATGATTTATAGGACAAAATTTAACACTGAATATCACATCCTTCTGATGCATTTTGAGATCCTATCTAGATGCATATGTCTGCATTATTTTATCACCAACTCCTTAATGTACTGTTACTATGAAATGAAAACATAGAACAAACTCATATTAAGCACATTAGTGAACCCTGAACATTGTTCAACAGGTACTTTTTCAGCCTTAACTAGACCACATCTCAACTCAATAAGTTAAGGAGCAAAATTACTCTTTAAAAAAGACTGTAAAAACAGCATCAGAGAGATCATATGATTTATCCAATGTCACACAGATACTGAGCTGTCAGTCCAAGAGCTGAGAATCATCATGTCCTCTGACACTAGATACAGTACAAATACTGTCAGTGAAGCTGTTGAAACTTCCATCCTTTCCACTCCTTGGATGAGCATGTTAGGATACAATCTCAATCTACAGTTTAGAAACCTGTCTCAGTACCTGTAGTGGTTTGAATAGGTTTGGTCTCATATGTTTCAATATACTTGGCCCAGGGTGTGGCACTATTAGGAGATGTAGCCTTGTTGGAATGGATGTGCCCTTGTTGGAGGAAGTGAATCACTGTGGGGATGGGCTTTGAGACCCTTCTGCTAGGTGCTTAGAAGACAATCTTTTCCTGCCTACCTCCAGATCAAGATGCAGAACTCTCAGTTCCTTCTCCAGCACCAGGTCCACTTGGATGCTGCCATGCTTCCCACCATGATGATAATGGATTCAACTTCTGAAACTGTAAGCCAGCCCCAATTAAATGTTGTCTTCATGAGAGTTGCTTTGGTCCTTGTGTCGCTTCATAGCAGTAGAAACCCTACCTAAGACAGTACCTTTTCACTTTATCTTCCCAGGCATGCTGATTATCACTAGGATTTCCTGTACAAGTGCATGTTTTCACTATACATTCAGCCTTCATGGCTCTCCTCGTGTACGATGCCACATACCAACACTACCCATCACTTAAAGTCTATGTTTTTCTCTAATAATCTCTCAAATCCATTCTTATTCCTCTAATGTCCCCCATGTCCCTGACCCTTCTTGTTAGGTCTACTTCTCACCTACTTTAAAGCCAGAGGTTCTCAATCTGTAGGTCAAGAGCCCTTTGTGGGGGTCAAATGACCCTTTCACAAGGGTCATTTAAGAGCATCAAGAAAACACAAACAGTTATATTACAGTTCGTAACAGTTACTAAATTACCAATATGAAATAGCAGCAAAAATAATTTTATAATTGGGAGTCACGCCAACATGAAGAATAGAATTGTATTAAACTGTTGCAGCATTAGGAAGGTTGAGAACTACAGCTTTAAGCTCACGCCCACTCCATGGTATTGAATATTGCATAAAAGCTAAAAGAGTAGATTTAGAATTATTGCCACAAAGAGTAGTATGGGCACTAAGTGGTATATTTGCTAAATATTCCAACTCAATAATTATAGGTACATCAAAATGTCAAATTAAACCCAACAAATAGCTATAAGTGTGCTGTGATCATTAAAAAAATAAATAAGGCTTAAAGAGTAGAAATATACTTCTTTGCTTATAGAGCAGGCAACTGACTTCTAAAACAGTGGGCAGCACAAGTGTTACCCTGCCTCTGGAATTGGAATGTAGCCACCACCTTGTTCTCCTTTTTCCAGCCATTTAATTAGATTGTTTAGGAAGGCATCTATAAGAAATAGGGCTGACATACATTAGACCTCTTATGTTCTCCTAGGGAAAAACCCTCACTGTCTTCATGAAAATACCGAATTAGTTCAGTAGTAATGGAAAAAAAGAGGGGAGAGTAATGATGCTTCCAGGATTCTAGAAGGTCTGCCAGCATGGAGAATGGATAATTCTGCTCTTTGAAGACACATGTGAAGGACCACATTACCCACAGATGCCCACAGAGTGTTGCTTCTGTCCTGTCACATGGAGGACCATACATTATTTTTCCCTACTAGTGTCAGCTAACTTTGCATGGCACTGGCGAGGCCTGGCATGCCCAAATAGATAAGACCAGGTCTCTATGGGGCAATTGTTCACTACTGATTAAATAAGCAAAAGAAGATGGAGACATAGCTAGCTATACTCCATACAGATAATGGCAAAGCTTTGAATGGTCTCCATCCTGCAGGGGAGCAGCACTTTGCCAGGCTCAGTGAAGTATTAACAATCCCATAATGAGGACCCCAGCTGTCAGACACAGAAAATAGTAAAGTAGGGAACAGAACATTTTCGGCAATTCAGTCAAGCATTTCCAGAATGCATTTGCCAAAGCATGCTCAGCATCCTTGAATCCTGGAAAGGGTCCTGCTTTCAAACCTTCCACAATGCTAAAGGCCTCCTGGATAATATTCTCACTGGTGCTCAGCACTGAACTCAGCTATGTTGCTGTAATCAACAGGTTAAATCCTGAGTGGGACACATGATCCTCTACCTGCCACATGAAAGATAGCTTCCTGATCTACAAATATGAGGGTAAATGTAGTGTTGTTTCATATGGTTCAAAGACACACATATCAAACTGATGACAATAACTTTCTTCGCAAATCACATCTTTCACATCTTAGTATGGGGCTGCTCTGAAAGTCTTGAATCCTCAAAACACTTGGAAATAATTCTCTACTTACAGATTGGTCAGTGAGCATGAGAGATGAAGAAAAACATAGCCATGTGTGTTATGTCCAGGCCCAAAGCCCAGTTACCCAATCACAGCAAATAATGAGCTAGTTTCTAGCCTTTGGAGACATCTTTAATTTTTTCCCCCTCTGCACTTCTTGATGCCATTTCTATCAATAAAACCAATTCACAAATTAGATAATCTATAATAAATATAGAAATTTTGAGGCGGTAAAGCAAGTTATGTTAGTGGTAGTAATGAATAATATGAATGCCAAGTCTATTTTTTGATTTTCCACAATCAAATAAATGTTATATTACTATGTGCAGCAGCATGTATACATATGTATATTTCATACATACATATTATGCATCTATATATACATAATGTTAATTGACCAATCATCTGATCACTTTCCCTTTTTATATATTTTATGTCCCTAATGGCTAAAGACATTGAACATGTTTTTTCATGATTTTATTGGTTATTGTACTTCTTTTGGAAACGTTCTACTTAGTTCATTTGTCCATTTAGTGACTGATTTTCTTATTATGTTCAGTTTTTAAAACTCTTTGTGTGTTCTACAAACTAAATCCCTTGTCCAATCAATAGTCATCAAACTTCCTACATTCTTCAGTGTATATGCATTGCACAAAATTATGGGCTTCATCGTGATATTATAAGCATGTGGCATCTTAATATTTTTGTATTAAACTCTCTTATCTCTGTTTCCCACTCACTTGGTCCCATCCTCTTCCCAATTAGTCCCCCTTCTACTTGATATCTTTTTAAAAATCTCAACTATGTCTATGAATGAAAACGTGATATTTGTCATTCTGAGTTGCATATTTTACTAAACATGAGGGTCTCCAGTCCCATTTTCTGCCTGAAGATAGCATAATTTTATTCTTTTAATCTCAGTAATACTGTACACTGTGTATCTGACTCATTTTATTTACCTGTTAGTCCTTTGATAGGTAACTGGACTGATACTCCAGTATCAGTATCAGTACTGGCTTGAATGTCTTGAATAGCATTTAATAACTATAGATACACAGATATCACTAAACTTAGATTCCTTTGTGAATACATAGGAGTGATATGGCTAAGTCATATTATAGCTCTATTTTTAGGTGTTGTCTGGCTATACATGCAAGTTCCCATAATGGGTATAGTAAACTTGCAATCTTACCAACAATACACAACAGTGTTTGTATATTGTATATACCCCACATCCTTACTCTGTCCTGGAACTCACTCTGTAGACCAAGTTGGCCTTGAACTCAGAGATCTGCCTGCTTCTCCCTCCCAAGTACTGGGATTAAAGGTGTGTGCCACCATGCCTGGCTTGTTATTTCTTTTCTTGATATCAGCCATTCTGATCAATTTTAGATGGAATCTCAATGTGGTTTTAATTTTCATATCCCCTTAAAGATTAAGACATTGAGCACATTTTGTATATGTATTTGTCTTTTTGGTTTGTTTCATTTTTCTTCAGAGAACTTTCTAGTTAGTTCATTTAGCCATTTAACAATATTATTTTTTATTTGTTTAATTTTTTTAAATTGTCTAAATATTGCACATATTGATACTCTGTCAAGTGGGTAGCTGACAACTCTCTACATTCTATAGGTTATCTCTTCACTCAGTTGTTTTCTTTCTCTATAAATTGGCTGATATATGTGTGTGTGTGTGTGTGTTTCTCTTCCTTTTCTTCCCTACAACCCCTCCCATATCTCCATCTACTCCCTCTCAAATTCATAGTATTTAATTCACTTATCAATTCTTTTTAAAGTATTTTATTCCTTGAGAGGCTCACACAGTGTGTTGATCATACTTACTCCCCCCATCCCCAAATCTCCAGAGATCTATACCCATTGCCCTACCACTTAACTTCCTGTCCCTTTTTGTTATCTTTGTTATCTCTCGAGTCAAGCTTATGTTACCCAAAAATTCTTGTAAGCAGGACTTGCCCTTGAATATAGTCAACATTTAAAAACAAAACTCAAAAATAAAAACAAAGAGAAATCCAGACTATTCCTTTTCCAGCAGCTATCAAACTCCTTATCTAGGGGTGAGACTTTGTGTCAACCTTCCTGTCTTCACTCTGGAACTTTTCTGCCTTGAGCTTGAGCAGATCTTATGTATGCTGTCACGTCATAGTGAGTTCATGTATTGAATGGCCTTGTTTTGTCTGGCAAACAATGTCTCCTTGTAGTGATCCACCACCTCTGGCTCTTAGACTCTTCTATTCTTCCATGAAGATCCCTGAGCCTTGTGAAAGGAGGGGTGAACTACAGATATCCCACTACTGTGAGCTAAGCACCCAGTAGTCTCCTATCCTCTGCATGCTGACTAGTTGAGAATCTGTGTGTAAACTGTCATCTAATAAAAAAGAAGTCTCTCTGATGATGGTTGAGAAATATGCTACTCTATGGGTATAACAATAAGTCAGTAAGAGTCATTTTAACATTGTGTTCATTTAGCAGAGTAATAGTAGATTATCAATCCAAGTACGGATTTCATTTTGTGGGTAGGGACTTAAGTCCAATCACAAAATGCTTAGTGACCCCTAGAATGTTCCTGCTATTATTGCATTGGTGTGCATCGTTTTCCAGGTCAATCATCATTATATCTTCCAGAGTTTATAAGCAGGTAAGATTGGAGTTTTCTTTTTTCTTCTGGTAGTAGATCTAACACTTTCCATCACTATAAGACTAGCCAATGGAAATGAAGCTTCCAGATCAGTACATACTTGATTTTTCCATGGTTCATGATTCAAGTATGTGATATCTTTATCAATAGAGCCTTGTTTTCAAGTTCTGGAAGGTAATCAAGAACACTGTCAATAATATGTTTGAGTACCTATAAAAGCCCTCCAGCCAACAGCTCAAAAAAAGGTAACCAATTTGTAGTACTAGAGTTTTTAATCTGTTAGCATGAGATGTCTAGTTGGGGTATTGCCCAACATTGTAAGTTAACTATCTCTAATTTCTTGTTATATGTGTATATGTATGTATGTTAGAAAGCTTCTACAGTAGAAGATTTCTATGCTACTTTCTCAAAATATCTCTTGGGTTAATTATCCCTCTCCATTGTTTCTTCCCTTACATGCCCTCCTATCCATCTCCTACTCCATTTATTCCTTCCTTTTCCATTACTTCTCTTTCCTTTTTCTGTCACTGTATTCTGTCTCCTATATGTTGTAGGATTCCCTCATACCCCATGGCCACTTACTACTTTCCTAGCCTCTGTCAGTATTTCAAATAAAGCAAAGATATCCAAAGATTCAAAACTGAGATCTATAAAAAAGATAAAACATGACTTGCTTGACATTTATGACTCTCTCATCTCAGGATTTCATCTCAGGATTGTTTCCAGCTCCATCCATTTACATGTGAATTTTATTCTTTTAAAAGCTGAATAATATTTTGTTTTATAAATATATTATACAATGTATCACATTTTTATTATCCATTCATGAGCTGATAGGTATCTAAGCTGCTTCTCCTTCCTGGCTATTGTGAAGACAACAACAAAGTAGTCAGGTAGCTTCAAAGTTTCAAATGTTATATAATGAATATATAAATTATTGTTATATAATGTTATATATAAATGGTATCTGATCCACTTTGAATTCATTTCTGTACTGGCAGAAAGAAGGGAAAAGAACAATCTACTTTGAATCTTCCGTATAAAAATATCCAATTTCTCCATCTTCATTTGTTAATACAATACAGATTTGTGCCTCAATGGCTTAATAATGCCTGCCATTAGATCTCACTTAAATATTCCACCTGTTCCCAACCTTAGCTCAGTTGATACCAAATTTCCAGCACACAATCCTATGGGAGATCCCCTCCTACCATACACAAACTTGAATAGTTCTTTCAGCTGTATTACATATTGTGGTTTATTTTATATGGAAAAGTTTATTCCACATGAATTTATCTAAATACTGGCAGTGATTAGCACTTAGCCCTTATATTCACTCTAAGTGCAAAATAACTTGAAACATGAACTAGCTGACCTATGATGAGTGTCCAACAAATATTAACTGCCAAAACTATCTTTAGTAGCCATGTTGGTAAACAGGTTGTATTTATATAATTAGGAATATATATTTACTCATATAACACACAGCAGCAGCAGCAATTTTATAAATCAACAGCTAATTTTTTTAAAGGCCATACATTTGAAGGAGAGAGCAAAGGGGATGGTGATACATGGTCCAGTTTGGGGGAAGAAAGTGGAAGGAAGGAAATGATATACTCATATTAAAATTGCCCCCAAAAACACATTCAAAAGTACCTTATGAAAAATGTCATTTGAAAAGCAATGTAGTTTTATTTCTATAGCAGGAAAAAATATGTATCCCTCCTAGTTCGTATTTATAAGTAATGATTTGTTTTCTAGTATTACCCTTGAGTTTCCTAAGTTCTAACGAATTTGAAAGGCATATGGGAAAACACACAAATAGTTGTACTTTCAGGACTGATACATGATTTTATGGTATGAAAACCTTTCTATTTAATGCCCAGAAATTCTGGGTCACTGTTATTGAAGCTGAAAGTATAGAAATCTACTCTGTCACAGTCAGTTTCAATGAAAACTACAATTTATGATAAGTCCCATAAAACCTGCTTAATTCAACATTTATGAGAGACGTTGAAGATAAATGAAAGGTATAGAAATGGAAATCCATCTAATCAGTCACTTTGTCAAGAATAAAGGACAAGAGTGATAGGCATACAGACAGACTATATGTACATATAAATAATCTACTAGAAGTAAATGATTATTTTTTATAAATATAGCCAGGATAGTCTTAGGTCTATGAAATAAAACTTATTTCATGAACACTTTTCATGGACACTGAGGTCCACTTTTTCATTCAAACAAAGCCCAGGTTAACATTTGGGGAAGGAGGACCCACACTTTTATGCATATCTCACAACAAGAGTAACTATCAAGAAAGCTGACTGCACAAAACTGGTATAAATTGCCTCTTTCTCCTTTAACTAGTGTGATGAGTTACTATGTTTACTTAAACTTCTAGCTGTGACTTGTCGTTAAAGTGAATACTGAAGTTCAGAAACAATCCTGGTAAAGAAGAAAGTAATTATTCTATAGAGGAAGTAGATAGGCCATAGGCACAGTCTTTTGCAACATCCAAGTTTTAACTCCAAAGATGAGCTAGATATACAGTGGATTTAAAGTACACAGGCGAATGATATAGGTCCTAGGAAAGATCTTATACCACTTTATATAAGGGTCTTAAGATTCTGTAGATTTATGTCCTTGAAGGTCTTAGATCTGACCCTTACAAAATAGAGGTATTATTTTATGTGTCTTCTTGTAGAAGAGATAGTGATGTCTGTCCACTTGACTATGACCCTTTCATGCAGAAGGGATTGGCCATTTCAGAAGTAGATTTAATCCCATGATAGTCGGAAAAACATTGCCTTCATGTTGCCTCCTAATGCCAAGGCACACACTAGTTGCGACGCTAGCTAGCATTATGTGGTGTTAGATGATAAATGAAGCCCCATGATACCAATGAGAAACCTCTATTTACAGAATCTTCTCCAATTACTTGAGAGTTCAAAGATGGTTCATTTGGTTTCAATGTCCGGAAAAAAAATAAATTTTATAGTATATCAAATATGACAACCCCCAAAGAGATGCTAATTACCCTTAAAGAGGCGTGGTATTTGCATATACTTTACACAGTAACCATAGCAGGCCTAGTTGCATTGAAAGACAAAATGCTGTATTTGTGTGTACTCATTAAGTATCCTTTAATTCCTGGTGTCAGCAACAGCTTGTGGCAGAAATATTGCTAGGATTATTTACTATATATTCATGTATAATGAGAATTCATGATATTGTTAATTTTGCTGTTACTTTTAATGTATAATTGCATGGGTTTTCCTTTTTACTTGTTCACAGAATTGTGCAGCAATTACCATTTCAGAACATTTTCATCATTCCAGGAAGAAACATCTTGCTTATTAGCAGTCACCCCTCATCATTCCCAACTCAACCCCATAGCCCTAGGCAAACACTAATCTATTTTCTATCTCTGCTCATTGGCCTATTCTGAAAATTTAATATAAATGGAATTATTCAATATGTGATCTAGCTTCTCATACTTGCAGTGTTTTTAGTACCATTTGTACTGTATATTGTTTTGTTTCATTATTGGAGAATATTCTGCAGCATAGGAGCACTTGTTGACAGTGTTTATGAATCTACTGTTTAATAAAAATTTGAGTTGTATCCATATTTCAGTTATGGTAAATAGTGTTGCTATGGACATTTGTGTGTAAGTCTGTGAGCTTATGTGTTCCTCTTGTCTTGCATATAAATTTTTAGGACATGTGGTAATACAGTGTTGAACCTTTTGCAGTACTGATGAACTGTTTTCCAAAGTAGCTACATCACTTCCATTCCAGTGGAGTGTGTGTGGGTTGTTCTAATTTCTCTGCATCACTTGTCTTTTTAATTTAAGCTATCTTAACATCCTTATATGGGATAGTATCACATAATTTTGTTCTTCACTTTCCTGATAACTTAGTGTATGCTTAACCTTATCCAATTAAAATACAGGTGAAGAATTTATTATGAGCTGAAAACTAGAAATTATACAGTTCAAAAAGTTTGCTTTTCTATAAGCTATACTCTATTACTTTACCAGAATGAAGGAAAGCTAAGTATTTGATAGTTTAGTAGGGTTTCCAATATTTTTGTGCATTTGCCATGTACCCCAGACTGTGCTTGCTCTCTTCTAGATATGATTGTAATTATCTCCCACAAGGATTCTATTTTTGAATAATGGAATTACTCTGAATGGATTTTAAATCTGAGCTGTTCAGTATTTATGAGATTTCTCTAGATTGCACAGCTGAATGTTGATATTATATGGATAAAAATTCAAGTCCACTTGGCTCCAGATCACATGTACTTTATTAATATAGTGACCTTTTCCTAATTTCTAATGATACTTACTGGAAGAAAAATAAAGCAAATTTCTGTTCAGTATTTTACTCAGTTACTCACTTCATGAAAACCAGAGACCTAAATCTATAAGTTTGTGGACTTGGGAATGACCGAGCATGTTCCCAGGAACCTGGAATATACAAATAATGAGAACATTGATTCATTCATATCCTCACCTACACAGAGAAGGCTGATTAAGTGCAAGTTTTCAAATATAAAATATTGCAGTATTGCTCAATAATCTACATATGCTAACTTTTGGGATTAAAAACATAGTTTTGGAGGTTTGTTTGCTGTAATTTAAATTGAAGTTATTTCTGGGAAGTAACCAATACACTATGAAATTTCATTTTATATCAGTCTTCTCATGACGTAAACAGTGTTCTGTACACTCTTCCTTGTTGCCTATACCCTGGACAGCTCTCTGCCCAACCCTACATACTCAGGAAGCAGGTGAGAAATGCTGCAGCAAGCTCATCTGTGCACTGCTGCAAGCTCCTTTAATATCCTCCACCCACGCCCCCATTGGTTCCAAGAAAATATCTATTCTAAACAGTAGTTCCTGATTGGCTGGCATTATTTGCACCAGCAATTTTTGCTGTCTCAGGCAGTCCTCAATTAGGTCCTCCTGCATGCAATGCTTTTGCAGTTGCATGGCTCCCAGTGTTTACATAGAGGCAGCCCTGCCATTCCTGCTACACTTCATGTCTCGTCTTCTTACAACAGTCTTGATACCTGTTCCCTATTTTCAGTTACATTACTGGATCAGAATGGTGGATGGTTTAATTCCAAGGGCTAATGAGAATGGTTTCTACTCATTTGTCAGTTAACATAGTTCAAATACCAATAATGCTTTTGATGTACTTCAAACAAAAAAAAAAACCTAAGTGCATAGAAAATATCATTTCCTGAATATATTGAATGTTCTTCATTGACCAATAAGACAAGAAAATAATGTCAAAATTGCTTGGATGTAGGTGCTAAGGAAAATCAGTTCATTCCTTCTCTTTCTGTGTTGATTGCTTTAAGATCTCCAATAGTTTTGTTCTGGTGCCTATTGCATTGGTAATCTCTACTCCTGACAAGGGAGGGACTTTTGTTTGTTATATTTTTTTCTAGCAGGTTTTATTGTGTACACCACTTAAATTCCTGGATTCCCTAATCTATTTCTTCATGAATGCCTTTCAATACTTCTGCTTAGTGAATGGATTCTCAGTTTAGTCAGACTTAAGCATTTTAGTCACTGTTAAAAGGAACCTAATAAAATTTAAAGCCTATTGGAAGTCTATGTTCTAAACTTATCTGTTTAAACCCTTTGAATAAGTCAATCATATTTTGTAATTAAGAACTTCTAAAGTCCAGCAACTTAGATCATCAGATTAAAAGGGGGGTGGGGGAAGAAGAAAGAAAACAAAAACAAAACAAAAAGCTTGCCAAACAAGGATGCAGAGCTGCAGACCCGGATTGTATCCTTGTAACCCACATAAAGGTAGAAGGAAGAACTTGACTCTTTAGGTTGTCCTATACCTCCAAAGGTGTGTCATGGCATGTGTGCTCTCCACTCACATCACACACACACACACACACACACACGCACATGCACATGCACACACATATATACATGCACATACACATGCTTGCATCCAAGCACACTAATGATAAAACAAAATAAAGCCAAACATTTTAAAATAGAAACAGCTATATTAAATCATAGTTTCTGTGTTGGACAATTCACTCATTAAAGTATAAACACTGTAGAATATTCACAAGGGTGTGGATATAATAAAATTTAAATTTAAAAGTGTTCTGAACCTTATAACTAAAGTTGTACTTGAACATTTCTAGTTGTAACTTTATTTGCGGTATTATTTCTCTATTATCATTTTAATCAATGACTGTTGATTAGACTGGGCCTTGTCCTTCATGCTTGACTCATTTCTCTTGTCATTGGTTGGAAGATAATTTTAAATTGAATGAATAGAAATGCAAATTCTATAAAATGTTCCTTAATAGTTTATCACTTTCTGTAGCATATAATATTCTCATGAGTATACATAAGCTCTGTCCTTCTCTGTCCTCTATAAGCCCGCTAGATTTTACTCACCAGTCACTGCATGCTTTTTCTAAACATCAACTCAAATCTTCCTCAGTGCTGCATATGAGGTAGGCAACAGCCAAAGACTGGGTGATCTTGATTCAATTCTAACCCTATTAGACAAACTTTGTAAATTTGGGGATAATATATGTACTCAGCATAGAAATCATGTGTGTGTGTGTGTGTGTGTGTTTGTATGTGTGTGTAACATATATATATATGTTACATATATAACATATATATATAGTTAAATAATTAAAGAAATTTAGAACTTTAGTTTGATTCCTATATAATACATTTCTGATCATTTCATTCATTGTTCTAGAATTGATAGCAATCATTCCTAGATGAACATGAAATAAATAGAATGAATAAAGAGCATTGATTCTGATGCTAGTTTCCAGAAATCTAGATGAGCATCAGCCCAAGGACTTACTAAGCATCCACCAAGAAGTCTTTAACAGCCCCTGCTTCAGTGATGATCCCACAAATACTTCCACCATCCATATAAGCATTTGACTGCATAAACACCCATCACACACAAGCCTGCCAGGAGGTATTGCTTGTTTCCTTTCCTTACGTATGGGAAAACCAGGGGCTACCCTTGTCCTTAATGGTACCATGCGCTGTATCTGAGATGAGACTAAGGAAAGAAGAAAGCCACTTAAGGCTCTCATTGTATTTGTACTTAAGCAAAATATTGTCTAATTGGTCTAGGCCACATCTAGACAGGGCAGAAGAGAATCTAAGAGAAATGACAATATACATAAGCATAGTCATAGTTTACAAGGTCAGTTGCTGGAGGTAAATAGTTGAGAGTTGGTGAAAAGGCTTGCAAGGAATGTAATCCTTGGCCTTGGGGAACTGTCATAAGCTTGCTATTGCTATGATGAAATACTATATCCAAAAAGAAGTTTTGAAGGAAAGGGTTTATTTGACTTATACTTCCATATCATAGTCCATTATTGAAGAAAGGCAGAACAGGAACTCAAATGGGGCTGCAACCTGGAGGCAGGAGATATTGCAAAGGCCATAGAGAGACTTCCTCCCCCACGGCTTGTTCTCCCTGCTTCCTTATAGAATTCAGGATCAGCAGCTCAGAGTGGACCTACCCACAATAGGCTGGTCCTTCTCCCATTGATCACTTAATTAAAAAAAAAATGTTTTATAGCCAAATCTTATGAGACATCTTCTCAATTGAGTGCCCCTCTTTTCAGAAAACTCAGTTTGTGTGTCAAGTTAACTTTAAAATTAGATTAACACAAGGTTTGAACTAATCTTGACAAAGCTCCATGAGGTTTCAGATGAATTGGTAAATATTCCTCAGGGAACAACAGCATGAAGGTTAGCAGGGCTGCACAGTAGGTCCTCAAACAACAAATCAGATTTAAACTACAAAGGTCAGGAGATAAACTGCTTGGGCTAGACTTGATACCTAATAAATGTAGCGAATGCACAGAGAAAAGGAGTAACTCTCTACCATGAGCCACCCTAGCACTGCCAGATTATTTGGAATTGCTATGGCTGGGCTGCATCTCATAACCAAGAACAGCTGTTCTCCCATCACATGTACTTTCATGGGACATCAACATTGGACAAGACTGTCCCACCACTTTGATAAGAGTAACAAGCCTCCTTTATTTTTCTAAGAACAGACCAAAAACAAAGTCACCATGCAAACCATGAAGTCAAAAGGATCCTCCCTCATGGCTAAACTGCTGTTTCTTTGCCTGTGACAGCTTTACATCTGCTCACACCAGCACACCCTCCAGAAAGATAGACTGTTACCACTACAAACAAAGATTGGAAACTGAGTCTTGAATTCAACAGTGCCATATGCACCCTCATAGAAGGACTTGAGATCTCCATGTTCATGAGTGGGCTAATACTGAGTGTAAAATGAGTTATTGCAGCCAATCTGACACTGGCACTTGCTTTCATACTTGTGATCTTCTGCCTTCTGCAATGGCTGATGCAAGAAGAGTCTTACCAGAGATTTTCCCTCAGTCTCTCCACAATCATAAGCCACATAAGTTCTGCTCATCCTAAATTGCATGGTCCATGGTACCTTTATGACATATTAACACAGACTACGATAATACCCACTCCTAAACAATCTTCACCTACTGATAGTGCCCAGTACAGCAAAAAGCTTTAAAATCCAAAATCATAAACTCTGCAAAACACCATCTGACATGGCCCAAATCCTGTAGCAAGTTAATTCTGATATCTTCCTTCTGATTGAGACATTGCCAAGATCTCATGCTGAATACTTATTCTCTTTCATGCAATGCCAAATAGTAATTACAGTTTTTCGATTGCCAGTATATTCCTGGTGTTCTTTGATCATTTACAGGGGAAAGTTATGGGTTCAGCCAAAGATTTTTTTTTAAAGGACAGGAGACACTTGACAGCACAGAGATAAAGGTAGTCATAAGCACAACACTTTCATTGCTGACACTGAGGATGTAGGAGCAAACGCCAATCCAGCTACTAGGTATAAATTTCTTTTTGATCATGTCCAAGTTAATTGGATATGGTTAACTGTTACCTCCTAATGTACTTGAACTGGTGTACAATATTTGCTTCAAGCAAATTTAGTCTTTGAGCCATCTGAAAGCATGAACAGGAAGGATGTGGTGGTACTCACCTATACTATCAGCACTCAGGAGGATGAAGCTTTCAAGGTCATTCTTGGCTATCTAGTAACGTTGAAGCTAACCTGAGCTACATAAGTCTCTGTCTCAAAAACAAAATGAATGAATGAAATAAAATAATAAAATTGTATAAACATGTAGGACCCTCATAGGTATATGGAGGGGGATAGATTTTTATTTCTTCTGATCTAATGTGTCTCAGTCCCCATTTCCACAATATATATGTGATAAATATGATTTGGTTTGGTTTGGCTTTTGAGAGTACGCAAAGTAGACTCTTATTTCAAGGAGGAAAATGAAAGGCCCAGGATAGCAAGAAACTGTGTCTGGTTTCATCCAATTTAACCCTTACTTTTCTGCAAGTAACCTTCAAATTCCCAGGTTCAAAATTCCAATCTTTCCCTAATCCCACTCCATCCCATTCCCATATTTGTAATTAATGAACCGAGTAAACAAAAATACTATAAAATTATCTAATGCCTCTGTTTACTTGTCTCGCTGAAGTCATCAGTGCCACCTCTTGGGCCCCATCTAGAAGCCATCCGAATTTCTTTGAGGGGAAAAAGAGCTGACTTCTCAATGCCATCCCCTCTGGTAGACATCTCTCCTTTTCCTTTATTGAATTATCCTTGAAAGTATGACTCATACATAATCCTAGCTCTTGAATTGTATGATTCAAGTTGTCCATTGAAGTGTCTCTCCCCCTAAGTTTTTTTCAATTGAGCTAGTGAAGCCTTCCAAATTAACTTGGCACTTTCCATATTCCTTTCAATAAAACAGGAAACATTTGAAGAAAATATGGATTCAAGTCAACCACAGATTTGTTTCTTTTTTTTTTAACCCAACAAATTTAGACTAAATTGCCAGTGAGGCTATCTTCATAAAGAAAACCACACCATTTAAACTCAATCACAAATTCTTTTTTAAATCAACATTAGTTATGAACTAAATAATAAACAAATTACTAGAGCAAAATGATGTTCGAGAAGCAGACTTCTTGACCTAACACTTCATAAATCCTATAATGATGTAATTCCTTCATCAGTTATATTGGTTTCTTTGCTGAGGGGGCAAGCCTACAGCCCTGGAGAGTAAGTGTGCACTTAACCAGGATATTTTTATCACCCTCCCAATTATCAGAGTTTCTAGAACCATCAAAAAAGATATAAAATATTGCCTTTGAAGTTCTTATGACCATATTACTGTGTGCAATGAGATCTCATGTCACACAGTTATCATATAAAGATGTCAGATTTCTCGAAGCTGAACTCCATGGTTAGATAACCATAGGCTGAAACAGATGTGATCAGGGTACCAAAACACAAGCATTTCTCTGTTTTGTCTCTGACTTTGAGTCTAAGAATGCCATGAGCCACCAGAACAAGACATGGTAGCAGTCTGTTGTAACTAGATTTGGAAATTCATGGGCTCTAATGTGAAAGTATGAAAAGAAGTGGTTTCTTCCACAGAAAGGAAGGTATACCACGTATGGTATCTAATTCTGTTCCTATGAGACCCCTGGGATGAGTACAATCAGAGGAGCAAAGTTCAATAGAATTTACTACTAATCACTAATGGAGAGCTATTATCTTAAAAGACAGACTTGAAGTGAAGAACAAATCCTAGAAGTGTGGCTTCCCTATTTCCTAGCTTCACATCCATATCAGGTTTAGTGTCCAAGGAGATCTGAAGAATGGGGTTAAATAGAGCTAGATATAAATCTGGACTGCAGATGGGAGATAAAAAAGAATGCTCTGTGAGACGGTTGCTGACAAGTCACCTAAGGGGTAAATCAAGGCTGCGTCCCCTTAGGTTGGAAATTGGCAGAGAGGAATCAACAAGCTACTGAGTATGTGATAAACATGTAAGACAATGTTTTTCATTCCTGTAAATAATGCAATGCAGATGATGTCTCACAAGACATTTGGATTATAATAGGTATGGTGAGTACTCTAGAGGTGATTTAACGTATGAAGAGAGGCCGGTAGACGTGAGATGCAAATAAACATCCATGGATGATCCAGCTTATCGGTCTGCACGTACCTGGTGGCAGTTGTATTAACATTGTGTTTTGCCACAGCTGTATGATTAAGAAAATGAGGTAATTTCCTTTGTTATTTTAAACATGTAATCCACCTTCTCTAATCAATTTGATGGGTATGTGTTGCTTGTATAATTAAAAAAATGTTATAATATTCTAAAGTCAAAAAATATTTCCTGAGAATAAAATGGATGTGATGAGGAAAGTTGAATTACCAGGGACAAACTGATGTCTACCATATTATCAAATACAGCAATGAACAACAGATTATATTCCATCATTGGGGAAAATAGTACATATTTATAATAACCATCAAGCTACTGGAAAACCTTAAATTGGGTTCATATTATTGAGTGAAAATGAATTCACAAATCTAAATCTTTAAGAAAAAAATCCATATCTAGCCAGCATGAAAACAAGTCTGGCTGATTTACCAAAAGACTCCATTGCCTACCGCGATAAGTCATAGAAGCTAGCACCTTTTCTTTGATATTCAACAAGAGCAGTAGACACTCATTCTCAGCCACTTCTATTCTCAGTAATTCCATCCATCGTATTTTTGGCTTTACACAGCTCCTTACTTGAATGATACTTAGTACAAAGATAATCCTAAATGTCCAGCTGAGAATGTCTACTAATTAATTTTTTTACAATAATTAAAGACCTTTAGAAGTCATGATTTCTTCTTTTTAATTAGATGCAATGATTGGAAGGTATTTTACAATGCATAGCACTTTGCTCTAATTGCTTCCATTCCTCACTTCCTCTAATTAATTTCTGTGAAATGATAAAGCAGTATTTGCCTTTGGGCCTTTGTAAAAGTGTGTGAAAGAGTTTCTGCTCTTGTAAAAGACACATGAGCCTCTGCAACTGCTGCTGCCAAACTGGCTTTACCCAAGAACACTGAACATGGTACAAATATTTTTATCATATCTTTTCCTTGTAAACTTTGAGATATTCCTTTAGTGCCCTCTTCACTGTGACTTTACTTGACGATCAGAGCACTTGGTGGGTAAAGGTTTATAAAGTAATTTAATGGCTTCTAACACTTTGTATATATGTAATGTCTTGTACCACTTCTCCACAGTGTATCAAGACCAGCTTACCAACATATAGGTTTGTGACTCAGAACTTTATAAAACCATAGCGCTCAACTGATGCGTTGACCATCCCCACTCTACAGATGACAAGTGTGGTGCCTACACTGACTCAGAGCAGTGTCTCCTTCTATCTACTGATTCTTTCTCAATTTCAACAAGAATCTTTGGTAAATTTTCCCATAGAATTTCAAGTTCACACATCTTCAGACAAACCTAAATCCTACCACTGTTTAAGAAGAGTTATGCATTTTGGCTGTTTGGTAAGATCCTTGGTTTTAATGACATGCTAGGAGAAATAGCAACAGAAAATACCTTATGCAACAATCATATGGACAGCTCAACTGCATCTGTCTCCTACTTTGAGCCTATAAAATCACCTATTTTTTTTATTCTGAATATTTCTGCACTTGATTTATCTTTGTATTGAAATGCACATGTTTTATTCATGTATACCTTGTCATTTTAAACAAATTGAACATTTCTCAAATGAAGGACCCACATCTGTGTCTCTGTCCACCACTGGGGTAGCCATAGAATATTTGATCAAAGATACTGAGCCAAATTTAATAGTCCACAGTCAAAGTACAGAATTACAGAGCAGCAATTCTTTCCAAAGTGTGTGACTACCACAAAATTTTAATAATTTGTTTATTGTATTTGATAGACCTTCTTAGTGGCATTTAAAATTACTTTCTAACATATTTGGATTATTGCTGGTTGTCTTTTATTTCTATAAAAAATAACATATTGACCAGGGAAACTCTTATAAAGGAAAATATTTAATTGGGAATGGCTTAAGAGGTTTAATCCATCAGTGTCATGGTGAGAAGCATGGTGACCCATAGGCAAACATGGAGCTAGAGAAAGAGCTGAGAGTTCTACATCTTGATCCACAGACAACAGAAGACTGTCAGCCACACTGGGCATAACTTGAGCATAAAGCCCACCCCCATAATGACACACTTCCTCCAAGAAGGCCACACTTACTCCAACAAGGCCACACCCCTAATAGTTTCACTCCCTATGGGCCAAACATTCAAACACATGAGTCTTTAGGGGCCATTCCTATTCAAACCACCACAGTGATCCAAGTCCATTCTTCAAACCAGTAGCATCCATATTCCCTAGGAATGTTACCAATAACAATGCTTAGAGAGCAGTCAAGCCTATTAAACTATCAAGAACATTTTAGCAAGATGTCCAGAAAATGTATAAAGAAATTAAAATTTGTGATTTCCACAAGCTAGTGCCAGGGTATTCTACCAACACTATCAGTACCACACTAATACCTCCGCCAGGACTATGACCACTACAGTCATTGTTTCCATCACCACCATCATCACCATAATCCCCACTACCATCACTTTCTCCTTTATTTATTGAGTGTGAATATATATACTACAAATCCATACTACATTATGAAATTCTACTAGATAAATATCAATTTATTAGCAGTTTAAATAATACATAATAGTTAATACATAGAAAATTTAGTTCTTTGTACACTTCAACGTGGGCTTAAAAAAATATCTTTACTTCTGAACTCCAAGTGACTTTCATTTGAAGTTGACCATTGCATCAATTTTCAGGAGTAAATTGCCTCTTTCTACCATGCAGGGTAGGGGCTGAGCTTAGGCTGTCTGGTTTAACAACTGGTTTCTTTACCTGCTAGTCCATCTCTCAGCCATGTTTTTCAGTTTTTATTCTCAAGTTGTTTTCCATGATTAGCCTTATTACCAACCTATCAATTTTTCTTTCTACCTAGATAAGAAAGAGGATAGTAATGGTTTGGGGGTTTTTTGTTTTTTGCTTGTTTGTTTGTTTGTTTGTTTGGTTGGTTGGTTGGTTGGTTGGTTTGATATTTTGAGATAACATTTTTCTGTGTAGCCCTGGCTATGCTGGAATTCAGTCTGTAGACCATAATACCTACAAACTCATAGAAATCCACCTGAGTCTGCCTCTTCCTCATGAGTGCTGGAGTTAAAGGCATGTGCCACCACTGACCAGCTAAATAAGTGTTTCTTTTTTATTTTGGTTTTTTTTTTTTTCTGACAAGATCTTATTATATAACCTTGGATGTCCTGAAACTCACTCTGTAAACCAAACTGGACTTGAACTTACAAAGATCAGCCCGCCTCCACCTTATGAATTCTGGGATTAAAGGCGTGGGCCACGACTGCCCTGGCCTGTGAAACACATATAAACTAAAATTGTTTACAATTTAAATAGCAGAACTCCTTATTTTCCACTTTATATTTCTAAATTTGTGCAAAAAATGTGGCTTAGAAAAAACGCAGGGTTTTAGCCACATTACGTTTCTATAGAAGACTATATACAGTGATCTTAATAAATTCACAGCTTTATAGGTAATTTTAAAAAATACATGAAATTCTTGTAAGGAATAAACAACATAAGCCTGTGTGGCCATAATATAGATATGGATGTCAGTCTTGAGTGTGGTTCCTCAGATGCTATCCACCTTGTTTGGGGGGACAGAGTCAGTCACTTGTTCCTATGGCTCAGAATTTTTGGAAAAGACTACATGCTAGTGAGCCTCAGAGATCCTCCTATCTCCTAATTGCTATGATTACAGCCGCACATCACCACACACTGAATTTAAGGTGACTACTAGAGATTTGAACTCAGTTTATCATGATTACACAGCAAGTATTTTATTGCCTGAACCATAGGCAATAAAATACACATAGAATTACACATAGGACCAAAAGACCTTATACCCTAAATACATGTTTTTAATAATCTAAAGATCAACTTCAGTTTTGAAAGTTAAATAAATTAAGAAGCATCATTTGTAAACAATAGACTAACGTGATGTTTTGGATAGGACTGGCTTCCCTAGGGCCGTATGTTTAAATTCTCAGTCCCTGATTTGTGGAATTATTTGGGAAGGATTATGAGGTGTGGTCTTGTAAGAGAAGGTTAGTCAATTGTGGTGGGCTTTGAGGTTTCTAAAGACTCCTGCAATTCCCCACATTATCTTTCTACTTGTAGATCAAGCCTATACCATACTTTGATCATTTACAAACCCTTCTTCCAACTGGCTTTCTTCCCTTGAACTCCTTTCTTTTCTTCAACAATTCTAGACCCTTTTGTCTTTTAGATTACACACAGGACCAAAAGCATGTGGTATTTGTCTTTTTCAGAATATATTATTTCATTTAGCATGATCTCCTATTTCATCAATTTTCTTTCAAATGATAGACTTTATCTTTGTAGTTGAATAGAACTCTACTCTGTATACATACCACGTTTTCTTCATTCATGTGTTTTCTGGAGTCCCCTTATTATTATTTTATAACTTAGCTGTCAATAATAGTGCTACCATTAGAATGGGTATGCAGTCTTTGATTCTGTAGATATACGGCCATTTGAACCACTTGGAGAAGTATTTGTTCAATTCACAATGTATCATCTTTTTGGTGATTTGATCACTTAACTCTTTGTGTGTCCTACTTCTTCAATTCTTTATATTTTCTAGCTATTAATCCTCTACCAAGATTTGTTCATTCTTCACAGGCTGTTTCTGCACCATATTGGTTCGCTGGCTAAACAGAAGCTTTCTTAATGTGATTTCTGGAATCCTAGAGTTGTGTCCGTTACTGATATCTATGTCTACAAATACTTCTCCATTGTTTACTCATAGTACTTTCAAATCTCACATTTCAGTTCTGTATCTATTTTGAGTTCAGTTTGTGCCATGGTAAGACTGATTGATTTCATACTCTTGCACAAAGTTTATCCCAATATTTTTACTTATTTCTGTCTACTTGTGAATATACAATGTCCTCCACTTCCTACTATAGCCATCCTTTCTTTCCTCCGTGTCCCACAATTTCCCTTACAAGTGATTTATCCTCTACCACTACACTTATTCCTGTATAATTTCTGACATTACTATGGATGGAGTTATTTCTATTATTTTTTCTCCAATAATTTGGTATTAGTAACATAAAAAAAATACTGTATTTGGTATGCTGTTTTTTCCAACATTATGCTATAATTGTAAACATATTTTTTAAGTCTTCTAGAAAGGTCTTTAGGATTCTTACAATATAAGATTATATCATCTATAAATAGTATCAGTTTGGTTTCTTCCTTCGCTATTTGTGACCTTTTCTTCCACCTTATTGCTCTGGTTGTCACAATTAATATATTTGGTACAAATTTTTATGTATACACAAATGCCTCATTGCTGAATTGAGTGCTGTCAGTTTTTCCAATTCAGAACATTGGCTATTCATCAGTCATAAATAGTTTTTATAATATTACAGTATAATCCTTTAATTTCTTGCTTCTTGGAGTCTTTTTTCATGAACTTACATTACATTTCAGTGATCTATTGTGGTCATTGTGTAGCTTTTTGGCCATGGACTTTCACAAGTCATTGGTTTTAAAATTGTACCCATAGGTAAGCATTTTCATGCTAAAATACTGCTTTATCACATTTATTAAATGAAGACTCATGTGGATTAATGAGCTAAAGATTCCTATTAGCTTTAGCTGACTATGCATTTGGTTAAGTCTCCCCTTGTGGTAAAACTTAGAATATTAAGAGTTTTGAGTATCTTCACTTAAACCTTGTTGTTCTTATCTTAAGCAGAATAACCAGTCTTACTAATGTCTTTGTGTGTTGCTGTAACAACATGCCAGAAGCTAAGTAATTTAAAAACAACATAAACCAAATTTTTACATTTCTGGAGACTGGGAAATCCAAGGTGGGGGCCTTAATAGGCTTGTTGTCTGGTAACTGAAAATCTTTGTTGTCAATATGGTTCTTTTATGCTGTATCCTCCAAATGGACACTGTATCCTCACCCCAGAGAAACAGAAAGTTGGGGGCTCAGCTAGCTCCTGCCATCACCTTTATAAGACATCAATTCTGTCCATGAGCTGAAAATCCTATGGTCTAATAAACTCTTCAGTTTCACACCTCTTTTATATGTTTAAATTGCTATGGATTAGTGTTTGTATGTATTTATGTGCACCACATATGCATAGTGGTATGCATAGAGGCCAGAAAAGAATACCAGAGACCCTGGAACTAGAGTTATAGATAGCGGTGAGCCACTAAAGTGATGGGAATTAAGTCCAGGACCATTGCATAAACAACTAGTACTTTTAAAGACTGAGCTATCTCTCAAACCTATGTCTTACCTCTTAACAATTGTATACTGAGAGAAGTCTCAACACAATTTTACAGAGTATAAACCTTCAAACCATAGCAGAAACCACACTCTATTTTAATGCCATAAGCTGTAATATGGTTACTTTTTCTCCTCTAGAATAGTATCACTCTCAACTTTATTTGCTTGTTTTTTTTTAAAGGGTAAATATTATTTGGGTCATTGGTCACAGTTTTGTGTATTTTTGCTTGATGTGTTTTCACATGTCTTAGCTGTAAACAACAGAAGGATTTCAAGTGCCTCTGTGGCCTCATCAAATCATAATCCTCCCCAGACATTGTCTCCATTAACTAATGGCCTCCCCATTGATCTGAGCTTTTACAGTCTCTTACAATTGTCTATAAAATGATCTTCCGGTCCTTAATGTTAACACTCAAGAAATTCACACTCCATGCTACCTTCAAGTCCCTTCTTTCCAACACATATGTCAGTAGGTTCTGCTCTCAAAAAATATTATTGCTTCCTCATTAATGGTAGTCGTAGATAACATTTTCTCCACACAGACACAGCACTGCACAATGCTAAACTTTGCACATATTAAGTAACTTATTCCTTTAAGCACTCAAATGTGGTGAAAATTAACCTCATACTTACATTTTTCAATTAATTTCAAAGAGATCTAATAAATCGCTAAGAGTCACAGGGTCTAGAATTCAATTTTGCCTGATTTCAGACTCATCTACCACTCTCTCCTTTGTCATAGTCTGCAGATAAAAAAACTAATAAGGCTTTTACTCTGTAATCTAATACTCTCCATACAATAACTTGCTATCATCCTAGCTGGGTCTCCTACAAGGTGGATGCAATTTAGAGATGTACATTCCATCATCTGCAAACATGGTCTTAGATTCTATTACTAATATGCTAACATGTTTTAGAATGTTGCTGATAGTCTCTTGCCTTTAATGCATTTCTCCAACTACAAATGTTCAAATGGTCTATGCCTCTTGCATGCCAAGACTTGTGATAGATTTTTCTAAGAGTTTTGATCACAATTAAGCTCCCTTTCATCCATATTCTAGTTTTTCTTAGCGTAACTCTGAAGTTTTTTTGTTGTAAGCATCCTAAAAGCAGTTACCCCCATAAGTAGCTCTTTGAGAGAACCATATAGCTCTACTAACATTTTTAAATTTCTATCCTTAAAAATGAACAAATATAGTCTATCAGTTAGAAAGTAACCTTACTATGATTGTATAAGTTATAAAAGGAAAATAAAAATGTGGCATTTTACTTCTGTCATATTTAACATTAAAACACACATACACACACACACAAAGATATTTGATTAGACTTCTGTTGACATTTTTATAGATTTTCACAGGCATGGCTTTATTTCTCAGAGAATGTATTCCTCAAAATGGAGAAATTTATTTGGTATATTCCTTTTCCTTAGTTAGAAAGCTAAGAAAACAAGCTAGTACATAGAAATGGGAGAATATTCCCCTAATGCCTTCCCAGATGAAGTACTTGATAATGAACCAGTATATGCCGTGGACCCTTGTAACTTTATAAAAGCCACAAAGCCCAGTTACTTTTGATTTATAATAGAAACAAGGTCATCCTTGTAATAAAAAAATAAGGAAAACAAGGTCTATGTTTTCAGACCCTGAGATGCAATTCGTCATGAAGATCAATGACAGTTTTATTCTCTAGAGAGATGACCTGCCCCTTTCTGCTGTAAAATTATTTTCTTAGACTTTGTGCTGTTCCTTAACAATATTATAGAACCAGGAGAAATGGAATGCTTTAATGGGAGAAAAGGCAGTACGTTTGACTCTTAATTTATATAACCATCATCTTCTTCCAAGTAAAATATATTCTACAACTCTACTTCGCAAGCAACTAGGGCTGAGAAAGAAGGCTTCCTGGATCACTGGTTTTCTGCTGGGACTAGAAAAGTTTGAAGTGTTTGGTCATTGAAGGCATGAGAAGGCAAGGGATAAAACTAGAAATATGTGGAAAGTTACATAAGAAAGTATAACAAAAATGGAATGGAAAACAAAAATCCCTGCTGACCTCAAAGCATTATAGAGTAAAAGGAAGACTGAGAAAAAAATGAGTGTATGGCCCAACAAGAAAGGTGTCCTCAACATCTACCATTGATACTGTATTTCAGAATTCTTCATCTTAGTTAGAAACCTGGAAAATACCCATTCTGTCATTTAGGTTAAAAAAAAATTGTTTTAGTATCAATGCCCTAAATTGTTTGGATGAAACTTAAAATGAGGTGTTGTCCCTGCTATGCTATTCCTTTGTATTATTGTCATACTAAACTAGGAATATATGAACCCTTGAACTCTTTTTGATAGATCTCTGAAATAAGATATCAGAGTATTTTGATAGGTATCCTATTAACTTTGTAGATTAGTTTTGGTACCATAGCCATCGTCACAATACAATTCTACCAAGCTCTGACTGTGGAAGGTCTTTCCATCATCTAATATCTTCTTTGGTTTCCTTTTTCATTGTCTTGAAGCTTTCATTGTAGAAGTTTTCATTAGCACTTTTGTTTCAGTTCTAATAAACCAGTTATTTCTCAACTGTGAAATTTAATCACTTGTAAAAATAACTTTAACAGCTTAACACTTAAGAGGCATGGCATAGACTATAATCTCAGCCTTTGGGAAGCTGGGATAGGAGGATTACTACAGAATGGTACTACCATAAAAATAGAGAGACAAACTGATGAATCAAAATAGAGGAACTGGAAATAATTTGACAAAGCAATGGCTACTTAATTTTTGACAAAAGAGGCAAAAGTATAAAGATAGTCTGTTCAACAAATGGTGCTAGCAAAACTGAAAACAATCTGCAGATGAATAAAGTTAAATAGTTAGCTTCTACTTTGTGCAAAAACTAGTTGAAAATGGATCAGAGACTTTAATTTAAAACTGGAGATGCTGAAATAACTAAACAGAAACATAGGGATTGTTTTTCAGGGCGTCACAGTGAGTAGGTAAGCAGTTTTCTGAATATAACCTCCATAGCACAAAAATTAGACCAAGTAGCTCAATGAAACTAGGTGAAATTAAATTTTCCTCCATAGCACAAAGACATCAGCAAAGATGGTAGAAAGCTCTTCACTGATACATCTTAGACAATGAACTAATATCCAGACTTTACAAAAATTCCAGAAATTAAACACTGAGAAACTATAACTAACGTTCAACAAAAGAGCTAATTAATTTAATATGCAGTTTTCAAAACAAAAAATGCAAGGGACTAATAACCAAAACGTACAGGGAAATGCACCAATGAAATCTCAATAGAATGATGCCTAGACAAGACCTGCATAATAACCAATTGACTTGCCAGTACGGACAGGGGAAGTTTCACAATGCCTTGTGCTTCTGTGAAGGGGTACTTAAGACCACTTAGTAGTCACCAATGAGGACGTAGACAGACAGACTCAGTTTTCTTCAGGAACAAGCATACTCTGATAGATTATCTAATTCCAAGAGATCATCCCTAAACACATTTACATATAAATAACACCAAATGGACTTAGTAGATTTTACATATACATACATATACATACATATACATAATACATATATATATGTACACACACACACACACACACACATATATATATATATACATATATATATATATGTATATATATATATACAATAATAATAAGGAAAGGTTTTGAATTTAAGATGGAATGAGAAATGAGAGGGTTGGAAATATAAATGTGGTAATCATGTATGAAATTCTCAAAAAAATGTTTAAGGATTCCATATTTCTAATCATCAGGAAAATGGAAAGCTACTTTGAAATCTCACTTCATTCCAGTCAGAATAGCTGCCATCAAGAAATCTGACAAAACATGTAGAGATAAAACAAGGAGAGATAGTTAAAATTTTATATAGTCATTATAGAAATCAGTATAAAGGTTAAAATTTGAAATATGATTACCATCTACCACAGTTATTCCACCTAGATGAGTCTATGTCCAACTATAATGAAAACAATATAAATTGAGGTCACCCAATATTAAAGTCTACAAGTTCTTCCTCTTGTGACCCTAGACTATAAAGTATACATCTATATGTATAAACACGTGAGTATAACACTTAGAAAGGAGACCAAAGGGGGCCAACATTTTGGAATGAGGAAGAATAGAATACAGACAAAAGGACTCATGAATTATGAAAGAGAATGTAAACCTAATAGTTTTTGAAGTTTCAACACTATTGTGCTTTTTTTCCTCTACTTTTTTTAGAAAAAAATATAAGTAAGTGAATAAAAACATTATTAATAGTGAAAATGTTACAACCTGAGCAGAACTCCATGGCTTTAGAGTACACATTCTAACAAAATAAAAATTAATTGAGATGTCTAGAGTTTGGGATTGGGCAAGTGTTTATTTGGGTGGTTACTTAATATACCTACTTAATGTTTCCCATTGTTAGTTAATTACAATATGTGGGTCTCCCTTCTCCCCAGGGTTGTTGGCCACTGTCCCACAAGAAAGAAGGTAGATAAACAGGGTTTAGGATGACCAGTGAGTATAAATGAAAATGACAACTTTCCAGGTTCATCTTCAGGGAGACAGATCAACTTAATTTGGAGTGAAACCAGGGTTATATAGTTTGAGGGAAGGGCATATGAATACCCAGGGTGGGCAAAGGTTGTTGACTGAGTCTCAGGTACTAAGGAGCCTCATTAGCATTAGCATAGGGAAGCATCCCAGGGATCTCAGGTGCTTGCTTCATTATCTGGAATAAAGGAGGCTGAACCTATAATCCTACCTAGGCTTCAGGACATTCCACAGGTAGAGAGGGTGGTTATTGTGATTTGGGGAGAAACCTGCTGGTAAAGGGAGTCTGCCACTTTGCACCAAGCTCAGGGATTTCTGGTAATGTTAGACTTCAGCCTTAGTTAGTAAGACTCAACAACAATAAAGGGATTTTACAAAACTCTAGCAACAATGTCCAAACTCCCTGTGAATGATGAGGTCATATATCTATTTTCTTTTAGGGTTTAAATCCTAGTGTTGATTGACTTAAAATGTCCTGCTACAAGGTGACTAGGATGAGGCTTTTGCTACAGTTAAGTGTTGTGTTCCCTGAAGGTGTAAGACTCTGAGGAATCTTAGCTACTGGGGACCCCCTGAATGAACCACACAGAGCTGGGGATGGATGCAAAAGCAAGAGTTTATTGTTCCAGCATGCAGGAGTGGTCATGCATTCAAGAACAGACAATGACCACAGGCAGCCCATTAGGCCAGTTTTGATACAGTTTCCAGGGGTACAATAGAGCAACAGCCACTAGGCACAACGTGATTGACAGAACAGTGTGACTTTTAAACTGATTGGTTCTTAGGGAATGAGGTAGCAAGGGCTTCCTTTATCTGTGGGGGGCCAACAGTGTCATCCCTCCCACCCCCCTACTGTTAGTAATCTGTTAAACTCCATCTCCACAGTCACCTGGCAACAGCCAGGTATGCTCCGCCCCAGAGTAACCTGGCAACAGGCAGGTAACCCTGCCCACTATAAAAGGGGCTGCTTGGCCCCTCCTCTCTCTCTCTCTTGCTCCTCAACCCTGAGCACCTGCAGGTTGTCCTCTCTCCTCTCCAGTTCTCTTCCCCCTCTCTCCACGTGGTCATGGCCGGCCTCTACTCCTCTCTACTTCTCTCTCTCTCCTCTTGCTCTCCCACCCTCTTAATAAACCTCCCCTCGTGGAACCATCTTGGCCTGCTGTGATCTGTACAAGCTGCGCATGAATCCTTTTATTGGTGCATTGGCTCGGATACGAAGACTTCGGGGACCTCAGCTGCTGCACTGTACAAGATGGACACAACGACCACTCGGACTTCATCTGCTGCTACCTGCCACCACTGAGCGGGTGAATTAACATCTGCTGCTACAACCCCCGTCCCGTGCTGCTGCTTCTGCGAGGCTCGCCAGACTTCCACCATGTGAGCTGAGCCGCTGTGGCCACCCGTGTGGTACTCTGCCACGTGGGCCGGGTACCATTTCCTGATATCAGACTGCACAAACTCACAAACAGACATCGATTAATTGGTAAGGAGTTACTGTTCAGCTTGAGGGACCCTGAACACCGGGTTAGGACCTGCCAAGCGCTTCCTGGACTAAGGGTTTGGCTTTTCATGGCCCCAGTCCATATGGCCTCTAGCTGATCTGCCACTTAGGACATTGGTCCGTTGGGTGGTCTTTCCCCTCTCGGAAATAGCTCGTAACCCCTCCTCAGCTCTTGCAGCTCCACAGAAAACTGGTACCAGGCAAGCTATATCCTGACTGGCTAACTTCTGGTGGGCTAGCCCAGTCGAGGCCCTTATTTGATCGCGAGACGGCCCGATTATTATAAGCAGTGCCTGATTGCTTTGTTGCTGGCTTATCATTCAGGACGCTGGCTGATAGCCTGTAACAACTGCCACCCTATGAGCAAGACATTGTCTTCGTCCGTACCCACAGATACATACTGCCAACAGTCTGATAACTGGAAAAATTCCCTATACCCGTATACATGTGTTCTGCCTGCTCCCCACCCAAGGTTCTGCCCCACACCTCTTTCTAGTTTTTCTTTTTAATTAAACCAAAATGGGGGAATTACTGTGACTCTAGCGGATGTCTGCAGGTTCTACATACACTAGCTTAGAACTGGTAAGCTTCCCCATCCCCCACTGGCCAGAGTAATCCTCCACATGGTCCCAGGAAAGATTCCTTAAGCTAGAGTGTCCTTCCCTGAACCCTGTCCTTCCCTGAACCTCTCTAGGACGGCTCCCCTTGGATGAGACATTTCCCCTCTTCCTCTCGAGACAGTTTCTCGCAGCTGAGTACGCCAGGCCAGGCCTGAACAGACTGTTTTCTTTGCCTCAGGAGCACCGGCTGCGACCATAGTCCCCAGGTGTCTCTTCCAAGGGCCAGTCTTTTGCGCCCTTTTCCCCTTCCCCCTCCTTCGTCATTTGCGGGTCGACTGGAACCTCAGTTCCAGCGCCTTGCCTGGAAAGCTAGCGGGTCCAGGGCCCAGCTAGCTCCCCTTGCCTCCTCTGTGATCGGTCAGCCTGTTCGCCTGGTCCCTTCCCTCTATGGTTCTTAGCTCTGCTCTGGGTTGTCCCCTTACATCCTGCCACCTGAGACCTGTAAAGTGAGTGCTAGCGGTGCCTTCTGCTACAAAAAACAACTAACATTGCGGTGATATGGGACATGCTTACTTTTCCTAAATGCAGCCGCCAGAGTCACTGGGCAACAACTTCCGGCTACCAGCAGGAAGACCCACCCTGCAGCTGTGTTGCCGGCCCCACAGACCTGACCCGCCTACAGCAACTGTGACTCACAGCTCCAACCTGTGACAGCCCTACCATCCAGCTTTCTTAACAAAAATGCTTCTTTGCTAATACAAAAATGTACTTTTCTCTTCCTATGCAACCTACCAAAGTTACTTAAGACTCTTTCCTAACGTGTCTTGATAGATTTTTACTACTGCTATTATTCTCTTCAGTTACAACCAATCCTTATGGCTCTCAATTTTGTCAGAAGTCTGCTAATCGTATATTTTAAGTTTATGGCCGACAGAATGCCCAAAGCCTCTAACAGTTAGCCCAAGATGGTTTCAGAAGACGGATGCCAGACTCCTAGAACATACAGCCTAGATTGTATGTGAACAAACACAACAGGACGCCCTAAGTCAAATGACTTGGCTAAATAAAGGTAAGTCATTTCTCATATCATGCGTACCCATTCCACAGAAAAAAGCCCTGCGGCTTCTGCGCTTGGAAGCCAAACTGACTTCGCCCAAGAGACTATGGAAACCATGGGAACTCTGTCATTTTTTAAAAAAATAATATATAACTGGTAGATTGTTGTTTACTCTACCAGACTTCTAACTACATTGACAGCTAAGTTTTCAAAGATATTATCTGTTACCTCATTACCTAAACTCAGTTGAAAGGCTACTTGTATTAACTCACGCTGTTATCTGTTTTGTAAACTTATAAGCTACAGGAAACCCACTCAGATCTACCTCTCATGGATGCCATCCAGATAAGTACATCTGCCTAAAATTCCCCACTCACTACCTATAACAAAGGGTGGGATTCCTCTGGGTTTCAAATGTACATCTTAGAAAAAATCTTTCTCCAAGTGTTCTTAATCTTATTTCCTACATCTTGTCAAGTCCAGGTGCATCCAATACAGCTCCAGAGAAACAACCTTCAGATGCTCCATCTCCTGCCATACACACAGCTGCTTCTACTGGACCTGACCCTGGACATCAGAAAACAGCCAGCTCTTCTAAGACCAGACAAACATCTCCCATATCCATTCTTCTAGGTTCCCCCTAGAGACACGTCGCCCCCAATGCCAGCAGGAAGTAGCCAGATTTCACGACAACCCTATTCCTGCTTCGCTGTCACCTCTTTCTAATTTTTCTTTTTAATTAAACCAAAACGTGGGAATGTTAGTAATCTGTTAAACTCCACCTCCACAGTCACCTGGCAACAGCCAGGTATGCTCCGCCCCAGAGTTACCTGGCAACAGGCAGGTAACCCTGCCCACTATAAAAGGGGCTGCTTGGCCCCTCCTCTCTCTTTTGGCTTCTCAACCCAGCACCTGCAGGTTGTCCTCTCCCCTTCCCCCTTCTCTTCCCCCTCTCTCCACGTGGTCATGGCCGGCCTCTACTCCTCTCTACTTTTCTCTCTCTCTTGCTCTCCCACTCTCTTAATAAACTCTCCCTCGTGGAACCATCTTGGCCTGCTGTGATCCATACAAGCTGTGCTGTGGAAATCCTTTTACCCACCCCCCCCCCGTCTTTGAGGAATGTAATCAGCCTCTCTCTTCCAGAGGGGACAGGTGCCTACATGCTCCATGACCTCTTTCTTCTGGGAGAGGAGGGGTGCCTTCATGTTCTGTTGCCTGGTGGAATTTTCCAAAGGCCCTGAGCTGACCACTTTAAAAGCATATGCAGGATCTCAAGAATTACAGGTTAATGCTATACTAGGATGATGAAGCTTAATCTTCCTGTCCTGTGTAAAGATGGTGCCTCTGGGACATCATTGAGCTTACATAAGATTATCAGGGTGCAGCCTCTACTATTGAATTGTAATAGCCTTAGGAACAGAAGGAGACAGACATGCTCAAGACAGAACTTGTTCTTTGTTCCTGTACTGCATTGGGGCTCTGCAAAAATAGACATGACTCTTCAACCTTACTTTAAGAACTATGAAATATATAGACCTCTTATCTTTATGAAGTTAACCCATATATGATTTTGTTGTGATCATGAAAAGTATATACTAATATAGGGCCTAGACAAAGGGTTCAAAGGTTAAGAGCATACACAGTTCTTTCAGAAACCTAGAGTTTGGTTCCCAGAAACCACTTTGAGGGATACACAACTGTGTATAATTCTACCTCAAAGGGATCAGTTCCCCTCTCTGGCCATCATACAAATATGAAAATAAACAGACACACACACACACATCACTTCAGAATAAAATAAAACTCAAAAAAAAAATGTAGCTATCCAACATTGTCTTTCTACCGTGAGAAAATATACATGATTGAATGTAGTTAATTATAAGATGTAAGGGGTAGACCATAAATTTCTTTGGTCTTCTTTTTTTACATTCACTAAAAGGAATTCTACTTTTATGGCCTCTTTTGTCCCCAATACTCTCCTTTCAAGTAAAATATTACTCACTTATTTAAGGGATAGAAAATCTAGGTATGAAAATTAAAGAATGTGTGATATGGACTGATATTTATACAATACTTCTCTATGGATCTTTCTGGGCTAACTCTAAGATTTTACATGAAATTTTATCCCTACAAACAAATAGTGAGCCTCTAACAAATTTTTATTGAGCTTAAGATGGTATCAACAAAAAAAATAATCTGAATATACAGATTCACAGTAGAGTTGTAATATGTCATTTAATTTTGTGAACTTAAACATTTTCCTTTTCCTATTGGATAAAGGTAAATCCAAACAGTAAAAAAGCATAGTTTAGATAAGTCAGAATTCCAGTCAATAAACATATTCCCTAGTGTGTGAAAGCATAACCAAAACTGTTCTGTCCTTGAAATGATTTGGTACATAATGAGCATTCTTTTTATTCCCCATGGCTCCTCAACAGGGGTCAGCAGAGCGATCTTCAATCAGTACTCAACTGAGGAAATCAAATTCTGTTTCAGCATTTGAGAAAAAGTCAGGTTCAAAATTACATGATCACAATAGTTAAAACAGAAATGTTTGCATCTCTGTCACTAAAAAATACACAAACATAGCTCATAAAGATATGCTATGTACTCTAATGACCATGAGTCAGAGATCAAGGACAAACAGTGGTAATTCAAGCATATATAGGTTTTTGTGGGGTTTTTTTTAAGTTTATTGATTTTTTTTTTGTTAGAATATAAAAACCTGAGAAAGATTCAACTCTATCATATTATGGTATGATTCTCGATGCAAACTGTAGAGATTTGTATGTATTACTATATAGCTTCTGGTTTCAATTATACTTTAATTTGAAATACTCGTAGCATAATCCTGAATTAATAATATTTCTGTTTCCCTTATCTCAAACCAGAGGACTAGACATTTTGATCACTAGTGTCTCTTATAGTGGTGTCATTGTCACTATGAATAATTAAATCACATTCCACATGTAGAACAATCTAATTGAAAGAGGATTCATTTGAAAATTCATTATGAAAATCAGAGCTAGGATGCCACTGTGTAACATGGAAAATAGCCACACAGAATTAAGTCTATGAGCTGAATATGAGAATTATTAAGATTAATGCCAGTGAGATTTATTTCATGAATTGTCCCTTGACAGTGGTTCTTAAATAAAAGATATTGCTAACATTCTAGGCCCAACTCAAAGCATAGTCAGCAAATAAAGAAATTAGCTTACAGGGAAGAGCCTGCTGTTTGCAAGATTAACTCATAATCATTTATTGTATTAAAAATAACAACTAGCTGCCATCTACAGCCAAGAACATAAGTTAAAGACATATATTTAAATTAACTATTTAAAACAGTATTATAGATGAAAACCACTTCATTGTCAATATTTGAGATTCCATTCAGAGTAAACTAAAAAGGGAAATAAAAAGAAAAACAAATGCTGGTTACTCTTCTGAAGTACTAGGAACTTAACTCTACCAGACCCCTGGTAAAATATGAATTGTTTTGTCTTGTTTTTGTTTTGCTTTTGTTTTGTTTTTGTTTTGCTTTTGTTTTGTTTTTGTTTTGTTTTTGTTTTCCTTTTGTTTTGTTTTTGTTTTGTTTTGTTTTTGTTTTTGTTTTGACCAGGATCTCACAATACAGCCCAGGCTGGATCTCATAGCAGTTATCCTGCCTCCTTCTCCCAAGCGCTGGGATTAGAGATGAAAGCCACCACGGCAAGGTTTGGGATCATTGGTTCAGTTCGGTTTGGTTTGATTTTTTTAGTTAACTTTACTCTGTTAAACTAATAGGAAGTTTCCAAAAAGTCAGGTTTCTCCCTCAGCTTTTTTTTTCTCCTGGGTATAAAACAAATATTTTTAATCATATCCATGTTTGAATTAGATATTTTATTAATCATGTATCACCTATATGTCAGTTCTTACTAGGAATTTCTCTTTTGATAGCTTCTAGGTTTTCCTTCATAAGATAGGCCTAGTTCTATTTGAGTTAAGTATAGAATATGTATAGAAAAACTATCAAAATTCAGACACTTGTCAAAGGTAATTTAGAGTAACAGGACTATAATTGAGAATTTATCTTACTTAAAATTAACATTTAGATCATTCATACAAATGAATTAACATTTGATATCTTGACCAATAGTTTTTTCTTCCCTAATATTGTTACTCTATAGTGGCTCACTTTTTATGAGCTACTACTATTTTTATGACCTACTATAAACAGTCTATACAAATGAAAACAATATACAAAGAAAAACAATAGACCACTGAAGACACAAAAGAACCATGTTTAGCTGTGACTTTCAGGAAAGCTTGGCCGTTGTTATAACAAAAAGAAAAGACTTCATGGGAAGGGATTCTTCATTCTTCATGAAACTATGATTCTGAAAGACAAGGAGTTGTGGGCATGGAAGGCGATTGATATGAGAGGGCCTCCAAGGAATTCTGAACCCTTCAGCAACTCTGAGGAGAGGATAGTGAGAAAACAGGTCAGCAAGGCCCCTGTTCCTGTTGTAGCAGATTTCTCCTACTTACCTTAAACCTGCATCTATTTTATTTTCTCTTTCACGAAGAGAACTTGTAAACTGTAATTACCACGTGGCCTTCCAATTGAAAGTACTGTATCTACTGTGCTCCACACAGCTCAGTGTAGGACAGTGACTAATATGCCCTGTTCCTCTTCCCTAGAAGGAAATATGAGAGTGATGGAACTCTGAAGAGCCTAGATTACAATATTCTTTGAATAGTAAGAGATTTCCAATACGCTTATCCATGTAGCCATGGGAAAGGGGATGTCAGGTGACCTAAATGACAGGAAATAGAAAACTCTGACGATGTCTGGAAGAGAAAAACAAGAAATAATAGCACTTGCCAAATGGATAAATGACCAAGGTCTAGATGAAAATAAAAACTTGAAAAATGCTAAACTTAAACACAATAATGCTTCCAATAAGTGTATATCTACTATTGCATTCTACACCCGACCTCACAGACACTCATTGGACATTAGACACATTCCCAGAATAAATACATGGACTTAAGGATTCATGTATGCATTGAAGTTGATTTCTAGTTCTTAAAAAGAAAATGGTATTTGTGTGTACACACTTGTCTATAACTGTGTCTGTGTATCTGTTCATGAGTGTACTTATCTATGTAGGTGTGTGTGCACACTGGTACATTTATGTAGAGATCAGCTGGTGGTAGTGTCTGCCATCTTCCTTAATCTGTGACATTCAACCATATTCAGCAGTTAGTTATTTAGTTAGCTTTGTGGGGATGGGTGGATAGGTGTGAGTGCACATATGTGTGCAATATGTACCACATGAATGTAGGAGTCCACGGAGGTTAGAAGGTAGCGTCAAATATCCTAGAACCTGACTTACATGTTGTTGTGAATCACTAAGTGAGTGTTGGGAATCAAACCTTGTCCTTTAGAAGAAAAATAAGTGATCTCTCCAGCCCTTTTCAACATTACTTTTTAAGTCAGAGTCTTGCTCTGAACCTAGAATTCACTTATTAGTCTAGACTAAATGGCCAACAAGCCTTAGGAGGTTTCTTATCTGTCTGTAAAACTCTAAGATTATAAGTGTACCCAGCATTTTACATGGGAGTTAGACATAAAAACACAGGTCCTCTTGCTACATGCCTACTGACTTCAATCATTTCCACAAGCACCCAAAATTAGAATTTTTAACACACATTATATTTTATAGCATTAAAACACTAATATTTTTAAGGGTCTATTTTTATATTCTTCTTGGTAGCCATTTGTAGGTAATGGTATATTTTGTATGGATATTGTTATATATTCATTGCAGTCACTCACGTACCAGTCTGCCTCCTACCTTTACCTAATGTCTGAAACATAACAAATACTTGTTGAATTGTTACATATTGCTGAATATGGTATCATGTTAATGAAATGGGCTCAATACTAATTCCAAATAAATTTGAAATCCATTTTAAATTTGGAGAAATTGTCCACATTTCTTATTAATACCCCACAACCTATTAACCAACTTATTCTTTGAACGCATATGCTCCCTAACATAACCTGTTTTATAGTAAACAACTGACTTTAGTGGCAAACATAAGTAAAATTTTATATACATCTCTATTTAAATAGTATTTTTGCAGTAAACAAAAACTTTAATATGGCTCTATACACCTGTAATATTACAAATCCCATATTGACCTTAGATCCAGTTACATGTATCATTTATTTCTTTTAACACCATGTTTAGTATTTATTATGAGGCAAATGGTGGGCTCTTGCTACACAGACAGCAGAGATCAAGTCCATTGGCTTCGTAGTGGTTTAATGAGTTAAGAACGTATGAAACAGATGGAGTAACTATTTAAGATGAGGCTTGATGGTTGACTTGCATGGTCCTAGATGTTAAGGTGAAAGGACAGAAGTGGGCAAAGAACTGGAGATGTTTTTTAAAGTAAGATAACATAGTTCAAGTGTTCAAAAATACTTCAGAATTTTGTTTTCAAAGCGAGTAAATAATAGAAAAAGGAATGGCCTTACAAAATGAAGCTGAAAGGTATGTATATGATGTATATGACAATACAGATTATAGGCATGACTCCCCAGAGGAACCTAAGACGACGCTAATACCCATTTTCCTAAGAACTAGCACAAAATGTGAGGCCTGTGGTCAGCAAACACTTAGGGACTTGAAGCCCCCTTGAGTTGAGTTAGTGCTGGAGAAAAGTCTTCCCTTCACCTCTAAGGAGATAGTGCTCCAAGATTTGGGAGATGCGACCAGTAGATCTGACCACTTTTATGTCTATTTGTCCTTTTTAAAAGGTACAACATTTATTTAGTTAGTAGAGGGTGAGTGGGTCACGTGCTCCACAGTGCACAGCATGCAGTTGGAAATTTGAACAAAACTTGAAAAGAATCAATTCTCTCCTTCTACCACGTGGGTCTCAAGGTGCTAACCCAGTCCTCTTGCTTGGTAGCAAGTATCTTCACCTACTGAGCCATTTCCCCAGCCGTGTTTCTATGTCATAACAATTATTTACTATCTTGCCGTGAATTTTGGATTTCTAAAAATCTACAGCTTATATATTTTTGAAGGAACTTATCTTCCAGTTTCTTGCCAATCCTCAATATTATCCTGGAAGTTCTTTTAGAAGGAATTGCTTAGGTAAATGGATGGAACTAGAAAATATCATCCTGAGTGAGGTATCCCAATCACAAAAGAATACACATGGTATTCACTCACTGATAATTGGATATTTGCCCAGAATCTTGAAATACCCAAGATTCAACTCACAGACCACATGAAGCTCATGAAGAAGGAAGACCAAGTGTGGGTGTTCTGGTCCTTCTTAGAAGAAGTAACAAAACACACAAGGGAGCAAATATGGAGACAAAGTGAGGGACAGAAACTGAAAGAGGGGCCGTTTGGGGATCATTCCACCTGAGTATCCATCCCATGTGCAGTCACCAAAGGTAGACACTGATGTGGATGTCAGGAAGTGCATGCTGACAGGAGCCTTGTATAGCTGTCTCCTTTGAGATCTGCCAGAGTCTGACATTCAGAGGTGGATGCTCACAGCTAACCATTGAACTGATCAAGGGGTTCCCAATGGAGGAGTTAGAGAGAAGACTGAAGGAGCTGAAAGGGTTTGAGGCCCCATGAGGAGAGCAACAATGCCAACCAACCAGAGCTCCCAGAGTCTAAACAACCAGCCTGGGAGCACATAGGGAGGGACCCATGGCTCCAGCTGTACGTGTAGGGGAGGATGGCCTTGTCGGGCATAGGTGGGAGAAGAGATCCTTGGTCCCATGAAGGCTGGATGCCAAGTGTGGGGGAACTTGAGGGTGGAGAGGTGGGATTTGGGGGGATAGGTGAGGGCACATCCTCATAGAAGCAGGAGGAGAGGGGATGGGCTAGGGGATTCCTGGGAAGGGGGTGGGGGGAGAAATGGGGAAAGGGGATAACATCTAAAATGTAAATAAAATATCCAATAAAAAGGTCAGAAAAAAAGAAATTGAACAGTTCAGATAAAGTACTTAGGAAAGTACTGATTTGGCATGGCTATACCCACCCATCTCCTTCCAACACATACTGTTTTCCTTCAGACAGAGGACCAATGAGCAACTTCACAGATGCAGGAAGATCTCTGCGTGCAAACATCTTAAGTTAGAGAATCTAATTCAGTTCGTTAAAACATCATCTTTGGATTCCCAAACAAGCAGAATTAGAAGAAATTCAAAATAACACTGAGATTGAAAACTGACAGATGATCAAAGAAGTAGGAATGGACTGGGGGAAAGTAATTTATTTATCACATTGTATTTGCTAACTCCTCATGATAAAATTGCAATCAAGTGTTGCTGATGTTTCTAGAATGACTGGCTAAACAACCATGATAAAAGAAACAATCTGAACTGAACAATCCCACACTGTGCAATATTGCCTTGAAATTGCTAATGCAGAAGGCACATCTATAAAGACTGAATCTAAGCCATAGCTGAACTAAAAAGGGTGGATTCCCATGAAGTCATTTTTCACATACAAGTAGAATAGGATCGAACTTCCATACTTTAAAAGACTCTTCTTACGATGTGAATCTGAAATACCCCCATTGGTTCATGTTTTGCTTGTTCCCCAAATGAGTGATACTGCTCTGGGGGAAATAGAAGGAGGTTTCTAAAGGCATGCATTTAATGGTCATTAGCCCAGCTGGTTTCTGGCTGCTGGCTGTTTCCTGATTTATTCTTAATGACACATTGCTACTTCCACAGGTGAAATTCATCCCATCATCATGATTTCTGGCCATAATGTCTCCAAATCTGAGAGCACAGACCAACCTTTCCTCTCGTGTTGTTTCTATCAAGTATTTTGGTCACAGCAAGAAGAGCACTTAACACACTCTGTCTAAGAAGACAGATGAAGGGAAAGAACACCTTAGAATTCCAGAGTTCATAAGATATGAACTATCCCAGATCACTTTGTTAATTCAACAATTAAATTGAAATTGTTGCTGTACAACAGAGACCATTTACAGCCTCATCCAACAAGGGCAAGAAATAAGAGGTAAACCTCCTTCCCTTAAATATTATAAACAACAATTTGCGTACTTTATAAGGAACTAAAAAAGAAGAATTCAAAAGTTTCTAACACAGAGAAACTTGTAAATACTTTACAGAGATAAAAGAACCAATTACCTGGTCTTAACCATTACAGATAAAAAACATATCAGTTGAATATCATATCACATTCTGTAAGCATGGAAAAGTATTGTAAATTATTAAACATTTCTAAAGAGAAAAACAAAATTACAAACAAAAATACAGCAATAGGCCATGTTAAAAGTAGGCTTAGATAATTTTCAAGCAATGTTCTAGAATAAATCTAACAAGAATCATAGAAGTAGTATCACTGTCTCCTTTGTTATGGGCTAGAATCTGAACTAAACAGGACCTAAACATAAATAACTAACCAGGAAAACGACTCATTCGCAAGATCTCTGCATGTGCCCTCATTTTTCTTGATAGTAAAAAATAAATACAACTGAAATTACCTAAATGATCAAATCGCCTTGTGCTGTGTCCTTCCTGTCCTGTACGATTTGGTCATGGAAACATGACTAAGGCAATGTGGGAATGAAAAAAAAAAAAAAAAGGTCAACTCTGAAGAAACAAACAAATTGGGAATGAAAATTGAAAATAAACATTATTTTCTACAGTTCAAACAATTAGATCCCAAAAGAGAAACAAAAACCCAGCATTCTCTACTCTCTCAGGATGAGGATCCTGTGAAAAACAGTCATGGTCTACTGCAAGCAAAGATGTTGGAAGAGCCATGTTAGTGACATGTAGAAAAACAAGGGAACAGCTAAGCAAAGGTGCCGAGTCACCCTGCTCTGCAGGAAATATTAGAGCCTACTTCCCATCTGAAAGGTTTTCACGCTTAGCTTGGACAGATGACAGCAGACCAAGAGGGTTCCAGAAGGGAAGGTTTATTCAGGAGACAGGAGGGAGAGCAGAGAGGTAGAGGAGTGGAGGCCAGCCATGACCACGTGGAGAGAGGGGGAAGGGAAGGGGGGGAAGGGAGAGGGAACAGCGAACCTGCAGGCATGGGATCAAGGGACCAAGAGAGAAATGAGGGGCCAAGCAGCCCCCTTTATAGTGGGCAGGCCTACCTGGCTGTTGCCAGGTAACTGTGGGGAGGAGCATACCTAGCTGTTGCCAAGTGACTGTGGAGTTTAATACTAACACCATCTTTTCTTGAAAACTCAGAGGGGAATTACGTTCAGCATACTCTTCTCACGGATGCAATGCCACTCTGAACCTTCAGCCCCGTGAGCACAACAAATCACATCTTTGGGGGCATAGAAAATCAGATGGCGGGGATTCTAACAGCACTGAAGGCCATTCATGTGGAAACTATTATTTCCTCCTATCACAACTCTCTCAAGTTAAAGAGATAAAGATCTACTTTATAAACAGACCTGCCAAGTGAAACACAGGGCTGAGGGATTTTTAGAAGTCTAAGAGAATCCTGCATATAATTACATTATAGCTTATAAGGATATTCATATACCTGCATTGTGTACAATTTGAGAGAAAGAGAGAAGGAATTAGCTGAGGTTTCCAAAAATTCAATAGGCTTTCACACTGAGGCAAAAGTAACTAAATAAGATCCTATAGTCTCTGGCCTAATTTTTCTTAAACTCTGTTTAAATATATTCACAGGCTTCTTAGGAATTCATCCAACAGACAGCCTAAGCCAATTGTGTTCCATGCCTGGACATTCTATCTTACATATCAGTCATTTTCCTATTGTAGCTAGATATTTGTGGATCATGTAAGGTCTTTCCCCATCCTCAGAAGTGTAACCATTTTTTTACTCTTAATAGTAAAAATAAAACATAAATAAAACTGAAATTATGTTGACAATCAAATTGTCACGTGCTCTGTCCTCCCTGTCCTGTATTTTTTGGTCCTGGAAACCTGACTAGGGCAGCATGGGAAAGAAGAAACAATCGACTCTGAAAAAACGAGAAACACATTTGGAGTTAAATGGGCTGTCCTTGCTCTGATGGAAGGTACCTACTAGACAACCTGGAAACTCAGTGCAATTATAATACACAGCACAAAAAGAAGGGGCTTGCTAGTCTTGGTGGGAACTCTTTGTAGGGTCCAGTCTCAGGTTGTAGTCATTCGGAAGGAAGAAGCTAGAGTTTTTCAAGCTTTAGGCATATGATCAATAATTTATAAACACTGTGCTTGCACCAGAGGAAGGTCTTGCCGATTCTCCTTGCCTGATGGGCAGGAGAGTGTGTGTGTGTGTGTGTGTGTGTGTGTGTGTGTGTGTGTGTGTAGGGGTTGTTCTTTGCCAGTTTCTATGGTTCTGAGACATTTGGGTACTTGACCAGACTATGCTTATGTCATCAACATACGTTCCCTTTAGACTGTCCATAGTCTTGACCTGCTCCAAGCTACTAGAACTCTGTGCACCTTCACTTGAGGAGCTCACAGACTACATTTGCATGAGCTTAGGAACTAAGCCTTATTCCAATCTAAGCATCCACACATATAGTTTAATATTATAAATGCACTGTTTAGCAGGTTCAGACAGCCTTTTCCCTACCAATTTCCTAACCTCTATTTCACTATCAATAAACAGGTGGTCGAGTACACCCCGAAACATCAGGAAAAGGAGACGTATATTCACCTTCAACTGGGAAGAAGAGGAATTTCTTTGGCTAATTGACTTGCCCAAGTCTAAACAGCCAGTCAGTTTTTAAATCAAGGTCGTTCACATTGACAAATGTATTGAAGTTAGATTTCACCAGCACTGTTTAGCGCTGTGAGAATGAAGTCCAGTTACACTTGGCATTATATTCCATAGAATTAGGGCCAAAATTATTTGCTAATATTGTTCAGTGGTGTACGGCACTTCTCTCTCTCTCTCTCTTTCTCTCTCTGATTCTATCCCATGGCACATTAATACATTTGAAACAGAAATAGAAAAATGTTTGTTTATTGGATCTATTTATGGCTCAGTAAACAAAAGTGGTTACCACACAAGACTAACAACTTGAGTTCAATTCCTGGGATCCATTTTTTTTTTTTTTTTTTTTTTATAAAAAGTCAGAGAGATGGAGACAGAAGAACTATCTAGAAGTTCATGGTCCAGTTAGCCTGGAATATACTGTAGAACAAGTATAAGAAACACTACGTGTGAAATAAAAGATAGAAGAACAAAGTCAACTCCTAAAGTTGTCCTCTGGCCTTTACAGGAATGTCAAACATGCATGCGCGCGCGCGTGCGCGCGCACACCCACACCCACAAATATAATAAATAATAATAATAAGTGATAAATGAGGAATGTCCATTTATTTGGTGGACAAGGAGCAGGTAGCTCTCTTAAAGATGATAGCAAAACATGCTTTCCAGCTGTCACACAAAGACCCACCCAAACACCGTTGGTGTTCGAGAGCGGAGAAAGGAGGAGCAGGTTTTTCAGAACTCAAGACAATGTCATCAGTTCCTGGTAGTAGTTATCATGACAAATGACCTTGACTTCTTTGATACTCACCAGAGACTGTAATTGGCTGGTATCTCCTACAGAACCTTCATCCAGCTCATCCACTCAGTGGGGCTGACAGGAAGCTAGAAAATGTATGCATAAAGCATCCCATGTAGCACTGTGCGGGTCATGCATATGCATATCGTTTCTCATTAGGATTTGCTGAAGGAGACAAGCATGCACTAACAGAGGCACATAGGCAATCTGTAAAGAAATGCAAATAATGAGAGACTCCTCGCTCCTAAATTCCCCTAACAGTATTTTTAAAAGGTGGTTTCTGTTGGTCTTGATTTTTCACTGGTGTATGGTAAATAGCTCTTCTGAACTTGCTTTTGTTTTGCAATAGATATGGCACGCATTTTCCTGGGGACCGGGAGAAAATTAGATGCAGGCCCCACGTGTGCGTGTGCATGTGCGTCCCTCATCCTGAAAGTTACATTATAAGCACTTGATTTATGGATCTTTTAAAAGTCCAGAACACCCACAGATCTGCGGACCGACGTTTATTTATTATCTGTTTTCTCTAGTGTGAACTGAAGAGCCTCCGTCAGTTACTTACGACCACTGCTGTATGCGCATGCACCGTCTTTTATTCCTCTTCATTATGCGAAGTATTAATGTACCTTTTGAATCCCTTTCTGCCCCATGCCTCTCTTCATTTTATTTCCCCATCTTTGTCTTTCATCTCCTATGCTAAATTTTAACTTACCTGATGATTGCTCTCAACTCCTTTTGTATTAACCTTAGATTCTGAACTTTGTCATAAATGCTTTATAGACCCATTTTTATTGCATTAAAAAAAAAAAAACTTGTGCTCCAAAACCCATTTGGTTATGGAACACAGCTATTTGGTTTTGAAGTAGGTATGCATAATAAAAGGTAATATTTTAAATATACAGAATTCCACATCATTCAATAGTTCCTGACAACTGAGTCCGTTTTAATTTAATTCATCAAAGGACAATCCCTGAACGACTAACATGGTGTGCAGTCTTTGCAAGAAGGGCCATGCTGCCCATCATGAATTCATGAAACCCATGAATATCCAAGATCATATTCATTTAAAAGGCTTATTAATCCTGAATGAATAATTTAGATATTCCCAAAAACCATCTTACAACCTGAGATGTCACACTGATCTCATAAATGAAGGTAAAAACAAAAAGGACTGGTAGAGGTATGACAAAAATTTTAAAATAAAGACACATGCAGAAGCAGAAACATACTTGCAGCAACTTTTAAAAGAAACATTTTTCTAGTCATTTCCAAACTCTGGTCTCAGGAGCTCCTCCACTCAGCTCATACATATAGATTCTGTTCACTTTTTAATAAACTAGCCAATGCGTGGGCTGGAGACATAGCTGAATGCTATAGCTTTTGTGGGAGACCTGAGTTCAATTCCCACAGCCTACATAGCAGCTCACAACCATCTGTGACTCCAGTTCTGGGGAGTCTGACACCCTCTTCTGGTCCTTGGGGGTACTGCACATACATGGTATACTTACATGCAAGGAATATACTCATACACATAATAAAATAGATCTAAAAAAAATTTTTTAAACAAGCTACCTATATGTTTCTAAGTTCAATATTGTTTCTGATGAGTTTTTAATACCAAAATTGTTCATAATAGCCTCCTTTAAAAAAAAGCAGCATTTTATAATCTAGAGAACTAATTTTTAAAAAGTAAAGTAATTTACTTACAAAGACATTCTGCTGTGAGTCACTGAAAATTATAGTATGTGACTTAGGAATATATATTAATAAGATAATTGTTTGTTTTCCATGAGTGATGTCAATAAGCATACACACTCTGGTCTTCACCTTATCCAACTCTACGTTCTTTACTTACAGTAAATGTTGCTTGGCTACTAGATCTCATGCCTATAATTCAAGTAGGGCTTCTTCTTTCCTTCCTTCTTCCTTCCTTTCTTTCTTCCTTCCTTCTTCCTTCCTTTCTTTCTTCCTTCCTTCTTTTCTTCCTTTCTTTCTTTCTTTCTTCCTTTCTTTTAAGATAAAATGTCCTGCCAATAACTTTGGCCTCATTAGCATTATCAATTCAAAACTCTAACTGGAAAATCAAACATTTTGGTTTTCTGATCTGTATAATAAAGAATAGTATATATGCATTGGATTATGAATGACTTCAAAGTTATCAATCAACTGTTTATTGATTAACTTCCATCCAAAAGAAATATACTGGTTAATATTAAAAATGGTGACAGAAAACATGAATTAAAAGGCAAAATAATTGACTACAACATTGTATATGATACATATTTTCAGTGTACAGGATAAGATGGAATGAAGCTAGATACTTTTGAACAGTATACTTAGAAACACTGGGGAAGCTAAACTTAACCCTAGAACCCATGGCTATCCTGTCAACCCTAAGGCTACACATTAGAATCAATGGACTATTCACACACACTAAAGTTAATTAATTAAATATGGATATATAAATTTCTTGGGTACATCTTAAACATCTGTATTTTTTATATATATATGTCTTTTGAGACAGGGTTCCCTTATGTGGGGTTGACTGGTCAAGAATTTACTCCATAGACCAGAATGCCTTGCAACTGTAGATATCCCCTTCCTCTGCCTCCCAAGTGCTGAGATAACAGGTAGATGGCATTTCTGCCTGACTTTTAAGTGCTATGTATTTAAAGATTTTTTTTTTCATATGAAGGTTGAGAAAATCTCTAAGGCTTATTGTAGAGAACTGGAGATTTCAGAGCAAAATGCTCATAAAAGAAGTTATTCATAAGTTCACTTCAAACATATAGAGAAAATTACCTTCTCAGAATAATAATTCTTTGTGAAAGATTCATGAAAATATGTCCTTAATGGATGGAACTTAGATATGGGTGTACATTTGGAATGTGAATGTCTCTTTAGAAATTATTTGCAAAAGTGTAAGAGATTATCATTATTCATAATTTTAATGCCATTAATCATGAAGCCCTTAAAAGCTCAAAGTATATCGGTTTCAATTCTATGTGACATAGTTTAAGGAATTTCTGCTGAAAGCCTGTTATGTTTCTAAGTGCTTTCTGCTTTGAATTGCAACGCTGGCAAACATGGCAGATTACTTATTCGGATTCTCTGTTTGGGTAGTCCATCGGATAGGTCAGGCTGGCCTAACTTCTGTAACAGGAGTGGAAAGTTAAGACTAACTTCTCTGACAAAGGGGAAGGTGATCTTGCAGGTGAGAGTGGAAAGCTTTAGGATTCAGCCCCGGGCTTCTTCTGTGATCCTTTGTCAGAACTCAGTGGCATGCTCATCTAACTGCAGACAAGTCTGAGAACTAGAGCAGGAAACCGAAAACAGTGAACACAGCGTTGCGTCTACCTGCACCTAGAAATGCTCCAAGGGCTGACATCTTGAATACCCTGAAAAGAAACAGAAAACTTCACAGTGGATAAAAAATAAATGTGCATAACCTAGTGAAGAAAAATGAGCAAAGGGAGGAGGAAGAGTGCAGACGGAAGATGAAGGAAGGGACGTGAAGGCAGGGGATGGGAGAAGAAGAAAGAAAAGGGCCAGGGTGTCATTGAGATATCCGTGCGCAGAAGGATGTACAAGTAGGAGGTCGGCCTGGACTACACAGTGAGATCCTACAGCACCAACACACAATTCGACACACAAGTTTACTAACAGTTTGCAGACAGACGGGGCTGTGAGTGTTTTTCATGAACAGATGTTTCATCGGTGCTGTTATCAAGGACCCTGGGGCTTCCTTCCTGCTTTCTCACAGCCGGGTGTCAGCTCTTCTATAAACATAGCTTTATAAAGCATATACAGGGTCCCACAGCAATTGGCCCACTTCCCACCTCGACGCATGAGGACTCAGGGAAGTGCCTTGAACTGCGTGTCTTAACATTGGATTCTGCCCAGTTCTCGGCAAGGATTATAAAATAGCTACGACTGACTTCATGGAGACTAATTCCTGAAAATAGACCACTTAGGTGATTTACAGTCCATGACCTTGGTCTCTTTCATCTTTACTCAAGTCACTGAGAGAATCAAGATATTTATGTACGTACTTCTGTCTTCCAGAAACCCCTTCTTTGAGTCTACCCTCTCCCACTCCTTGGCATTCTCTGGTCCAGTTTCAATTATCTTTAACTCTCACTTAAGATAGCGGGTTCTCCTTCTGCCATCTTTAAGCTTTTTATCATCTTTTCTTTCTCTCTTTGGAGTTGAAACCTTACAAAATGTAGTAGATTGTGTGTGGTTCCATGTGTGAAACCACTCTTGTTTTCTTCTCTGCTATGTCTAAATGTTCAGAGTCAAACTATTTATTAACATAATAAACAGAAGGTTCAAATATTATATCGTAGATATAAGTTGAACGGCATAGACGGCCAGACTTCGGCACAGAGTAATCACAAGTACAATCATTTGTCAACTTGCAAAGTGGATTATCATTTTTCCTTTTCATTAGTGTTACTTTCTAGGTATTGATTACCACCCCCGCTGTACCTTCTGCTTGGTGAATATTCAGCCACCAGAAGCCTATGAAAGATGCCTATTTTGTTGTATCAGTCTTCCTAGATATTTCTCAGGGAGACTAATTTCTTGCAGTATCAACTGAGATTGCATATTTTTCTAAGACAATGCGGAGTGAAAGAAGCCAAGGAAAGCCATGTTTTACACGAAGCCAATAAAAAGCAGACACATTAGCTCTAAATCAACCGGCAGTGTGTCAGAGAAGTAAATTTCACTGCTAGGAGTCACAGAGGGAGAATCCATCTTTGTCTCTGAGGTTTAAGTAAGATTTTGACAAGAAATTTAATAATACGGAGGAATCGGTCTGCTACTGTACACACTGATTATTTCACACAAGGAAAGGACTGAGTCGTCACTCTGTGTGAGCCATTATTCGCAACTCGTTGTTTCTAAATCATTACATCTACTCATACAAGCAAATGTCACTCAGCCTGCGTGAATCTAACACTCGAAAATATCAAAATGGAGAGTGAGAAGTAGCCCCCCATACACACACAGTAGCTTTTGTTTGGTTGGGCTTTTTTTTTTTGAGTGTCTAAAGGCAACAAACAGCATTGAATAATACATTTAAAAATGTGCTGCGCCCTAAAAGACAATCCATTCTTATAGACATTACAAATAAATTAATGACTTTACTCATGGTTATTATTTTTATTTGTCAGAATGTTTATTTTTTCTGATTATTTCTGTTTTATGAGCCTCTTTAAAAGGTGTTTTGATTTGGTTTGGTTTTTTTTTGGTGGTGGTGGTTTTTTGTTTTTTGTTTTGTTTTCTTTTGTTACCTTTTCAACAAGGGTAATACCTGCTGGGATCTCTGTTTATTTAAGGAGGTCTTCACTCTTTTTAAGTACTCCTTAGTGGTTTGAAAATTATGCACACTCCACCCCCTAAAAGTGAAACATCAAACAAATTCTACCAGAGACAAGCCAAGGGGGAAAATTATAAGATCCAGATCACCTAGGTCAACAGAATCAAACAACATGGCTCCAGTGGTATCTCTGTATGTGCTTCATAACGTCATGTTTTGGGGACAAAAAAAATGCATTATTTCTAGCACTTTCCATAGTTCCCAGTGAGACTAAGTTGTTGATTCCCAAATACCTCAGTGTGTGGTGAGATGCTCGCTAATTTTCAGTATACACCCTTTGATTGTCTCAGAGTGGGAAGACAAGAGGCTCAGAACCCTGAAGACCAGGATGACATTTCAACCCTCCTACTTGTCACCTTTGACACTTAAGTGATTTGTTGTTGTGGATGATGTTGGTCCATGAACCATAAATGAAGGTTAAAGAGTGCTGCCATCTTTGCAGATAGTTCTCGAAGGACTTGCGTTAATGAATGAGGGAAAAAAGCAGTATTGTTATGGATTGGATTGTGCCCCTCAAAACTTGTATCTTGAAGGCCTAACTCTAGTTCCACAGTGCATGACTAGTTTTTTAAGTCAGAGATCTTTACCAACAATACTGCATTAAAATAAGAGCAAGACCTGAGCCAGTGTGACTGTCCTTGAGATAAGAAAAAAGAAAGAAAGAAAGAAAGAAAGAAAGAAAGAAAGAAAGAAAGAAAGAAAGAAAGAAAGAAAGCTGTTAAGAGATATGAGCAGAGATGGCTTTGTCTACAGACCTGAGAGAAAGCAGAAATGGGTCATTCTCTCATAGCACTGAGAAGGACCAATGTTCCCAATACCTTGATTTTAGAGTTTTCCATTGAGAAAACTACACATTGTTCTATAAATTGACCCACGGGTGATAGTTACAGCATTCCTCATTTGTGAATTCTACTTGACTCTACCTCAAATTACTCAAGCCAATTTGTTCCTGGCACTTCCAGATGTTCTCTTTGCTCTTTCTGTGTGTCCTTCAGGAAAGTGAGTCACAAAGCCACTTTCTACTTTTCCCTGAGGTGTATGTCTGGAGAATTCTGCCCATGATGGTCATATTTTATGTCCAGACCTTCCCTGTCTCTAACCAACAATGTGGTCCAGAGAAGAAGAGAGATGAAGTAGATGAAATCAGTGGATTTTGTATCTATAAATGAGTACATATTTAACACAATTTTATCATAGTATAACTAATGACTTAGAGAAACATAGCACATAAAATTTAGCTTCACCACTCAGTATTAAAATTTGGAATTAGGGCTGATGTGATGGCCCAAATGGATGAAGGTGTCTGCAATGAAGTCTGACAAGCTGAGTTTGTTCCTGGCACCCACTTGGTGTATGTTGAGAACTGACTCCTCCAAGGTGTCATTTGACCTACACTCACATGCGAAGAAGAAGAAGAAGAAGAAGAAGAAGAAGAAGAAGAAGAAGAAGAAGAAGAAGAAGAAGAAGAAGAAGAAGAAGAAGGTTATTATTATTACTATTATATGAAAACAAAACTAGGAATTGGAAGGAGCTGAGAATTTACTATATTTTGCTAACATAATTCTGAGATTTAGAAAATAAACTGTTTTCTCACCCGTTTTTAAAGCATTCATTCTTTTTCGTTGTTTATATTTTGGGTTTTATTTGTTTTGTTTATTTGCTTTGATACAATGACTCATGTACTCATGTGGCGTAGGCTGGCTTCAAACTTGCTATGTAGCTGAGGGTGACTTTGAATTTCTGATTCTTCTGCCTCCACTTCCCAAATGCTAGGATTACAGGAGTGTGCCACCATTTTATCCAGTACTGGGGACTGAACTTGGGGCTCTGTGCATTCTGGGCAAGCACTTAACTGAGCCATGCTCCCTATAATGGTTATCACTTCTTTCCTGAGTACTTATCAGTAAAATAATAAAATGTCCAATGGTCTCTGATACTTTTTGAGTGTTGGAGTTGAGCGGGGCCACAAAGGTCCTTACGATACCCTAAGACTTCATTTTGTCAATAACAAGTAGACTGAAGATTTAGTAATCCTAAAATCAGAATGTTTGAAGCTGCTCAGATGTCCTGCAAATATACATTTGCCTGGAACCCAGGCAAAGGCTCATCCTTCCTCTAGGAATTAACTACAAGGTGCCTGTTTGCCATTTTTTTGTCTGTGCCTCTTTCAGCTAAATACATTTTTATTTCCCCCCTGGCTTTGCTTCTTTCAATATTTCTTGGCTCTGATCAGTTCAATTTCTGACACTTTGGCAGCCTCCGTTCAAGAGATGAATGCAACTAATTTGGTAGATAAAGTTCTAATCTTTCCCGCCTTGATTGTCAATGTTTGAAAGGTAATCTAAGAGGATGTCTTTATCCCATGATTTATTTTAGATTTGACTAAAGTCGGGTCTGAGCAGTTGATTACCTCCTCACATCTGATCAGCTGAAAGCAAAGACCAATGACACCGGAGCTAATTGAAGTCAAAGAACATACCTCAAATCTGTTGTGACAAAATGTCACCTCTACATTTGCTAGCTAAACAAAGTATTTATGAAATTGCTAATGAGTGAACTTGGCTTTCTTCCCTTCATTTGTGTCTGGTATAACAGAAAACTCTGATGGCTTATTTATGAAGAGCTGGGAAAGATTTGCTTTTATGGAAAAATTCAAGGGCAACAAAGAAACCTTAATTTCATGAAGAAAATTTGTTATCAGTCTTTGTAGGTACCAGACACTGAAATCTTCATAAAGATACATATGCGTTAATGAGCATGTGCATCTATACATATATGTATGTATGTGTTTTCCTGTGTATATGCACATGGGTGCATATACATTTGCAAGTATGTTTGTGTTTTTCATATGTATATGCATACATATGTATATACATGTGCTCATACATGTGTATGATCATGTGTGTATATGTATGTGAATATGCATGTATGTTTTCCTGTGTCTATGCACAGGTGTGTGTATATACATGTGTGCAAATGTGCATGTGTGTATATATGTCTGTGTGTATATACATGTATGTGTGAGTGTGTGTGTGTATGTATGTGTGTGTCCACACACACATATGCCAGCCTGTGCACGTAGAAGTCAAAACACAGCTTTGTGGAATTGGTTCTCTTCTTTTCCATTTATATGGGTTCCAGGGATTGAACTCGGGTTTTCAGGTTCACTCAGAAAACACTTTTATCTACTAAGCCATCTCATTGGCCTGAGTGAAGAAATGAATTTACTAAAGCATATTTGAGGTTCAGAAACCATCAGAAAACTCTAAGATGTTAAGTGCTCTAAACTGTATATACGTGTCTCACTTTTTTCTTGTAAAATCTATATGCACACATGAACATATACAGATGCATTCCACCGAAGTTCACTAATCCTTAAATACTTTAAGCTCTGCATCTTGAAAGATGGTTTACACAGTTGTGTATGGTGCTTTTGCTTCAGTGCTAGTCTCTTTCTATTTAAGTCAGTGGGCTTTCTTCTTGTACATGGCTAAATAAAAAGATCTCTCCACCTCCCTCCCTCCCCCACTCCTCTCCCCACCTGCATCAGTCCTGAGAACTGGCCCTGGGGTCCTGAAAGCAAGAGAGCTAGTAGCCCTGCTCCATCTCTGCTGTAACTCTTAGGAGAGCAGGCCTTCAACCTCACCTGGACAACAAAGTGGAGCTGGCCCTAACAGCACAGGCATGGGTGAGCCAGCACTCAGGATGTGAGAGCTAGGATCTGGCCCAGTTTCTCACAGGCTGGGAAAGAGGGCCCCACACCTTGACTGGGCGTGCAAATAAGGGAGAGCCTGTTCACCACCAGTTCAGCTCTCACCCAGGAGCTGAATGAGATCACCCTAAAATCTCAGCATATGCAAATAGTTAGGATGTGTGAAAGGGCCAGTTCTGCTGTCTCAAAGCTTTAGGATCTCCATGACACAGGGTACCAACAGGATAACCAGGAGGAGTGCTGACGAAGATCAAATATTGATGGTGTCACAGAAACCACAGATGTTAAACCAGACCAATGACTCATTGCAATGAACATTTGCAAGTGAAGATGTGTGGATGGAGGATAGACTATGGGACGCACTGTGACACGCTACAGTAGTGCAGATGTGTGGATGAAGGATAGACTATGGGATGCACTGTGACACACTACCATTTCCACAATGAGATGTTTTCTGTGCTTTGTTTTTGTTACTGTTGTTTGTTTATATGTATGTGTTTTATTTTGGGGGGAAGATGCAAGGGCAAAGGGCAAATAAATATGAGGGGATAGGGAGACAAATGGGACTGGGGTGCATAATATGAAATTCAGAAGGAATCAATAATAATAATAATAATAATAATAATAATAAACAGAAATTTTTCAAAAAAAAATGTCCCCCGGCATCTATTACCTCTGTGTCCTTACCACAGACAAAGACAGTGTCTCCCTGACACTCCCGGGTTTAACCTTTAATGTAGCATATAACATCCTGAGACCCACATACATGATTAATGGAATCCTCAGCCCATCTCCAAATGAGCTTGTGTCGGCAAGAAGATTTAGTATCCCCTATACACCCTCAAGATAAAAAATTATCTCAGCTTTCGGGAGCCATTTGTCTAAGAAGAGTAATTTTAGAATTTCTCGAGATGGTTTTAGAGGGGCTGGCTTCCTCGTGGCTTTCCCCTTGATTTTATTTCTAACACCTGTTCTTCATGAGCAGGCATAACTTGAGGCTGAGATAACAGGGACCCCCAGATGCATAAACTGATTTCTGTCCTTCGTGTGGCTCTCTCTACATATCACATTTGAGCCTATGTGCATTTAAAAATTATGTGCTAATACCAGGTCCTCAAGTTTTTAAAACGATAGTCCCAGCCACAAGGCTCTCTGTGGTCAGTCTAACTGATGTGTTACTGAAACAGAAATATAAAATGGATAGCTGTGGTCGCTTTCTTTAATGCCCAGCTGGTGTGAGCATCTTGCTCTCCCATCTGTGCCTTAGCAGTCAGTACCTCGACCCCACCACTGCAAGCACATTCTTTTGACTTGAAAGTAAATCTCACCACCCAAAATCTGTTTGCTGTGTACAACAAATGACATCTGTGCTTCAGAAGGAGCCACCTTGCACAGAAGTAATTTCACATCATTTAATTGTTCCTTCCATTTAGAAAGTTACTAGATCCTAACAGCCCATCACCTGTTGTCTCTAAGTAAGGCAGCATTATGGGAAAGGTGGTGTCTGGCCTCCTTGGACGTTTCCCTGTGCAGACAAACACCGTGGCACTGAGCCTGTCTGTGCATCTCACAACCCTTTGTGAGCCTGCCAGTCACAGACACAATGGAAGCACAATATTTGAAATCTCCACACTGGACTCTGGCAGAGTATGTTGATCAGCTGTGTGATCTGATGCAAGTGACTCCATTTTTCTTGGAGCCAAGATTCCTTATCTGTTATAGAATGGTAGTGACATCTGTCATCTACAGAATGCAGGCAGGATATTAATTTAGACTAAGGCCAGGCTGTTAGGGGAAAGAGAGCTGACATTCACCCAAGCCTTAGCTGACATAGAAGTTTCTATCTTCTACAGATAATAGTCTGGTGGGAAAAATCCCTCACTGGTGGCTGATTCTTTTCCATGCTCTGAAATTCTCATTTCACTCTTTTGCTCTACCATTCCTTGAATTGTGTTTTTGCCTGCAGGGGCCAGAAGAGAAAGGTTTTCAGGGGTTCTGACTTGCTAAAAGGAAACTTGCCTAAGGTTTAAGAGCACCACCTTTGACACCATGCCTGTCACCTCAGAGCCATTCTGTTAAAGTGGGTGTGGCTATATGACTTCACTTAATTGCAGTTGAAAATGGAAAATGTAATCTTTGCAATCCCTCCCAGAGCTACGGAAACAGATTAAGATAGACAGGCTGTTCTACCACAATAGACTAGAACTGCCTTGGGCTGCAGTGATAGCTCAGAGGTTAAAACCCTTGCAATGCAAGCATGGGAAATATAATTTTAATCTCCAGAAATCCATGCAAAAAGCCTGGTGGGTATGGTAACTTTCCTTTAATTCCATTATAAGAAGGCAGAGACAGACGATGACTATCAAGACTAGCCATACCAGTGAGTTCTGGGTTTAATTCAGAGGCCCTGCCTTCATAAAGAAAGTGGAAAAGCAGTGGAGGAAGATTCTAGAAAGCCTTGTGCCTTCACAAGGCCAGCAAGTCTAGCTAAAATGGTGAGCTCCAGTGAGAGGCCCTGCCTCAAACAAAAGAGACAGAGAATACAGAAGAATGGAGTCAGCATTCACCTCTGCCTCACCCCACCCACCGCCCACAACCACAAAGAAAATTTCTAAGATTACATCTTGCCTTTTTCTATTCATGTATATATATATATGTATATGTATATGTATATGTATATGTATATGTATATGTATATGTATATGTATATGTATATATGCATCATTTGGAAGGCCACATTTTAACACTCTGTGAAGCATTTTCAAAATCTATTATTTTACCAAGAAAAGGAAGCTGACTTGTGTCTACAAAATTAAGCGTGATGCTAAGCCCTCTTGCTCTTATACACTTTCTTCACTAAAGACATCTTTTGTGTGCAGCTCAGTCACTTCAGTGACCATTTCAAAGACACTTTTATTGGCCTTATATGATAAGATGGTGTAGTCCAACACATCATGTCCACAGAGAACCCCAGAATGTGGCATCCTTTAGAAATGGATTACCATCATATTAAGAAGGGGTCATATTAGATTAAGATAGTTAGGAAAGTCCAATGATCTAAACTTTTGTGAGGAGAGAGACCAGAGACACAACAGTCATGAAGGGAGGCAGGCCTTGTAAACACAGGAGGGTCTAAAGCTGTGTAGCCACAGACAAAAATAAAAGTCCATCAGTAGCCAGCAACCATCAGTATCAAGAACGAGGCAGAGTTTGAGAAAGAAGGGTTCTAGGAACTTTTCCTTAGAATCGGCAGTGCAAGCATGTTTACCCTGAAATCTTTATTTCAGATTCCAGCCCCCAAAAGTGTGTTGTTTGCACCACACTGGCTCTGACTATTATGAGGACAGATCTGGAAGATGAACACACTGGTCAGGAAGTCTTTCATGACTTTGACTGAAAGACATCTAGACATCACATACAATACTACCCTTGGCCTTTGACCCTTTTCTATCAGCTTCCCCATTAACTAACTCTTAAAACACCTGCCTCCTCCAAATCCACTCTTTATACCTAACCCAATTCCCTTGGGCTTACAGATGGCTCAGAAGTTAAGAACACTTGCTGCCAAGTCTGAAGACTCAAGTTCAGTCCCTGTAATCTACATGGTTTAAGAAGAGATCTGATACCCGCAGGTTCTCCTCTAACTTCCACACATGTGCTGTGGCGCACCCACCCCCAGACATGCACACATATACAAAAAGTAAAATGACTCCTTTATACTAGTTTATTGTAAGCTTGCTTACACTGTGTGTGTGTGGAGGGATGGCAGGGTGCAAGTGTCCGTATGTAGAGCTTAGAGAAAAATTTCAGTAGTCTTTTCTCTACTTCCACAGAGGGTTCCATGGATTGAATCCAGGTGTCAGACTAGTGAGGCAAATCTTCACCCACTCAAGCCATCCAAACTCATGTGCACACTTTTAAAGCCTCCCTGTGGCCATTATAGATATAAAGGACCACATTTTATTCTGTTTGTCTTCTATCAGCTTCTTAGAAAAATAAATATATCTCCTCCCTTCCTAACTACTGCAGATCTGAAACTTCCAAAACTCCTTCTGTAGATGCTTCTGACTATCCTTGATGTTTCCATGGCCTTTGGTTCTGCTGAGTCATCCCCTCTTCCTGAAATATCATCCATACACAAAGTTCTGGGGTTCTATTTTCCCTCCTTTTTTTCTGGGACACTTTTCAAGGTTCTACTGTACCTTCTATATCAACATTTCATTTGGGTCTGATTCTTTACTATTTTTATTATTCCTTTTGATAACCACATCCCTTTTCATAAACTCTTCTATTCTTTCTTATATTTATTTCTTATATTTATTTTCACAGACTTTGAAATCAATTTTTATACCTGAATGAAGAAATGAATGAATCCCAGGCTGACGTCAGTTAGATCCATGAATTTCTGAATACATATAGACTGGTTTAGATTTATTACTTAGTGCCTAATATGAATCTGTGTTCTTCTAGTATTAAGTGAATGAGTGAATAAGTTGACACATACCTTTTCATAAATATCCAATTTACAGAAAAAAGTTCAGTAAATCAACACTAAATTATTTCTTCACCTGAACCTATAAAACAGCTCATTTGCTGTGTTTCTCAGTTATAAATGTCAATTCTTGCAGCATACAACGTGGGTGGTTTTTATTGCAGGTCTTTTATGCTGGACTCGTTTCTACAATCTTCTAAATTCTATTTCTATAAAAATCTATTAAATTCTTACTTTTTTGTGAATCACAATCTCAGTTCCTATGCTGGCTACTCATTTGTGTAGCTGTTCATTCATTTCACCTCGTAATTGCTGTCCACAGTCTCCCTTTTCTACTTCCCTCTGAACTCTTCCAGACGTTCCCTGGTTAGACCACTTGTTGTTAGTATCTGCTGGACCCAGATTGAGCGGCATCTCTCTCTTACTAGACTTTCTTTCTTAAGCAAAAGGCATCATCTTACTCCATGTCTTTGTAAAATAGTTGAGGGTACAGTGCTGGGCACATAGTAAATATAAGGGGTCATGTCAGTGGGGTGTCAGCCATGGAGACGGCAGTGACAGCATTTGGAATCCAGTTTTTAATCTTCCTTATCTACTGAGTATCTTTCAGGAGCCTCTTAAAAGTCAGCATATAATGCCCCGACATTCATAGATAGCCTATTGTATCCTAAAGTTACAACACAGAAGCCAGGATTGGCCAGTTAGAAAGGTGCTAAAACCATCAGAGAATTTTTAAAGCGATTCAAAGAGAAAAATATGCATCTAAAAAGGTCAGCCCAGTGCCTGGTACAAAATACTCACTCAAGAAATGAAATAATCTTTGAAAATACTTTAGAAGGATACACATCAGAGTACTAAAATGAGGATATAGACTTAGCACAGCTTTCTGAAGACGGCATAGCAGGTATGAAATGATTGTATTTTCTGCCCCCTGGAATTTTGTTGATCAACAAATTTGGTCTGCAAAATGTCAGAGGAGATGGCTATTCGTAACTCCAAACAGGACTGTTTCACTGTTAGTGCTGCGTTCCCCAAACACTCCTGCCAATGTGACCTTTTCTTTTCGCCTACAGCATACACTTAGAGTAAGCATGAAATCATTTCTTGTTTTTCTGAGCCACTATGATTTGAGCATGGTACTTACTGCAGCTTTAATACAGCCTATCCTGACTTTCTGTGGGTGACTACAGGGTCAGGGGAACCTATGTCCTCAGAGTACTTCACAAACGGCCTTCCAACCTTGATTTGTTGTTGTTCTTGTTGTTATTATCATTACTATTCTATTGTAAAGTGAGTTGCAAATGTTTAATGATGAATGCAGTTATGAAGTCCTTAGAGTTTTTCCTTAACAAAAAGCTGCTGTGATACTCAGGCTGGAAGTGGTTCAAAGGCCTCCTCATCCTTCTCTGCACTCCTGTAAATGCCTCATCTCCAAAGATCCTGTCTGATTGTATTCCTATTCCATGCTTGTCTCTATGCTTTCTATCCCATCTGCTCTAGGTTCAGGATATGAATTTTCCCTGAAGAAATATCCTTGTTCTTTCTTTATGGATATATGCCCAGTGTTCCTCCTTCCTAGAATGCCTTCGTTTTATGTTTTATCCACTTTCCCTATCTACTGAACAAAATCTGACCCATAGTCATCAGTATGCATTGCGAGTCCTCTCTGTCTCTAAGCTGCTTCCATTTCCCACAGGAAACTCTGCCTCTAACATGCACCCTTTTTCCCACAGACAAACTAGCCCAATCTCTGAAGTCCCCAAGGTCTTTTATGTATGCATATCTATATCTATATCTATATCTATATCTATATCTATATCTATATCTATATCTATATCTATATCTATATCTATATCTATATATCTTAATTTTACATTTTCTGGAATATTTTCATTTTTATTATCTAAATTCAATTTAGTCTTACTTTTATAGAAGGGTAAAAATCATACACGTTAATGTGTGACGCACGATGTTTAGATATGTATGCATGGTGTGGAATGTCTGATTCAGGCTAAAAATGCCTATCTCCTCATTTATTGGCTTATGTGGTATAAACATTCTAACTCCTCTCTTTTGATAAAATCTTTTGTTCTAGTCTTTCGTGAAGTGTAGCCTGTCTAAAAGTTACCTCTCTCCACCTTGCTATGAAATAGAACAAGGTAACTTGTTGCCTCCAAGTACAAGCGAGGGCCTGTTGATCATCTTTCTTCCTCCCTCTGGGAGTCTAAAACCCCACAGCCCCTTGTCACTGCCATTCCATTCTCAAAGTCTATAACATGGAACTTTTCAGATTCCAAAAGTGAGGGAGAGACTATTCAGCTCTTGTCTTTCTGTATTGAGCTTATTTTGCTCAACACAATGATTTCCAGGCTGAGATGTGCTTTTATGAAGTAGAGAATGTAATTCTTATGGTCAAGTACTATTCTCCAGCGTTATTGACTACATTTGCCTCATCCAATTTTCTTGGGTTTTGAGAATTGTGGAACAAGGACCACAGGACAGCAGTATCTTTCTGATATATTAACCTGCTTTTCCCTTTGGATATGTACCCAGTAGTGGGATTTCTAGATCAAATGTGAGTCCTATATTTATATATTTTAATAACTTCCATATTTTTCTATACTTATCCTTACTAGGGCAATACTCTAGCTCAGTGGGGTTGTTTGGGTTTCCTTAAAGGCTGGTGATATACAGTGTTTTTGATGTACTTCTTTTGAGGAATATCTAGGTCTGCCATCCATTTTTAATCAGCTGATTTATCTTCTTATCACTGAGGGGTTTTTATATATATATATTCTAGATTTAAACACTTTGCCAGATAGATAATTGGCTAATATCCTCTTCCACTGTGTACAGTGTCTCTATACTCTGTTGATTGTTTCTTTTGCTACTAAAAGATTTTCTGTTTAATGTGATCTCATTCATCATATCTATTTTCTTTCCGTGCTTTTGAGGTCTTATACCCCAAACTCCTTGTCTCTTTCAATGTCTTGAAGCATTTCTTCTGTTTTGTCTAGTAGTTTCATACTTTAAAACTGCATACTTCATCTTTCTTTGTTACCTAATGTTTTACAACAAATAAACCATGAAGGTGTTATTTTTTTTCTCAGCTATCTACCTCCCCTGGCATCATTGTTGTAAAACACTAAGATTTTTCTTATATACAGTCTATGACTTCACCGAAAATTGACCAACTAAACATGTGTGCACTTAATTCTGATTGTATGTGCACTTCTCACAGACAATACATCCCAACCACAGCCTCCCTTTCCTTCACTTCTTCCAGGCCTTCTCCTTACCCTGCTTCTCCTCTCACACAGACCCACCTCTCCTCTTCCTCCTTCTCCTCCTCCTCCTCTTCTTCCTCATCTTCCACCTCTTTCTCCCTCTCCTCCTCTTCCTAATGTGTTTTCTAATGTGTTCTGTTGGTTTAGGTGTCTTGTATTTATGGCAATGGTGTGTGGTTTTAGTCATGAACCCTCCATAGTATATTTTGCAGGCAGCTAGTATAAGACCTCCCAGTCTGCTCTTTTTGTGTAAGATTTTTTTTTGGCTAGTCTAAATATTTTGTTGATTCATATGAATTTAAGACATTTTCAGTGCTGTGAGGAAAAAGTTTCATTATCATTTTGTGAGGAATTTAAATGATGTATAAATTACTTTGGGTAAGGTGCACATTTGAATAATATCGATTCTTTAAATCCATGAACATGAGTGTCTTTTATCTCTTTCCTTTAATGACTTTCATCGATGTTTAATGATTTTCATTGTAGTGATGTCTGACCTATATAGTTAAATTGATCCTAAGACTTGTGTAGGTTTTCTTTTTATAAATGGAATTACTTTCTTGATTTTTATTTCAGTTGACCTGATATTGGGATTTGGCAAGGCTGCTGATTTCTGTGCGTTTCCTGACACGATTTTTCAGTCATAACAATTCTTGGTGGAGTCTTTGAGGTTTCTTATGTGTTATTATGCTCGTGTTATCTCCATACCTGGATAATCTGGCCTCTCTTTTAGCTTAGAGACCTTTGATTTTCTGCCTTTACTGACTGCTCTGGTCAGGAGTCTGGTTAAAACTGTTAGTAAAAGAGATGAAAAAAGAAGATTATCTATGTCATATTTCAATTCTAAGAGGAAATTTTTCAGTTTACCTCATTGCAGTCAACGCTACTGATTAGCTTCTCTTTTTTCTTTTCTTTTTTTATTTATTCTTCTCACATACAATACATTCCAACCACAGCCTCCCTTTCCTTCACTTCTTCCAGGCCTTCCCCTTACCCCACTTCTCCTCTCACACAGATCCACCTCTCCTCTTCCTCCTCCTCCTCCTCCTCTTCTTCCTCATCTTCCACCTCTTTCTCCCTCTCCTCCTCTTCCTCCATTCTCCTTCAGAAAAAAACAAGCTTCCCAGGGATATCTGAACATGCCATAATAAGATGCAAGAAGACTAAGCATGTACCTTCACATTAATGTGGGACGAGGTAAACCAGTAAAAGAAAAAGGGTCCCAAGAGCAGGCAAAAGAGTCAGAAGCAACTTCTGCTCCCACTGTTAGAAGTAATACAAAAATCCCATGATGAACAATCACCACAAACATGCAGAGGACCTAGGGCCAACCCAGGAAGGCTGTGTGACTGCTCCTTTGGCCTTAATGGGTTGAGGTACATCCCTTCTGTGCCTCCCTTATCCAGCATTTGTTTCATGACAGGGTAGTACATTCCAAGAGGTCCCTTTCTCCATCACAGAGCTGATAGAGTTTTGTCTTTCATCTTGATAAAATGATGTATTACATATATTGATTTGCATATGTTGGACCATATTTGCATCTCTCTCATGAATCCCATTATACTTAATTAGGATTATTTTAGTCAAACTTTTCAGCGTACTGTTATATTTAGTTGCTCGCATGTACTAAGGATTTTTGCATCTGTTTTTATCACTGATATTATCTAAAATTCTCTGTTCCTTTGTTTCTCCATCTCTGTCTATCTCAGTCTCTGTGTCTCTGTGGGTGTGAGTATAAGTGTGAGATAGAGCCTCTCACTAAATCTGGATCTCACTGATTCAGCTAGACTGGCTGCCCTGTAAGCCACAAGAGTCCACCTTTGTCTGCCTCTCAAATACTAAGATTGCAGGTACAGTCCATCCCACTTTTACATTTGTGCTAGGGATCTGAACTCATAGGTCCTCATGTTTGTGTAACACCTTACCCACTGAGCCATCTCCCTAGACCCATTTTTGTTAATTTTGTTCTCTTATCTGGCCTTGACATTAAGATAATGCTAACTTTGCAGAATGCCTTAAACCAATTTCTTTCTCTTCTTTTTCTTCAGAAATAACAAGTATGATTACAGTTAGCTTTCTGTTAATATTTAGGAAATATTAGCAGGGATGCCAACTGGTCCTGGAATTTTTGATGGCAGAATTGCTATTAAATACTGCTATTTGTTTTTAACCTGTTCCTATTTTCTTTTCCTTCATCATTTATTCTCAATAGTAAAGGTGCAGATAGGAATTTGTTCATTTCTTCTAGATTATCAAATATGTGGGTGCATAAATATAATTAATTATATGATTCTTTGTATTTGTTCCTTTTTCGTCTCTACTTTCATTAATAGGAGACTTTGTAGTTTAGATTATGGTTTCTGTATTTTATGTTTCATTCAGCTGAATCTTTGTGTCATGAATTCTGTACATTTTTTTTTCAGTGCCCATTTTATTTATTTCAACTCCAATCTGGATGACTTCTTTCCTAACTTGGGTTTTATATTTTTAATATTGTATTTTTATCAGCTTATATATTTTAAGACACTATAGATTGAAACTGATTTAAGACTTGATGGTGACTTCAATATCTTATTTTTGGCACTATAGCATGTTTTGGTTTGGTTTGGTTTTGGGTTTTTTTGCTTAAGAAATACATATAATAATTCTAATGACTACTGGAGGAAGAATAGAGAGTATATACTTTCATATTTGGTAGAATTGATTAGCATGCAATGAATAATCTATGCTAGGATTGGGGTGTTAATTAAAGTTGTTAATTAACATTTTCATACATTTATAAAATCTATTCTAATTACTCTTATCCCTAACCCTCTCTTATTTCCCTCCCACCCCTGCCCACATCCCCTCTTCTCTACAAATCCCTGTTCCACAGTCTTGTATCTTTTTGTTTTGTGATCCAGTGCACTTAACAGGAATTGTGTGACCACTGATGTTTGTCAAGCTCCTCAGTAGGGGCAAAACTGAAGACAACAACTGTCCCATACTAGAATCACAATCTCTCTCTCAATATCTCTCTCTCTCTCTCTCTCTCTCTCTCTCTCTCTCTCTCTCTCGCACTCGCTCTCGCTCTCTCTCATCACACATACCACACACACACACAGCATACACAGGCACATACATACACATATGCATCTGCACAAGTCACACACACAAATCACCCACACATATACACACAACACACACACACAGACATGCACACACAACATACACAAACACATACATATACGTGTGCACACACATATACTTCACATACACAAGCCATGCACATAAACACATACAACATACACACATACATGCACATACACACACAAATACATACCATACACACCAGACATACCACACACACTCACACATAACTAACAACAAGAAACAAATACTGGGACCTTAAATCTGAAAGAGAGCAAGATGGGCATTTCAGGATATTTGGAAGGAGAAAGATGAGAAAGAGGAGGAAATGATGTAACCATATTATGATATAAAAACAGAATAAATAATTTTAGATGAACATTAAAATAATATTTAATTTCCCTCTAAATCTACTGCCAAATTAATTTTGCTGTATACTTTCTTAAAAACATTAATGAAAATAAATGACAGATGAATAAAACCAAACTCAAATTCACAGGTAAATGGCATTTGGAGCTGGGTCTTCGGGAGACAGAATCAGAGGAGCTCAATGACCATGGCCGCCTATGATGGTGTTAGTGGCTTTATAAGGAGCAGAAGCTGAAGTGCAGCTGGCACCTTTATTACCCTTTGCTATGTGCTCTCCTATGCCATGTATGAGGCATAAGGTTCTCCCTGGTTGTTAGCTCTATGGTCTTGGGCTTTCTAGCCTTACAAACAAGAGGCAAATAAATTCCCACTCTTTAAAACTAACCTGGTCTCAGATATTTGTGATAGTAACAGGAATTAGACTGTGACACCCACCAATGAAACAAAAAGAATGTACTTTCATCTGAGATGACCAGGAATAAACAGAAAGAGAAAGAAAGTTCTTTTACCAAAAGTCACGGGAAAAGAAACACTACCTAAGAAAACCCAGTCGCTTAACTAAAACCCATGACAGTGTGGGCAGAAGAAATATAATCTTGGAATTTTGAAGAAGCAATACAATACATACACTAAGAAAAGCAGCCTTCATGCTCAGAGAATCTTTCTCACTTGTATTTGCCAAAATAAATCTCTAAAATATGTTAGTTTAATAGTGTTTGATTACTTACTTCTCCAAACACAATTTTGTGCTTTAATTAAAAAATGATAACTGGGCTGTTCACATTATTGAAAAGTTTAATATAATACAACCGATGCCAGGCTAGGGAGATGACTCAGTGATTAAAGTTCCTGCCACAAGCAAGAGATCTAGAGTTCAGATACCTGGAACCCATGTAAATTTGAGGTGGATGTGGTAACCCAACAATAATTCTAGCCTTAGGAGATGGAGATGGGATCTCTGGAACAAGATGGGTAGGGAGACTGGCTATGTATCAAGGAGTTCTATGTTTGATTGAGAGACTCTGCCTCAAAGAATACAGTAGACAAATGATTGAGAAAGATGACTATCATTCACATGTGCATACATGTACTGCCCCACCTTCACACACACAAGTGCTCACACACGCACAAACATAGGTGCACATTCATTCAGGCGAACAGTAAAAAGAGAAGAGTACATAGAACTAGATACTTCTGTTGACTGACAGCATTGATAGATCAAAGAAAGCCATGATGTATGTGGACATAGTGAAGCCTACCTCACACTGAGCTTTCTGACATTTTTATGCTGACATTGTGATCTGTCCACCTCCTGTGGGTTTGTAATCCAATATTTCACATCTTAGAAGGTGAAGACGGGATCTCTGGAGCAAGCTGGTTAGAGAGACTGACTATACATCAAGGAGTTCTGTGTTTGACTGAGAGACTAGTCATTAAAAAGCTATTGTTAATACACTGATAGGGAAAGAAGAAGAGCTTATTTCTGCCTCCTCCACAGACCTCAGACCTCCTCCAAATTCCAGCACCTGGAGTAAGTCCTGCTGTACCTTCATAAAAAGCTGTTGGAAGCCAGAGAAAATCAGGCAGGATAGAATTAAGAAAGATGGATGTATCCCACTGACCCTGAGTATAGAAGAAAGTTGTAAAGAAGGTGTGAATTATTAGTACAGTAGAAAAATATTTTATTTAAGAACCGTATCTTCACAGCTCTGCCTGAAGGGTTTCACTCAGCTGCAAAGTAAAATAAAATAAAATATATGTAAGATTCAAAGCTCAAGGTGCTCACAGATCCATCATGTTGTGAGCAAGAGAGTCATAAAATCATCAGCAAAAGAAGGCACAGCGGGTATCTCAACTTGTAAACCATTAGGCTCCTGGGCATGCATCCTACTTCATCCTGGGGACAAAAGAGGCACCTGAAATGAATTTCTCAGCTCCATATGTGGAACGCTTTTTCCTGAAAAATAAAGCTTATCTTTCTAGGAGCCAAGTTTGAGATTTACTATGGATTTGTTTTGCATTCATCTCTGCCAATAAATTAAGCATGTTTATGTTTTAGATTCTCACAATGCAAAGAGTATATTACCAACTGTTATATAAAGAAGAGGAGGAAGAAAGATGAGAGGGAAAGGAGGACAGAGGGAGTGGAAGAGAAAAGGGAAGAAGGGAAAAAAAGGACAGGAGAAGGAAGGAAGGAAGAGGTACGGAGGGAAGTGAATGGGGAATGAGGGAAGAAGTCAGGGGGGAAAAGAGGAAGAGAAGACTGAAGGAAGAAAGGAGGAGGAAGGAAGGAAGAGGAGAAAGGAGGGGAGGAGAGGAGAAAGGAGGAGAGGGGAGAAGAGGGGAGGAGGGGAGCAGAGGGAGAGAGGGGGAGGGGAGAGGAATCTCAATGTGCAGCAGTAACTACTGTCCAGCCCTGAGCACTTTGGCCTGTGTCTGCAGCAGGGTCGCTCTGTATTTGTTCGTCTGTCTCAGTGAGACCTCTGCAACGTGGCTCCTCTCTGCCGGGGGAAACTGGGGCTTGTTCAAGGTCACACTGTAAGCAGCAGGAGTATCGTTTGAGTTTTTCCTCTTTCCGCTTCCAAAGACAGGTTTTTAACCCCAGCCCTATTGCAGTTTGAAGCTGTCAGCTCCTTGTTTTGCGGGATGCACTATATCCTATAGTAGCACACTCTGTCTTGTACTGGTGTAGAAACTAAAATGTCTACAGTGCACATGACACCCGAGACACAAAGTTCAACTAGTTTCTCTCAGAACTGTGGATGCCACTGTAGACGAGACTGTGAGTGCAACAGCCTGTGCCAGGATGCAAATCACAGGCAACATTGCGTGCAGTGCTGACTTTTTAATAAGAAGAATTTTTTCAGTGAAGGAAGCCAGGTGTACCTTTTCATTCTCAGACAAGCTCTGAGTCTCACCGAAGAGGAGGTCCAGAGATGCTCCAAATTATTGCAGTAGACATATGCTCCAAGATGGTGATGCTCTAGTAAGACTTGGTAAATGGTTATGATTTCATTCTTGTTGAAGTCTTTTTTACTGACTTGTTTGCTTTGTGTTCTTTGTCTTTGAAACAGTCTCAAAATAGCCAGGCTGGCCCTAAATTCAGAACCCTCCTACCTCTGTCTTTCCCTCTGCTTCTGAGTGTTGGATTAGGGGTAGATGTACCACCATATTCAATGTTTAAAACACTGTGCTTAAAGTTGTTTTTCTCCTGAAAACAACTTTATCAGGCAGTCTTTATTCTAGTAAAATTATCTCTCTCTGTTGGAAGAAAATGATTGTGAATCTGACTTTACTAGATTGTTCTTGGGTTTGACTATACTTTTGATTGTATTTCTTGATCCCTGACCATCACGTTCTCACTTGAGAACTTGGTGTATCTGATTAGTGACTTACAGGGCCCAGAGTATCTCTGGTTACACAATGACAAGGTTTGACTTCATTCAGTGGCTATGGCTCCTATAGGTTTCTACTGATCCAGGTGTCAACCTTAACAACTATTGCTTCTGCAAACCAATATCAGTGGGGTACTCTTAAAACTTGTCCTCTTTACTATCTCATCAACAGCAACACACACACACAAGACAGAGACAGAAACAGGGAGACAAAGAAAGAGCTAGCACAACAACAGCATAAGTGACATTGTGACAATAGTTAGATACCTCATTAAAAACATGTCCTAAGCTCTATATGTATGTGTAGGTCCACATGTGTACAAATGCAAGTGCAAGGTTGATAACAACCTTGCAACCTTGGCTATCATCCATGATACCAGCCACTTCCATTTAAAGGAACTAGTCATTTTTGACCTGAGCCCACCATTTAGGCAAGGATGGCTGGGCAGTATGCCCTAGGGATCCTCCTGTCTCAGCCTGGGATTATGAGCATGTGCTACCATGACCAACTTTTTATATGGTCTTTACTTCATTACCTTCAAGGCAAGTACTTTGGCAATTGAGCTGCCAGCGTCCTACTTGCCCCTGGTTATGGCATTTTCATATGGATCTGTGACCATACTGTGTTCTCAACCATTCCCCTCCCTTACTGCCCTTCCTGTGTCCCAGTCTGGCTGGCTCTCTGCTCTTCTGGCATCTCTTTTCCCAGATAGTTTCCCCTCTGGTCTCTTATACTTTCACTGAGATCCATTCTCCCAGTCCATTATCCTTATTTAGTTTCATGACCTACACACTGATACACACACACATGAATATGCACATGGAATTTTAAATCTAGGTTCCACATATGAGAAAAAGTATTTGTGGTTTTGTCTTTCTGAGTCTGTCTTATGTTGCTTAACGTGGTGATTTCCAATTCTATCAGTTTAATGTCATGATTTTATTTTGCTTTGATACTGCACACAATTTCATTGTATATGAATATCATATTTTCTTTATCTCTCTGTTGAAGGTCATCTATGAAGAATCTATCTCCTGACTATTGTGATTTGAGCAACAATAAGCCTAGATATGCAAAGGCCTCTGGTATGTTGACATAGAGGGACATAAACTACAACAGTGTTCTAGGTTCAGTTTTCTAAGAAGCCTAAAACTGACTTCTCTAGTAGCTTCAACTGACATTCTCACAAACAGTAAATAGAGTTCCTCTCTCCCCCATCCTCACCAGCATTTATTGTCATTTGTTTTCCTGATTAGAGCCGTTTAGACTAAAGTTAAAAGGGATCTTGAAACAGTCTGAATCTTCATTTCTATTAGAGTGAAAGGGGTTAAACATTTGTTCAAGTATTTACTATTTATCTTTGAGAGCCAGAGAATATTGTCCAACCTCACTTTACAGGTAAAGAAACTGAGGTCAAAGGGTATAAGTGCCATCATGGGGATCAGGTCTAGATAAAATGCCAATTTGTTTGCCTTCCTTTTAAAGTTTTGCTATAAACTGAAACTGATTTCTATAGTAGCTTCAATTGATAAAGAGCTTCCAACATACACTGCTATAGGTAGAAAGTCTAACAGGCTTCTCAGCAAGTCAACTGTTACAATTACCAACCACAGAGAGCTTTGCTTCTCTATGACATGGTGCTATCTCCTTCCTGTGTATGACTGTGGACTCAGAACCACACAGTACAACCTACAAACACTTTAGAACCACACAGCAAAAGACCAGGATCTTTTAATAATAATAATAAATAATAATAATAATGACCATGCCTCAAATTATTATTAGATTTTGAGACATTGTTAGTACTGCTTTAAAGTCATTAAGCATTACTCGTTATAGTGTGAATGCAGGTAAAGTTTCTTTTTGTACTTTATATGTGGCTAGGTTATCTCACAATACAAATAAGACAAACTCACTACATAATTAGTTGACCTATGATATCAATTTATTTTCTTCTTTTTTTATTTGTAACTTATTTATGGTAAAAAAAAAAAAAGAATCATTCCTGTGGAGCAAACATCAGTGTCACCTATATAATTTTTAATTTCTTTCTTAAACCATTACTATGTAAAGAGTATACAAAATAGGAAGGAATGGGTCGTAGCTTTCTAACATCTGTGGTATAATATTTCAGAATCTAGGTTTTGCGCATCACACCCTAATGGTCTCACTAACCTGATCTTCATATTTCCTGTGAATTGTATGGGATTCTGGCATCTTAATGAGATTCTAGTCCAATACTTTTGTCAAGACATGTCATAGTCTTCTGCTTGGGAGGGCATCATGTCTGACTTTTCTTTCTCCCCAAATTTTGCTTCTGTCTTTCATATTCTGCATAATCCCTTGACTGTAAGAAATCTAGAAGCCTTGTATGCAGATGTAAATATATGTGAAGCTGTAATAAAATTCCAAATTACTGGTTCTATTACTGATTCCTGCAACATTTGTTGATTGCTATTTTGTGCTAGACATTGGGTTAGGCACTTAAGACATGGCCAGGAAAAATCCAGGGATATTACCATCCAAGACTTAAGTCTTATGAGAAAAGTAGCCCGGGTATCAATTGGTATCAGCAAAATAAACCCCAACCAAGTGTTTTGAGACCTAGAGAGACTCAACCAGGTAAGAAGCAATTATTAAGAACAATAAGCTTTTGGAGGAGATCTGAGAGACCTCAGGTCCTGCTGATCAGAGCCAGCAATGCTTGGTTAACCTGAGCTAGATTCAAGAGTGAGGAAGATTTAAAGAGGTGAGGTCAATAATGTAAGTCCTAAGGCAAAGGAACAAATGAGCCAAGGTACATGTCTTGAGAGTAGAGGGCACTGCCTGGCTGGAGTAGGCTGAGTGTGAGCGTGGGGAGTAAGATGAGCCCTTCAGTGAAGGAGGGCATAGGAAGCCATCCTGGACAAGAGCTTGCTGCTTTAGGACAAGTCGTTTATAAAATCCCTATTTATCCAAGGTACAAGGTCTTGGATAGCCAGGAAGGCCTAGCATAAAAGGGCAAATAGCCTCCCAATGATTGAAAAGTATCCCATCAGTACAAGATGCCCTTAGCAAATATGGTTTTACCAAAGTTAACACACACACACACACACACACACACACACACACATCCAAAACAGGCAGAACCCCAACTTCTAATCAAGTTTTACAATATACAGATCTCCAGGATATTATTTTTTTTTCTACCAAGGAACAAAACGCTTATAATCTTCCATTCCTCATACTGCACCACACATTGCTTGCACTGAGTAACCTATAATTCTTTCTGAGTATTCTTTTTGTTCACTCACTAATGGCACAGCTATTTTGAAGAAAACTCTTGCATAGACCTCTTTAGGCAAAACTGGAGTCCGCTGTGGAAGACTTCTGTTCATCAGTGTACCACAGGGAGCGGAGTATCTGACACTGTGCACAAAGTCTATGGCCGTTTAGAAAGCTCATCGATGAGTAAGAGGAACAAAGGTGTGTTTCTTGTGTTTATTTTCATTATTTTAGTCACTCTCCATACGAGGTGGGGTTCTTATAGCCCTCCTACTCTAGTCCATCCCAACACTAAATGCCAACCAAAGAATAGGTACCTCAAGGCTACTATGAGCCACCGTGAACACAGGACTCAAAAAAAAAAAAAAAAAACAGGGATATCTCTGCCTCGCACTGAGACACTCTGATGTGGGGAATTGTTCAGCAAAGCACATCTTTCCTTCTGCAGACACTCGTTTCTGCTCCAAATCCTTCAGATGACTTAAAGAAAAGATAAAGAGATACTTTAAAGATAAGATACACATAATATAAAAAGTAGAAATCTTGACAGCTGGGTGATGAAGAGAGAAGTAAATAAACTGAGTTTAGTCCATGCAGTTGCTTGGGTTATTAGCTGTCTGTCTCTAGATTGTTAAGAGGAAACAATGGACGTAGGAAGTTGAGCAGAAGCACACATCGCTGCTATGTGGGCCTGGAGCTACGCTAGCATCAATTACTTAACATAATTCACTGTGTGTCAAAACATCCCTGGGAAGTAGATGAGAGATGACAGATGTTATTTTTTTTCCTTTCAAGATAAAGTCATTATAAAGAGACCTGAATACATTTCTCAAGTAAAAGGAGCCAAAGTGATCAATATGAAGTGCACATAGCAGGGCCCGAATATCTCTACCTCTTAACAACAAATTTCCAAGCTCCATCTTTACTCAGTTCCACTGGCTAACATTCGAAGGCAGACACAATTAAAAGAATACAATGATCCACTGTGCAGTTTTTCATATGTCTAAATTTTATACAGGTTCACAGTGGACTGAATGATGAAAACTATTAATAGCCAGAAAGACTGGTGATCAGAAATAACAGTAGTATTTGGGTATGTGCACAAACATGAATATTCACCTGAGAATTGTAGTGAGGTACAGATGAAACCTAAGAAAGCAGTCCGCTGTGTAACTTGAGTTCTGAAAGTAGGCTGACTCCAAAGCCACTTTTCCATAAAAGAGAGTCTCAAGAGAATAGACTTCTTTGGTTCAAAGAAGCATTCTGAGAGAAGGCTTTTCTGCATCTGTTTTATTCCTTTGTTCGATCAGTTTAGCCTCTGTAGCATTTGGCAGTAGGAGAAAACCACAGGGAATCCTGTAGAGACGTAAGGGCTGAGATGACTGTAGTTTTCCTGGAAAAAACCATCCATGTGCACAAACAAGATGAGAAGCTAAAACTGAGGAGCAAAGATGCACGTTCAAATATCCACTTGAAACTGAAAATTACATTTCTTAAATATATTACATTTGGTCATTTTTGAAATGTTGCTGAAGCCAACATTTGAGTTAGTGAGAGCACACTCTACTGTTCTTAAGATAAATAATAATTGCCAAGTGGTGATGGGTAACTATTCTCCCGTCCCATGTTTTTGAGGACCAGCCTTCTGGGTTAATGTGAGCTGAGCTAAAAATATTGATTTCAGAAATGAGTATGAAATGTTGTGACTTCCAATTATGCTAAGAAATTGGTCTTTGAAATTCTGAATTATGAAAGGATAAAGTAGTTCCAATTTAATCTTTGAAATAGGACTTTATTTAGCGTGCTCCACCAACTTCTGAGGAAAAAGCTTAAGTCGGGGGTTAATGGCCGGTGTGTAAAATTGTGGACTGGCGCCCTCCAGTGGCAAATCTTGGCGTTTTTCATCAAGTAAAATTTGAAGTATTTTCATTTTCAAGTTTTCCTGTTTGTGATTTAGCTTGACAAATGTGCCCAAACTCTCTCAGAGCTCAACAGGGAAGAAGAAAACAAAAAGTATTTAGGATTTCCTCTATCTGGGGATAAGATACCATTGAAGGAGTTTGTCTGTTAAAGCAAACATTGAGTCATTATTTTTAAAACATGTCTTTAGTCCATTTAGTGGACTAAATTAATTTAACAACAAGATATTAGAAAAGCATTTAGAATCCCAGGTTGTTCAGCTCTCTCTCTTATCACATTCCTTCAAGATATTTGATGTTCAGCCTGAAGGATTGACACATCCCAGAATGAGCAAACACAAAGGACCAAACCCTCCTTCCTTTTGTCAGAAATAGTACTCATCTTCCATGTGGCTATGATTCCATGAGAAATCTAACTCTGGGCTCCCCCTCTTACTCAGGGTCAACTATTCCATTCTTATTTTAAAGTCTGCATCTTGACCTTCTGGGTCAGGCCTGGTGTGTGTGTGTGTGTGTGTGTGTGTGTGTGTGTGTGTGTGTCCTGACCTCTTAAAATGATTCTTCTACATTCTCTAGCATCTTCCCTTCATCTCTGTCCCTGTTTGTCATTTATCTCAGTCCAAAGAAATAGACAAGCCTATCTGACATCAATAGAGTCAAGGAACCTCTATCTTCCTGAAAATTTTGATATATTATTATATCCAGTAGCGCAAAAATTGATATATATTTTCCCACTGATAATCTTGACACAAAAGCAATATAATTGCCTTATTTAAGTGGTGGTTATGGCCGGGCAATGATGGCACACACCTTTAATCCCAGCACTTGGGAGGCAGAGGCAGGCGGATTTCTGAGTTCGAGGCCAGCCTGGTCTACAGAGTGAGTTCCAGGACAGCCAGGGCTATACAGAGAAACCCTGTCTCGAAAAAAAAAAGGTCAGCATCCAACCTTTGAGCATTGCAGCTCATATGTTCATCTGCAAAGGTCACACTCAAGGACCATATAATTGAATTAAAACAAAACAAACAAAAACCTCCAGATAAAACATCTCGAAATGCTTTAAATGAGTGCAAGTTTTGTGTTGGACTCTATTCATGGCTATTCTGGAGAATGTATATAAGGCCCACAGACTGTAAGGAACATAAAATAAGGTGAAAAATGCAAAATGAATACTGCCCATACAACTTTCTGACAATAAATAATATAAAATCATCAATCTGACAATATTGTAAATGTAAAGTAATAAAACATCAGAAGTCAAGCTCTTCCTGAATATGAAATACGATCCAAATGACGATTACCTTTGGGTAATGTGGGTGAAATGTTGAAATAGAATATTTTATGCAACTAAACAATAATGGGAGTTTAGACACAAAAACCTATTAGACTGAGAAATCACTTCAATTGAGGCAGATACTTAGAAGTCTGCACACAGTCCTCAGTGAAATCAAATTTCAAAGGACACGAATTTTAACTGCACGTGAAGAGCATGTGTCTTCCATCTCTGAATCCCAGATATGCCCAGAGAGTGGGCGTATCATTATGGCGATAATCACCTTGGAATGGAGACTGATGGCTAAGGACTTTGCTTTGGGGCTACCCATACCCACTAGAGACAGCTTTTGTTCTATTTTCATCAATTCTTTCTATCATTTCATAGCACCTGAAAGGAACGGCAAAAGCTAATCATAGCTCACGTTCATTATCCTCCTGACTGTAGCTGAACTGTTCCAGTCTGTGTTTGCAGATAGAAGTGAGCCATTAAGCAGCGCTTCAAGTGTAAATCAGAGCAGCTGCTCCAAGGAGAAAATACCCAGCATGCTCTCCACAACTCCCTTCTTCTCAACAGAAAATGAATCAAGAAATGTTAAAAAATAAAAAAAAAAAAGCACACAGCAGATTTCAGGAGCTTCACATAAAAATGACTCTATTTCATGAATGATATTTTATGTTGATTATATATTGAAGTAATTCGGTATTTGTCCTTAAGACAGAGTCTCACTATGTAGCCTCAGCTGGCCTGTACACAATGGAACTCATTGTGTAGACAAGGCTGGCCTCAAACTGACAGAGGTCCTCTTGACTCTGTCTCCTGAGTGCTGGGATTAAAGGTGTCTACCACTCTGTTTAGCTTAATAGTGCTAAAATATCTATCTAAATAAGTTACATTTCTTCTGAATAGTTTTTGTTTTGGTGTTGCTGTTGTTTCTTTAACTATTTGCCAAGTGGTTCTGGACATTTTATGTACATATGTGGCACATATCTGTAGTCACATTAGATTTCCATTTGACATCATTGTTTTGAGGTGCTCTATAAAACTGAATCAATGTAACCAAGATAATAATTCTAAATCAGTGGTCAGCCAATGAAGCTTGCGAGCTAACTCCAGGCTACCACCTGCTTTTGTAAATAATGCTTTATTGGAACACAGCCACAACCATTTGTTTACCTACTATCTGTGGATGCTTTCTTACCCTGACAATGATTGTATAGCCAGCAAAGTCTACGCTGTTTATTTACTGCCTCTTTCCACAAATAGTTTGGCAACCCAATGTCTTGGGGTGTTCTGTTACTAGGTTAAGACAAATGTTTCCATTCCAGCAGTACTAATGTTTTCCTAGTTAGAGTAAGCAAATCTGGGGTATTTGAAGGAGAGGTGGCTAAACAGATGGGAAGCAGATAGAAGAGAAGACACTAATTGGCTAAGCTGCCCTCATCTGACTGAACATTACATTTCTATTCACTAGAATCTGGCTCCTTATCAAGAAAAATAAAAAGGATGATATCTGTTGTTAGAAATGGTTTTCACCTCTGCCAACAACTGTTTGCTTAGTACCTCCTTTCATCCAGATATTGATCTAAGAAATGGAGGAAAAGCTCATGAACAAAAGCAGCAAAGCCATGTCACCTGTAGGCCAGAGAGTAGAGGAAAACAGAGAGAAATATCTGGTGTGCCAAGCAGTGATACATGCCAAGAAACCGAAAAAAAGAAAAAACTAAGGCTATGAATGTGTGGCAGTGGAGCGGATATAGTTTTATCCAAGGTATTAAAGGTGGGGGATATTTGGGGGTGTAAGAAACAGTAATATACTTCCATGAAGAGAATATGACAGTATGTATCAAAACCTGAAGTGTGGCCCAGAAATTTTACCTATAATTATATCCTATAAGAAACTTCTAGAGTAAGTGTGTCAAATAGAATAATGTATACAAGTATGCTCACCAAAGTATTTTCCTCACAATAAAATATGAAAATTATTTTAAGTCTCCAACCTAATTTATTTAAAATAATATTCATGACATAGTAATTTTTTGAGGCTAAGTGGTATGATCTAAATTTTTCACAAAAAATTTTGTATTTATGAAGAAAAAGAATTCTGGTCAACAGGTGTTCATATAATGAAAAGGTAGAACTTTGGATGTTTCTTATGTTGTTTTTATTACTCATTAATATCTTTTTATGTAATCTATAAACAAATGAAATTATTTTTAAAAAGGATAATGTTGTGTTGTATATTATGCAAACACACATATAAAGCTTACTGTTAATGTCAAACTTGAGTATAACTATAGTAGGAATTTATAATCCTAATAACCTCGTATAAAAGACACACAATCCAGGCATTTTATTTATAAGCTGTAAGCCTAGACAGGCAGATCTAGCACTATACTAACTTATTCCCCAGCTATAAAGTTCCTTGTTACTTGCTGTTTCTCCTGGTCATGAAGTTCTAGTCCACAGTGGTTTCCTCCTCCTCTGTCTTCCTTTCCTCTCTCTACCTACAACCCCCTCAGTTGAACCTCCAGTCCCACCTTTCTCCCTCCACTGCCTAGTCATAGGCTGTAGCCTTTTATTGACCAGTTAAATTGGGGAAATGTTTTACATGGCATCACTTTGAGGATTTTCTAATCTCATCAGAGGCAACCACATCTTGAGGAGCCAGTATTTAGCATCAGAATCCAAGCACCATCAGACTGACCCACTACATATGATGATCTTCAGCTGAATGATCAGATGCAACCTGGCAATGAGAACTGAGGGAATTGATCGAAAGAATGAATTGCTAATCCCTAGAAGGCCATTAGTTTCTGGAATAATACCACAAGATTAAGGCAAATCCAATCAATTCTTCATCATATGTGGAAAGGTCCAAGATGTTAGAAAAGGATCCAAAATGAAAAGTTGCAGGTGGCAATACAGATGTTGCATGAGCCACAACAACTCCAAGTTCCCAGTATTCCTCACACTGTGAATCTGAGAACACTCCAAGAAAACACACCAGTTTGGAATGGGGTAGGGGGTGCTATGGCTACTTGGAGGAAGGAAGGATAGCTTCTTAGAGGTTGGCTTCTTAGATTCTTCCCATAGCCTTACCTGAAAGGGGTCCATGACTTACTCTTCGTGTAGACCAGTCTCTTTTCCTTACAATCTTCCTTCAGAAAAAAATGGATAACAGAAGTCCTTGTAAAGTTATAGAGGTACTGTACATTTGATCACTGGCTTTAAGAAAATGAAAGACGCCCCAAACATAAGGAAGAGAAGTTGGTAAAGAAGTGCTATGTCTGCTTAAATCACATATCGACCCTCAAACACTGATAGTGAGAGACTTCAGTACCCCATCTCTCACCAAAGGGCAGGTCATCTAGACAAAAATTAAACAGAGAAATACATTATAAACCAAATGAACCTAACATATTTACAGGATATTTCACAAAAGAATATACCTTCTGCTCTGCATGTCATGGAACTTTTTCTAAAATAGACCACACAAAACAAGTCTCAACAGACACAGAAACTTGAAATAACACATTGTGTCTTGTTAAAACCACCAAAGATTAAAACTCAATGTCAACCACAACAGAAACAATGCTAAGTTTAACAAACTAATGGAAAACTGAACAACTCTACTAGATGAAAAATGGGTCAAAAAATAAGAAAGAAACTAAAGACTTTCTAGAATTCAATGAAAATACATACACAGAATATAAATACACAGAATACCCAAATTGTGGGACACAATGAAAAGTGGTTCTAAGAGGAAAGTTCATAGCACTAAGTGCCTATATCTATAAAAAAAAAAAAAAAAGACTGATTTCATACTAGGAACTTAACAGCACACCTAAAAGCTATAGAACAAAAAAACTAATCAGATCCAAGAAGGTAGACAGCAAGAAAAAATCAAGCTGAGGGCAGGAATCATTAAAATATAAACAAAGCAATATAAAGGATCAATGAAACAAAGAGTTTTTTGACAAAATCAAGAAGATGAACAAACACTTATTCAAAGTAACTAAAAGGCAGAGAGAATGTCAAAACTAGCAAAATCAGAAATGAAAAGGGGAGCAAAACAATAGCCACAGAAGAAATCCAGAGAATCATAAGGACATACTTTAAAAATCTGCACTCCACAAAATTGGAAATTCTAAAATAAATGGATAAGTTTCACAATAGGTACCACTTACCAAAGTTAAATCTACATCAGATAAATAATTTAAATAGACCTATTACACCTAATGAAATAGAAATTGTCATTAAAAGTCTCCTAACCAAAAAGAAAAAAAGGAAAAAAAATACCCTCAGGTTTTAAGCACTGAATTCTACCAGACTTGCAAAGAAGAGTTAACACCAATACTCGTCAAATTATTCCAGAAAATGGAAACAGAAAAAAAATGCATAATTCATTTTATGATGCCACAGTTACCTTGATATCAAATTATAGAAAGACTCAACAAAGAAAAAGAATTAAAGGCCAATTTTCCTTATGAACATGGATGTGAAAATAATAAAATACTTTCAAATCAAATCCAAGAACACAGCAAAATGATCATCCACCATGATCAATAGGCTTCAACCCAGAAATGCAGGGATGGTTCAATACCTAAAACTAAGTAAATACAATCTACCATATAAACAAACTGAATAAATACACATGATCATCTCATTAGATGTGGAAAAAGCCTTTGACAAAATCTAAGACTCCTTCATGACAAAACTCCTGGAGAGATTAGGGATATGAGGCACATACCTAAACATAATAAAGGCAATTTACAGCAAGCCTGTAGCCAACATCAAATAAAATAGAGAAAAAGTCAAACCAATTCTATTAAATCAGGAAAAAGAGATTATTAGTCATTCTCTCCATATCTATTCAACATAGTACTTGAAATTTTAGTTTCATCAATAAGGTAACTGAAGAGATCAAGGGACTACATATTGGAAAGGAAGAGATCAATGTATCATTATTTGCAGACGTTAGTACACATAAATGACACTAAAAAAAAATGCCATCAGGCAACTCCTACAGCTAATAAACACTTTCAGCAAAGTATCCAGACACAAGATTAATGCAATAAACAAACAAGTAAACAAAACAGTAGCCTTCTTTTATATAGATGACAAATAGATTGAGAAAGAAATAAAGGAAGTAACACCTTTTACAAGAGCTCCAAATAATATAAAGTGTCTTAGGGTAACTCTAGCCAAGCAAGAGAAATACTTACATGCTAAAGACTTCAAGTTTTTGAAGAAAGATATTGAAGAAGATATCAGAAGATTGAAAGATCATCCATGCTCATGGATTGGTAAAATTAACATGGTAAAAATGGCCATCCCACCAAAAGCAGTCTACAGATTCAATGCAATCCCCATCACAGACTGTAAAAGGACAATTTTCAACTTCAAATGTAAAAACAAAACAAAACAAAAAAACCCAGGAGAGCTAAAACAATCTTTAACAATGAAAGAACTGCTGGATGCCCAGCAATTCTTCATTTAAAGTTGTACTACAGAACTAAAGTAGTAAAAACCACATGGTACTGGCATAAAAACAGACATGTTATTCAATGAAATCAAATTGAAGACCCAGACAAAAATCTGCACACATATAAACCTGACTTTTTTTTCATAAAGAAGCCAGAAATAATGAGTGGAAAAATGACAGCATCTTCAACAAATGGTGGTAGTCAAACTGGATGTTTGACCATGTAGAAAGATGAAAACAGAGCTATATTTATCACCTTACACAAATTCTAGTCCAAATCAAAGTAAAACCAAATACCTGAACTGCATAAAAGAGCAAGTGGGGAATAGCCTTGAATGCATTAGTACAGGAGACAACTTTCTAAACAGAACAGAGATATCTCAGGCACCAAGATCAACAATAAATAAATGGAACCTTTTTGAACTGTAAAGCTTCTTGAGGCTAAGAACACTGTGAATTGGGCAAAGCTGCAGACTATAGGATGGAAAAGATTTTTACCAACTCCACTTCCAAAAAGGACCAATATCCAAAATATATGACAAACTCAGGAAACTAGACATCAACAAACCAAATAATACAATTTTTTAAAAATGGGAAAAGGATCTAAACAGAGAATTCTCAATAGAGGGATCTCAAATGACTCAGAAACACTTAAAGAAATGTTCAGAATCCTCAGTCATCAGGGAAATATAAATCAAAACTACTCTGAGATTTCATCTTACACCAGTCAGAATGGCTAAAATCAGTGACACAAGTGACAGCTCATGCAGCAAGGATGTAGAGCAACAGGAACACTCCTCCACTGCTACTGAGAGTGCAACCTTGTTAACCACTGTAAAAATCAATTTTTCATTAGAAATCAATTTATTAAAAAAAAAGGCTTCCAGTGATGGCACTATGGTGCATTCAATTGAGGTTTTGACCAAGGAGGTCCAATGGAAACCCACAAACAACTCAGTCTGTTGCTAAGACAAAAGGTTGATCTCCACAACTGATGATAGGGCCCTACCCTATTGCCAAGGGCAACATCCATATAACTAATTGAACTTAGAGAAATTGAGCTGGCATCTCCAGGGAGTACTCACTCCTTCATCCAGTCTCTTTGAGGCAGAAAGGTACTCTGCAGGCTACTGAAAAAGAAATGCGGCCACCAACCAAGCCACAAAATCTTTAAAGTACATTCTGTCCTGTCTACAAAATATACTAGGGCATGTGTAGGATTAGCCAATCAATGTCTGATTTGACCTAAGGCCCACCCCACAAGATGGAACCCACAATGGATACTGCTGGGTAACCAAGAACCAGACATTATGCAGGAGTGAAAGTCTAGATTGGAGATTTCCACCAAATTCCTCCCCTCATAGTTTAGAGAATCCCCAGAAAAGGAGGCAGAAAGATTATGAGAGTCAGAGGAGATGAAGGCCACCAGAAGAACAAAACCCTCTGAATCAACTAAAGAAGGTACATATGAGCTCACAGAAACTGAAGCAGCAAGCACAGGGTCTACACGGTCTGCACCAGATCCTCTCTCTATATATGTTATAGCTGTTAACTTAATAATTTTATCGGACTCCTGACCATGAGAATAAGAAGATCTCTGACTCTTGTGCCTGTTCTTGTGACTCTTTTCCTCCTGTTGGGTTACCATGTCCAACTTCGATATGATAATTTTTGGTCTACCTTATTATATTTCATTTTTTCTTGTTTGACTGTTATCCTTAGCAGTCTGTCCTTTTCTAATAAAAGACAGAAAGAGTGAATCTGGAGGGGAGGGGAGTTAGAGAGGAACTGGGAGAAATAGAGGAGGGGAAACTATAGTCAGGATATATTATTATTCCTGAGAAAAGAATCTATTTTCATTAAAAAAAAATAGTTCTTTGCAGAAATAAATAGCCTTAAATTAAAATGTGACTATCTCATTTAACATAGTGTCCCAAAGGTTACGGATTTTGTGAATCTTGTCAGGATACAGTTAAAATTTGGTAAAATTAGTAGATATTTTACAAGAAAGATGAACAAGTCCTAAAGATAGTGATTAATTTGAGACCAGGGAAAAATTGGAACTTCCAAAGTTTCCACCAAAATATTTATAAGACAAATTAAAGTAATATAATACTATATATTTTAATATATAATATTATTATATTATGCTAATTCTAATGAATAAATATGAAGCAATATATTAGAAAAGAAATAGATACAGTTATAATTCAGATAGAATACACACTTGTGTATTCATTCTAAATTAATCTTTACCCATACTTAATTTTTTTTCTGTATCTTGTATCTGTTGTTCTAATTGTAATATCTTTTAATACAAGATTAGTAAAGTATGGAGAAATCTTGAAAACTTGTGTTTTATTTATTTAGTGATTTTGCCTTGTTTTTTTCTTCTTTCATGGAGCTGTACCCACTTTCTTATCCTTTATATTATTGATACTGCCTGTACCTCCAGGTTTTTCTGATTGCTCGTGTAGAATGAACTTTTAGATGCACCGCAAGTCTGTAACTTGATTGTCTTTAAACCTCTCACAGGGTAAGAGGGTAAGTGACCCATCTGATTTTCTGTCCTTTCTCCATATCTGAGGACTGTCTTAAGAAAAAAAAAAAAGCTTATAGAATCCTGTGGATAGTGAAATAGTGAAGCTGTGGTTTTGCTTGCTTTCCTTTTGCTTTCTGGATGGATTCTTAGGAATTAGGATATAAGCCCAAACTCAGTAGAAAAGCTGAAAGAAGACAAAGGAAGCACAGCAACACAAACAGTACAAAACAAAAGCTTGGATTTCAAGGGAAGCACAACTGAATGACTCTGATGCCTGGGAGACCTTTTGCATCTTTGGGTCCCCAGCCAACACTTTCCATAATTTTAAAATTGGAGAAAAAGTATGTGTGGTAGTAAGGATTGAATAATAAAGCTTATATACTCCAGGCTATAAGTAGTCACTGCTGTTTATTTTTGAAAACTCTGGAAGCTCGAAGGTGGAATTTAAATCAATACACCTTCACATTAGCATTTGAATAATGCTCCACCTCATTTGAGTCTTTTGTCCTTGGATGATTGACCCCTAGAAAGCTTAGTTCTCTCTCCCACAAATGGAAAACCATTGGAAGCACCTAGTTGAGATCCCATTGTGCCAGACTTTCATGCTTAGACCTCATCCTTATTGTAGGAAACAAGCCTCAGAGGTGATAAGATCAGGAATGTCCGAACAAGAAGAAATGTGGGCTCCCAAAGGCCACCAAAACTGGCTTTCCCATTGTTCTGTCCAAAGGCACATGGAGAAGGCATTATCTAGGAGTCAGTTAGTGCCTTGATTTTCCTGGCTCAAGAATAATCTGAAGTAAATTTCCATTGTTTGTAAGCCACACTTTAGATATAACGTCTCAAATGGTTCAGATGCCTCTTGATAACAATTGAAATCATTCATTTAAAATACTTCGCACACCAATCCATTTCGTCAACTTTCATATGGACTCTACAATCCCTGTCCCACGTGCCTTACTCAAGGTGCAAGAACTACTCCTAACTTAGAGACCACTACAGAGACTATCAACAAAAGTAGCGAGCTTTGCAGTCACAGCAATGTTCGGCTCCCTTTGAGCTCTAACCTGACTTTCAAAAGCAAAGACATAGTTCTGCAAGGTAACTGGCATCCAAACTGGATGACCTGAGCTCCATCACTAGAACCCAAAATAAAATAAAAAAATCAACTCCTAATATTGTCTTCTGAAAATCCCTTTTTCTAAATAAATACATATAATTAAAAAGGACATGACTGCAGTTCTGAATCTTGTCTTTTTTCTTGCAAATCAAAGCTCCTTTAATTTTTCTCTTTCCTCTTGTTTCCTGCTATCCCTTTTGTCCCATGTCTCTGTGATGCGTGTAATAACCAGAGGTGACTTTTTCTTCAAGATAGTCAAGAGAGAGAATTATAGAACCTGATACCTTGAATTCATACTTCTACAATGAATGGCATAACAAAACTGGAAATATGATTGAAGGAAATATTTCCATGCCTGGTAAGATAGTAGAGGACTTTTATTACTTAATTTTTCCAAAAGTACATTTAAAAAGTACCAGGATCCTGCCATTGGGGACATCCCTTTTTGTCAGCAGAGAAGCAGTAATGAATGACACCGATGGCGCTTCAGAGACCTGCTACTGAGGGAGGAAATGTAACTCCAACCTGGTTAGTTCAAAAGACAGGCATAAGACGTCGTTACTTTGAGCTCAATTGTCTAGCCAATCATCTGTCCACACAGTCAGTCAAGATTTATTTAGTGACTGCAGTATCTCAAGAGGGAGTACCCTAAAGGAATTAGTGCAAGATCTCTGAGACTTAACGTGATGACCTGTGGTGAAGCAAGCAGTACATGTAGGAAGAGTATTTATTCCACGTAGTCCAAGAACTCTAAAAGCACTGCTGGAAGGATGAGATCAGAAAGAGACAGAGAGAGTGCTGTACATGGAGTACACTTCACAGTACCTCATTCAGATGCAAGACAGAAAAATGCTTCTATTTGCAGATGGAAAAAAATGGCTTAGAAGCATGGTCCTACAGCGATGTGCAATTTCACTTAAACATGTGGTCTGAATCCACATCTCCTTAGAAATATTTAACAATGAATTAGTGTCTCTTTTAGACAGATGAATAAAAGTGACTGACTAGTTGTCTTCCATGTTCCTAAGCGCATTTTAGTGTCCTTACCTTTGTTCCCCTATGGTGGGCCAATTTCTCTCTTAAGAGGACTTTGGTTGACCTATAAGAAGGACTAATGTCTTACCTTCCTCCCACATTGCACTTTTTAATTTCATGGTCTATATTCTCCCTAGATTATAATATCCCATAAGTGATGGCTGAATGTAGGTGTGGGTGGACAAAGGGATGGACTGATGGGTAGAAGAATCATGAACAAGTAACATGCTGACAGAAGTACCACCTGCTTGCACATCACAGAGCAGCTCAAAGCAACTGGCAGTCAAATTGGCTGTTCATTCTCAACTTAGGCGTCGCCTGTTAATGCTCTAACTGGAATCTGATTTCCAAGGTATAAGGATAAATTTAGCTTAAAGTTTCTTCTCTTCCACCGAGGAACAAAGGTGGATTTGGTGATTACAGCTCAGACTGCATTGTCTTCAGAACTCCAGCTCCCTTCTCACAAATACTGTCCTTTGCTTCCTGTGTCTTTTAGTTTCCACCTCTGTCCTTACATGTGGGCTGACTAGGAATCTAGGAAAAGAAAACAACAAAAAACCCCTGCACCCAGTGTATTTCATTTCTTCACACCCATGCCATTTGTGCACAGCCTTTGTGAGCCCAGCAGAGTCTATATTTCATCCGAGCTATGCTTTTTTCACTGGGCTTCTGCCAAATTTGGCAAAGAGCTGAGCTAATACCTAAACAGGTTCACATTTTACCATAAGCCACACAGATGGCCACAGCCACTTTTGGTCTTGGATAAACTTGGTTTACTCATTAAGGATTATACCTGTGCGCATATCCCAAGCATGGTCAGTAGGAGCTTCTGGATGGTCTTGGTAGCAAAGGCTTTCTAAATCTACCAAGCCTGAATTCAACACAAAGACCTGCTGGGTCAATGTGTTTTAACTCTTGTTAAGGGTAAGGAGCTTACATTCTGTTTGCTTGCTTGCTTTTTTTTTTTTTTTAACTTGACACACTGCTCTGCATACTGCAGGTGCTTAATAAGTGGTCCCATAGTTAATAATGTGAAATAGTTGGGGGATGGAAAACCATATTGGAGTCATGCTTTAGAGCAGGTCTCCATTTGGACACTAGCTAGCCATCCTGAGGAGCTGAGTTATGTTCTTTATTGGTGGGAGAAACAAATTGTTCTTGTTTAGAATTACAAGTTGTTAGAGCAGACATGTATTGTGTCCCTTTTCATTGTTCAATACCATGCAGAAATTCTTTGATATGTCTATATAGCTCCCCCCTAATGAAAGTTGAGGCATCTCTATGTCATTACTAAGCAGCAAAAAGTTTTAGATTCCTTTTCTACTTTCCCACAACCCTTTCTGTCTCTCTTTTCTCAGGATGGGACCATGTAATCGACTGAATTTATTTCCTAGTTCCTGGAAGCATTGAAGTTTGCCATCTGTCTCAGATTTTCTTAGGGTTTCTATGGGGCTGATAAAACATTAGCCAAAGGAAACCGGTGGGCATGGGAGAGGAGGAAAGGGTTTAGTGTGGTTTACACTTCCACATAATAATCCATAACAAAGCAAGTCAGGGCAGGAACTCGAGCCAAGAACCTGGAATCCGGAACTGAAACAGAGGCTATGGAGAAATGCTGCCTACTGGCTTGATACCCATAGCTTGCTTAAGCTGCTTTCTTATAGCACCCAAGACTGGCGCAGTGGTAGCACTGCCCACACTGGCACAGTGGTAGCACTGCCCACAGTGAGCTGAGTCCTCCCATACCTGACTCCAGGTTCCTGAATTGTAAAAAGCCAGGTTGTTATAAACTCAAAAGGCATTCGAGGCAGGGTGTGGTAACATGCCTTCAATCCTAGCACTTGGGAGGCAGAGGTAGCAATTCTGTGAGTTGGTGGCCAGCCTGGTCTACAAAGTGAGTTCCAGGACAGCCAAAGCTATTACAGACAGAAACCCTATTTCAGGGGCTGGGTGGGGTAGGGGGCATTTGAAATCAACTGAGGTTAAAAGTCACTAGCCCATCTCAATGAGATAATGGCCACATTCATCCATTATACTCCAGTCTCAATTTATAGGCAGCTGTTTACAAAGATTATAATGTGTGTTTAAAATACACTGCTCATTAAAACATGATGAAACACAGCAAATGAGACCCTGAACTGGTCATTTTTATGCCTTCCCCTTTAATAGGCAACAGAGAAGTTGGGAGGGATTTCATTTTGCTTATTCCAAGAAGAAGATCATTTTAGAAGAAAAATGTATATAACCTGGGTCAGTTTTATGGCTTCATTTTGCATCTTATTATTCAACAGTTCCTATATCAAGCCTGGAAACTCTGGATTTAGAGTTTCAGCTCCTTTGCAATTACTCCACGCAAAGAAGAAAAGATACACGGTTGCTCTTTACTGCAGGAACAAAGTTACACTAAAAACAAACATTAGCCAGAGAGAGATAATTCACAGGTTTTGAAGTATTTTCCTTACCCTTCCTCTATCCTTCCAGCTCCAGTGATTATTTACTGACCATTTTAATATCTTCTCTCACCTTATTAAAACTTTGGGAAAGTTTTTAATGCTTTTAAACTTTTAATTAAAAGGAATGTCTGATTTTCTTGTTTTTAATTCACTCCCTGCTCCATTTTGCCTTTCAATCCGTAGATGTTAGGCTGGAATATCAGGAAGTGATACAAGGACTGAGGCAAAGCACTGATGGCTTGGAGAGATGCGGCTCTTCCAAGGATGTTTAGCCATGCTACCTTGCCTTGAAGTCTTCTGAGTTGTCATGGCTGAGTTGCTGCTATTGTCACCTACTGAGTGGAAACAGAAGTGGCATTGAACACCTTATAGAGCTGGCAACATGATCCACTGCTAAGCCTGTTGACCTTAGTTTGATGCTTGGGTCCCACATGGTAGAAGAAGAGAACTGACTTCCACACATTGTATTCTGGCCTGTATAGTAGTACTCTGTGATACATCAATACGTGTGTGTGTGTGTGTGTGTGTGTGTGTGTGTGCGCTTGCACCACTTAAAAATTTTTTTAATCCTACAAAGCTCAGACTCTACAACCAAGAATAGTCTGACTCAAAATAGCAAAAACACCTAAGGTAAACAAACTAGAATTGATCTCTCTCTCTCTCTCTCTCTCTCTCTCTCTCTCTCTCTCTCTCTCTCCCCTCCCCCTTATTCCACATGAGTAGATCATGAGTTTCTTTCAATGTCTGACCATGCCATCATGATAGGAGAGTGGGAGTGGGCATTAAAATTTGACTTCCCAAATTTAATATATAAACTGCTAGTTACAAGCTCTGAAATAAAGGTGTGTCTGTGCAAATCCCAGCTGATTCTTCTGGGCCCTGTCTAAAAACAAGACAGGTTTGGCAAGGATGCAGAGAAGGAGACTTCAGCCTGTGAGGTAAGAGTCTTCCTACTTACACTAAGTCTCTTGTTCATTATCTTCATAGAGGAGATTCTTATGAAAATGCTGCCCCTTCCTGGTCACTATTAGCATGAGAATGTGCCAATGTCAGTCAGCTGTCATCACAAAGTGGAGGTGGAGTGAGATCTGTGCCTTGCCCTGTGGAGGGTATGACATCCACAGAGCACAGCCCTCTCCAGGTGACAGCCATCGCTCAGAAAACATGGTATGTTCCCAAAGCTTGAAACCTCTGCTTCCTCAGGCAGTCCCAGCTGAAGGGCCTGTATCTGGAGTGGGAGCTTCTCTTTAACTAGGAATTGAGATAATAAGGAAAACACACAGCAATCCACTGGTTGGGGTCATAGCTTTGTTTTAAGTTCATCTAAATGTCAGTGTGAGATTTTTTCTTGTCCCTGGGGTCTACCAAGCAGTTCACAAAGAACAGTGGATATGCTGGGAGAAGAAACTGCATGAACTTATAAAAGAGATAGAGAAAGAGGAAGACAGAGAGGTAAAGACAGAGACAGACTAGAATAACTAAAATGCATCCCAGGTACCAAACCAAACCAAATGAATTAGGAATATGCAGGACCCCAAGGCCACCAGCTTGCAACTGGTAATTAAAGCAACTCCAGTCTGTAAGTTCCACACTGTAATTTTCAATAGGAAACCATTGCTACATGTGCTCTGAACTGCAGCACTTCCTTTATGATATCACTTTCTGCTTCGAAACCTGCAAGAAGGGCTCCCCACTGCCCTGCAAACTAAGACCAAGCCTCCAAAGCTTCAGAGCTTTGGAGTAGAAGGGAATAGGTCCTGTCCTCTATCTGCCTCTTCATTCTCTGACGTTAGTCCTACCTTCAGCTGTGGAAGGTTGCTGAGTGCTGAACCTGCTTACCTGAGTCTCTATTCCATCGCCACTGCAATGCAGCTCGCTTAGTTCTTAGCATCGCCTCCATCTGCCTTCCCAAAGGTCATCCCGTGGAGCTTTTCCCTGAAGGTGACTATGCAGAATACCTGGATTCTTCCAAGTAATACCTGACCGAATAACTGCAGAGCTGTACTGATGTTTCTGTCATTTGCTGACTTTGATTCCTTCTAATCCACACCCAGGAGGGCTGTAGCTGACCCACATGATGAACTCTATTCTTGTTTCTCTGAGAACTCTCCATATTTATTTCTGTAGTGGCTTTGCTAGTTCATTTCAAACCCATTATTTTGTACACTAATAAACAAATAAACTAGGGGGAAAAATAAGGATTTAAGAAGGAATGTAGTCCTGAGAGTCCGTTCCCTCTTCAGTAACTCTTACCTCTGGGCTGTTTACAGTTTATTCAGCCTCAACATCTGACCTCTGTTGTGAAGAGGTCACCTGTATAATGTGTACCCATAGTCCACAGGAGTTGACTGTGTAACCTTAGCAAGAAATAACTCGCCCTTCCGGTCTGGGCCTGAGCACTGAGCAGATCCCGGGTGGCAGCTCTGCACCCAATCTCACAAAACCCAGAGGAAACAGGCCTCCCAGGAGCTCTAACCTGGCCAATATCTTAGGTAAGGAGACAGCAACACCCACCCCAACAGGGAGTAACTGGGACCCACTAGGACGCAGGAATTCACTCCTGACCAGGAGCTCTGGTTCCTTCCGGTCTGGGCCTGAGCATTGAGCAGATCCCAGGTGGCAGCTGCACACCCAATCTCACAAACCCCAGAGGAAGCATGCCTCCTAGGAGCTCTAACCTGAGCAGTATCTTAGTTCTGAAACAACCAAGGTAATAGGAAAGACAGGCTCCAGTCAGAGACAGGGCAGGTAGCACTAAGGAGATCCAGATGGCGAAAGGTAAGCCCAAGAAAATAAACATCAGCAACCCAGGGTACTTGGCATCATTAGAACCTAGTTCTTCCACACTAGAAAGTTCTGAATTCTCCATATCACCAGGAAAGCAAGATTCAGATTTAAAATCACTTCTAATGATGATGATAGAGGATTTTAAGAAGGACATAAATAAAACTTTCAAAGAACTTGAGGAGAACACAGGTAAACAAGTAGAAGCCCTTAAAGAGGAAACACAAAAATCCCTTAAAGAATTGCAAGAGAACACAACCAAACAGATGAAGGAATTGAGCAAAACCATCCAGGATATAAAAATGGAAGTAGAAACAATGAAGAAATAACAAAGGGAGACTACCCTGGACATAGAAAACCTAGGGAAGAAATCAGGAGTCATAGATGCAAGCATCACCAACAGAATACAAGAGATAGGCCGGGCAGTGGTGGCGCACGCCTTTAATCCCAGCACTTGGGAGGCAGAGGCAGGTGGATTTCTGAGTTCGAGGCCAGCCTGGTCTACAGAGTGAGTTCCAGGGCAGCCAGGACTACACAGAGAGACCCTGTCTCAAAAAACCAAAAAAAAAAAAAACCAAAAAAAAAAAAAAAAAAAAAAAAGAATACAAGAGATAGAATAGAGAATCTCAGGTGCAGAATATACCATAGAAAATATACACACAACTGTCAAAGAAAACGCAAAATGCAAAAAGCTCTTAACACAAAACATCCAGGAAATTTAAGACACAATGAGAAGACCAAACCTAAGGATAATAGGTATAGATGAGAGTAAATATTCCCAACTTAAAGGGCCAATAAATATCTTGAACAAAATTATAGAAGAAAATTTCCCTGACCTAAAGAACAAAATGCCCATAAACATACAAGAATCCTACAGAACTCCAAATAAACTAGACAAGAAAAGAAATACCTCCTGTCACATAATAATCAAAACACCAAATGCACAAAACAAAGAAAAAATATTAAATACAGTAAGGGAAAAAGGTCAAGTAACATATAAAGGCAGACCTATCAGAATTACACCAGACTTCTCACCAGATACTATAAAAGCAAGAAGACCCTGGAAAGATGTCATACAGACCCTAAGAGAACACAAATGCCAGCCCAGGCTACTATACCCAGCAAAACTCTCAATTGCCATAGATGGAGAAACCAAGATATTCCACGACAAAACCAAATTTACACAATATCTTTCCACAAACCCAGCATTACAAAGGATAATAGTAGGAAAGCTCCAATACAAGGAGGGAAATTATACCCTAGAAAGAGCAAGAAAGTAATCCTCTTCCAACAAATCGAAAAGAAGATATCCACACAAAGATAATTCCACCTCTAATAACAAAAATAACAGGAAGCAACAATCACTGTTCCTTAATATCTCTTAACATCAATGGACTCAGTTCCCCAATAAAAAGACATAGGCTAACGGACTGGATATGTAAACAGGACCCAGCATTTTGCTGCATACAGGAAACCCACCTCAGTGACAAAGACAGACACTACCTTAGGGTAAAAGTCTGGAAAACAATTTTTTAGGCAAATGGCCCTAAGAAACAAGCTGGAGTAGCCATTCTAAAACCTTCAGTCTGAGAACACAAAGGGAGGGACTCATGACTCCATTAGTATAGGTAGTTGAGGGTGGCCTTGTCAGGCATCAGTGGAAGTGGAGGGCCTTGATGCCTGAAAGTTTGAATTCCCTAGTGTTGGAGAATTCTAGAGCAGGGAAGTCAGAATGGGAGGATGGTGGGAGCACACCCTCATAGAAACTCCCAGAATTATATGGATTAGACATGACAGAGGCAGGCCGCCAGAAGACTAGATTCCAGAATTCAAACAAAAAATTATCTTGATACTAAAATTTGTTTTGAGAATTGTGTATTACAGAATACACAACCTTGGTATATCTACTCATCAAGCAAGCTGAACAGACCTGCTCGAACCTCTGATGTCCTGGAATTTCAGCTGGATGCAGTGAAGACACAGAGGTCAGAGGCTTATCAATTTACTCTTCCTTGCCCCTCTTCTAATATCTCAACACTCATAATCAGCTTGAAGAAGTTGATGAAGAGTTGGCGCCCCTATTCCCTGGGCTTGGGGACTGAGGTGGTTAATATTGGGCTGTCTTTCTGGGGAAAAGTAGTGGTTTTGTTGTAACAGGGAGGAATAGCTAGGATTTATTGCATAGCCATAATCTATTGGTAGAAATCTGAATAATTGTTATTAAACTGAAGTTATAATTTCTTAAATGGTACAAAATTTACTTTGATTTCAAATTTAAGGTTTTCATTGGTACGAGTTTCTTTTTGATATAAAAGTGAGATTAATATTTTGACTCTCATAGGCATTGTGCCTATATATCACATTTAGGAATACAAGGCTTAAAACCAGTCCTTCTTTAACTTTTTTAACTGGTTTGAGATGGCTAGCCTGTGCATTAAGAGCCTATAACAAATTCATGGCTCTGAGTTTATCGTTAGGGTGTTTTCTATATTTTATTTAGAAATAGCTGAGAAGAGTTAACAGACAGCAGTCAAGATTGCCTTACATTGATAATTGGTTTTCAAAATGTCAGAAGTCCATAGAATTGACGTTACAAACATTTATGTATTAATGTTCATTTTGATTAGAGACCTGTCTGCTCCTGACAGCTTCCGTGTCTTGGATTCAAGAAGAAATTGAGCATCTTTAGAGTTATTCCAGTTGTGGTGAGACAGCCATTAGGCAAGAATTGCCTCTTTTCATCTACAGACAAATTACTGTCCAGAAAAGGACACACTTGTGGAATAGTTGACTGATAATATCTGCCAAGACAGAATATTCAGCCCTTAATAATTTTGCATTACTAGGTCTGTCAGATGATCCTGGGCCAGAAGGCTGAAGTTCGGATGCTCCAACGTTTTGTAGTATAGGGACTGTCCAGGTGTTCAGCCGTCTCTATAAATTGGCTAAGTTCTAGAAGCTATGCTTTGTGATTCCCATAATTTCAGTTAATTCAGTCATTCTGGATTTCTGACGGGATTGAAGACTTATAGTCTCATAGCCAATCTCAGCTATTTATTTTGAGAGAAAAGAATTGAGAGGATGTTTTTTAGCTGACATTCATTCTAAAGCCAAGAAAAAAAGCCAGGTTCAGAACTAAGTCTCTTAGTTAGGAGAGATGACAGAGGATCTGTTTAGTCAACAAAATGATGGACTGGGTATTAGGTCTATCTTGTACCTTACAGATACAAATTGGTATAGTTATGCTCTAATTGTATTTTGAGAGAAAAGTTTTTTTTATTCTAACAGGAAGGGTATTATGTAGGAGGAGCTAAGGTGGGAGGAGTAAGGAGAGGAGGAGGAGGAGTAAAGAGAGGAGGAGGAGAAGGAAGGACAGGAGGAGCGAGAAGATGAGACAGAGAGAGAAAGAGAGAGAGAGAGAGAGAGAGAGAGAGAGAGAGGACCGTGGAGGCAGATGTTCGAATGTATCTGCCAGTCAAAGGTAGTTGGTATACCTACATTGGGTATTGGGCTACACTTCTGATTGTATAGGCATTACCAAACTTATAAAGCCTTTGATTAGCATTTGAAAATAAATAAATAAATAAATAAATAAATAAGAAATACAGTGTTTAATTATATACATATACATGTTTCTGTATTCTTGCTATCATTTCTGTAATATAAAACCATCAAGGTCTGATTGCTGGGTCAAAGTGTATATACTTTTAAAGAAAGAGAGTTCAAACTAACATATCCATTCATCTCATCTCAAATCTTTTTAAATTGTAGGTGTTATCAATCACATTTGTATTTCATTTATATGTATTCATAGTTTTTTGTTGAAATACTTTTGCATATGTTCATTGTACTACTAATATGTATTTGTTATATGAAATGTGTTACATGAATCTGTAGTATTTTTATGAACCAAATACAGCTACTTTGTCACAAAAAAAGAACTCACAGCAGTGTCTATAAAAAATACAGTTATATCATGCATTTTACAAGTTTACATTTTATTGAGCACCTATATACTTGAAACCTTGTACATAAATGTACATATACACATCTGTTTGATTTTTACTTTTTTCAAACTTTCCCCAATGTAAGACCTATCTCCAGAAAATCCAAGTCTCCATTTTTGGATTCTTCTACCTTGGTATCTTCTAACATGGCACTATGGGTTTTTATTTTGTTGTTTTGGGTTTTTATTTGTTTGTTTGTTTGTTTTTGCCTAGATAATGTCCAAAGATTATGATGTGGGGCTGTGGAAATCCTGGGGTGTTTGGCCACGCCCCCAGAACCCAGAGACCTAACACAAGGTCTCCATGTAACATGCAGTGGGTCATGTAGGGCACAGGTAGAGGGTGGGGGAACAGGTCTCTGCCTAAAGATTTACATATTACCTAAAGGCCCTAGCCCCGCCCCTCTCCCCCTTCCAATATAAGGAAGCCCCTTCTGGCATTTTGTGGGAGAGCATCATCATTTAGAAGCTTCACCATGTCAATAAATCTGCATGTCTTCATGGACTCATTTGCGTAAGTGGAAATCTCCAGCGGAAAAGCCCTTCCCATTCTCCCTGCTCCAGCTGTCCCGGGGGCTCCTTCTCTGTTCTAGCGGTCTTCACGGGGCCCCTGGGGGACTCAGCCATGACCGCCAGGCGTGCAGCGTCCCTGCGCCCCTGTTCCCGGGACCCTGTCGTCACTTGATCTCTTTCCCCACACCCGCAGTCTGTGCTGCTGAGTCCCACCGAGAAGTGTGTAGCGCGTCGCAAGCATGACTCGCGCCCTGCTCCCTGCGCCCAGCGCCACGCGCCCTGCGCGAGTTTTGAACCACATTACTTGTTTATGATTCTACATGCATGCCTACAGCCTCAAACTCATCTCCTATTTCTATGATATGAGGAACTCTTTGGTGTCTTTGTAAGTAATGGATGTTACCTTTTCATATCAAAGATACCAATAGTACCCATATGTGTGTCATACAGACAGAGATACAGTCTAGGGCTACAAAGTGCATGCAGGGAGCAGCGTGTAGTTAATGCTCATGTTTTAGGCTACTGTTACTCTAGTTCATCTTGGTTTTATCTCTCCCCCTTAGACAATTGCATACACATAAAAGAAAATCTTCTAATGCAAGTATCTTTTAGTTAATAGCAGGATAAGTCCATAGTAAGTCTATCCTATGCCCCACCCCTTACATGCATATCACAATGACCTGAGAAGCTTGAAATATAGACTGAGGCTCCCAGTTCAGATTAAGCAGCTCAAAATGTTCCAGAGAGGTGTGAATGTTTTCTGGGTGACTGCAATGTTTACCCTGCTTGCCACTTCTATTTAGCAAAATACCATTTCGCAGGCACCAATAATTATCAACACAGATCATGTTGGTATGATCCAGTAGACATTCTGCCAAATGCTGTATTCACTTTATATTATTGCAGTCATTTTCAGATCAATAGGAGATTCTGTTCTGCACCCCAGTTCAAGAGCCTATGAATCAGAGTCATTCATGAAGCAGGGAAGGGTGGACAGTTCTCCAGGTTGTACAGACAAGAAAACTGTGCTCAAAGAGATTTCCGGAGTAGTGGCTCATCACAGTCAGCAAGTCAGGGTGAGATGGGGGTTAAACTCCTTGAACCCTAATAGTCTACAGTAGTCTTCTGCCGTCATTGAGAGTGATCAAGGGTGGGCAGCTAAGAGAGCTCTGGACTCCTTCACCCCATGATACCCAATGCCCACTGGGAGAAATTTTCTTATAACACTCGGTATATGGTTTGTTTTTGTTTTTTCCACTATCAAGAACACTCCATCTTTTTCACAAGCCTTCCATACAGTGTCACAACATTTTTTCCATCTTTATTACACTTTAATCCAGAGATTTTTAAAATCTACTTGTAGAATTTTACAATATGAAAAAAATTCCACAAGGGTCAACAGTCTGTTATCAATTCCAGCACTCAGGGTGGGGACTGCTGTAAGTTTGAGGCCTGTTTAGGCTGCCTGGTAAATTCTAGACCAGCCTGGGCTGTAGAGTAAGATGTGTGTGTGTGTGTGTGTGTGTGTGTGTGCGCGCGCGCGTGCGATATCCCACTGTAATTACATTAAAATATTTAGGAATAGTCTAGTTTTATTTCTAACTGATTTTCCATAAGGTAAAATAGTCTATCTTTTTTACTTTGCATTTCTCAGCTCTTGTTTTAGCTGAGTGTATAAAAATAGTTAGTAAATGGATTCAATTTAAACCTATAAGTGATTTTAACTTAAGATGAAATTGAAAGCAATCTAAGCCAACATTGCTTTTATGTAAAAATAGAAACAGATACAATAATATATGGATAAAACTAAATACAATCCTTCAGCAATAAAAAAAACACTGGCAGTGTTGCCAGTACATGAGATTTTTGTTTTGTTTTGTTTTTTGTTTTGTTTGTTTTTATTAAAATTATGTCTTTTCTACTTGCTGATTTACAAAGTTATGCAGGCAGGTTAGACTCTCTTACTAGCTTCTCTGCTATAGTGCCTAGATCTTACCTTACCTCCTGTGGTAGTTTGAGTAGGTATGACCTCCATAGACTCATAGATTCATATGGCCCATAGGGGGTGGCACTATTAGGAGATATGAGCTTGTTAGAGTAGTTGTGGCCTTACTGGAGGAAGTATATCAGTGTGGAGATAGACTTTGAGGTCTCATATATACTCAAGCTATGCTGGATGTGGCCCACAGTCTCCTGCCACCTCCACATCAAGATGTATAACTCTCAGTTCCAACACCATGTCTGCATGCATGCTGCCATGTTTCCTGCCGTGATGACAACTGATAACAGGACAACATCTTTGAAACTCTAAGCCAGCCCCAATTAAATGTTTTCCTTTATAAGAGCTGCCATGCTCATGGTCTCGTTACAGCACTAGAAACCCTAAGACACACACCCATTCCAGCCACTTCGTGGAAACACAGGCTTCCAACATCTACCAGTTCTCTGATGTCTGGCTTCAGCAGTGCCCCACAGCAAGCCTGTTGATATACAGATCACTGTGGCATCAAATTCAGATGGATGGACCAAGCCTGCATCTTTGCATTTCCAACAAGGCCCCAGGTTCTACTGATGTCCCAAGAACAGCAAGAGAGAAGCTGCTGATTTGTACAACAAAAGCCTATTGAGCTGAATCTGGGACATTTGCTAGTATGCAAATCCCAGGAGCATGGGAGTGACCCAGACACATCTTCAACCACCTTCTGTAAAGTAATGTTTTTATCCAGTTATCAGTGAGTACATGCCATGTGTGTTCTCTTGTGATTGGGTTATCTCACTCAGGATGATATTTTCTAGTTCCATCCATTTACCTAAGAATTTCTGGAATTCGTTGTTATTAATAGCTGAGTAATATTCTGTTGTGTAAATGTAGCACATTTTCTGTATCCATTCCTCTGTTGAAGGACATCTGGGTTCTTTCCAGCTTCTAGCTATTATAAATATGGCTGCTATGAACATAGTAGAGCATGTGTCCTTGTTATATGTTGGAGCATCTTCTGGGTATATGCCCAGGAGTGATATAGCTGAGGGTAATGCTATGTCCAATTTTCTGAGAAACTGCCAGACTGATTTCCAGAGTGGTTGTATCAACTTGCAATCCCACCAACAATGGAGGAGTGTTCCTCTTTCTCCACATCCTCACCAGCATCTGCTATCACCTGAGTTTTTGATATTGGCCATTCTGACTGGTGTGAGGTGGAATCTCAGGGTTGTTTTGATTTGCATTTCCCTGATGACTAAAGATATTGAACATTTCTTTAGGTGCTTCTCAGTCATTCGGGTTTCCTCAGTTGAGAATTCTTTGTTTAGCTCTGTACCCCATTTTTAATAGGGTTATTTGGTTGTCTGAAGTCTAATTACCTGAGTTCTTTGTATATATTGGATATTAGCCCTCTATCAGATGTAGGATTGGTAAAAAATCTTTTCCCAATCTATTGCTTACCGTTTTCTCCTATTGACAGTGTCCTTTGCCTTACAGAAGCTTTGCAATTTTATGAAGTCCCATTTGTCAATTATTGATCTTGGCATAAGCCATTGGTGTTCTGTTCAGGAACTGTTCCTCTGTACCTAGATATTCGAGGGTCTTCCCCACCTTCTCTTCTATTAGTTTCAGTGTATCTGGTTTTATGTGGAGGTCCTTTATCCACTTAGACTTGAGCTTTGTACAAGGGGATAAGAATGGATCAATTTTCATTCTTCTACATGCTAACCTCCAGTTGAACCAGCACCATTTGTTGAAAATGCTGTCCTTTTTCCACTGGACGGTTTTAGCTCCTTTGTCAAAGATAAAGTAACCATAGGTGTGTGGGTTCATTTCTGCATCTTCAATTCTATTCCATTGATCTTCTTGCCTGTCTCTGTACCAATACCATGTCCTTTTTATCATTATTGCTCCGTAGTACAGTTTGAGGTCAGGGATGGTGATTCCCTCAGAAGTTCTTTTATTGTTGAGAATGGTTCTCACTAGCCTAGGTTTTTTGTTATTCCAAACGAATTTGCAAATTGCTCTTTCTATCTCTATGAAGAATTGATTTGGGATTTTGATGTGGATTACATTGAATCTGTAGATTGCTTTTGGCAACATAGCCATGTTTACCATATTAATCCTGCCAATCCATGAGTATGGGAGATCTTTCCATCATCTGAGATCTTCTTCGATTTCTTTCTTCAGAGACTTCTCCCAGAAGCTTGCAATATCCAAGATACAACTCACAGACCACATGAAGCTCATGAAGAAGGAAGATCAAAATATGGGTGCTTTGGCCCTTCTTAGAAGGGGTAACAAAATGTTCATGGGAGCAAATATAAAGACAAAGCGTGGGACAGAAACTGAAGGAGGAGCTGTCCAGAGACTGTTCTACCTGGGTATCCATCCCTTGTGCATTCACCAAAGGTAGACACTGATGTGGATGCCAGGAAGTGTATGCTGACAGGAGCCTGATATAGGTGTCCCCTTAGAGGTCTGCCAGAGCCTGAAATATACAGAGGTGGAAGCTCATAGCTAACCATTGAGCTGATCATGGGGTTCCCAATGGAGGAAGGAGAGAGAAGACTGAAGGAGCTGAAAGGGTTTGCTGCCCCATGAGGAGAGCAACAATATCAACCAACCAGAGCTACCAGGGCCTAAACCACCAGCCTGGAAGCACATAGGGAGGAGCCCATGGCTCCAGTTGTATATGTAGGGGAGGATGACAGTGTCAGGCATAGTTGGGTGAGGAAGTCCTTGGTCCAATGAAGGCTGGATGCCCCAGTGTGGGGGAAATTGTGGGTGGGGAAGTGAGAGTGGGAGGGTGGGTGGGGACATATCCTCACAGAAGCAGGAGGGAGGATGGGATAGGGGGTTCCTGGGTTGGGGGAAAAGAGGATTATATCTGAACTGTAAATAAAATATTCAATTAAAAAAAAAGAAATGTTTTTGACTGAGGACAGCACAGTCCTTCCTCTCCGTGTAGACTAAACAAACCACAGGTATTCTCTGCTGAACCAACTGAGAAAGGGAACGTGTATGTACACTGAATGTGTCCATCTTTACTTTGTTGCCTTCCTTAAAATAATACAGTTTTAAAGGTATTCACATAATGTATGTATGGCATTAGATATTATAACTACTACAAAGAAGACAAAATAAAGGAACATAAAATTTTATATAAGGGATGTGAGTATCTAAAATTTTTTGTCTCCAAGAATCCTGAAATTAATTCTGCACACATACCAAAGGATGTCTGCATTAATTAGCAAGAACTCAATAAGTAGATTTGGAGCCTTCAGAGATTCTGAGTAAAAGGTCTTTTTCCAAACCCATGTAATTAACTTGAGTTTTATGAGTGTTGCAGCAGCCCATGACTACCTGCAGATGGCAGAATATCCTAGCATAAATGCCGTTTTCTCCACAGATTCCACTTGTAGAACAATGAATAATGTGCCGTGGGGTTCTGGAAATCACAGTGTATTAAGAAACAGTAATAGGAAACACTTTAAAGGACAATAAGTAAAATGTTCAAGAAGAGGAATGTTTCTAGCAACCCTGTCACTTACCAGATAGACCCTGAGAAAGCAATGCTTGCAATAATGTTTTTTATTTACAGGAATTAAATACCGCACACCCGACTATGTTTTAGTGCCTTTAGCCAAGTTTTGCCTCTGCTATTGTACACACCACGACTGAGATGTTAGTTCTCGTTTCTGCTAAGTAGAAATCTAAGGGTCAAATCCATCTCTGACCCCCACCTTTGAGTTCTGTTTAGATTTTGCTTTCATAATTTTCTATGTATGACAATGTTGTCCCCTCCTACCCCTACTTTCATCCCCTCCCTCCTTACCAGCCCTGATCCACACCTGCTGCTTTCCACAATGAGAATCCTGGGAATCAAACTCACATCATCAGGACTAGTGGTGAGCACCTTCAATCTCACCTACAATCTCAACTCACCAGCCCAAGATCCCTATTTTTCAAGCCAAAACACTGACGTCTATGGAGGTCACACAACTACCATTTTGGAGACTCAGTGTCTTTGACTCCAATCTCCAGTCTGTCGACTTCCTTTGACGATCTCTTGAAATAGTTCTAGAAAGTAGAGGATATTCCTGAGTTGTCATATGCCTAGAGTCATATCTTTTTAGTGAGGGAAGAATTAACACAATCAGATGGAACTTTTGTTCTTAGCAATATTGCTTTAACACATGATTACAGTATCGATAGGGCTGAGACATCATTTTGTAGTAGAGAACTTCCTGGGCATGTGTGAAATACTGGGTCCCATCCCTTAGATCATAGGGAGAAAACAATGATGACAAAGGAAAGACAAATAAAAACCACCATAAAGTGTGGTACAATTAGCTTGGAAGAATGTTTAATCTCATAATTTTTTTTTGATGACAGGACAGATTTTTATGTAAAAAGATTTCTTCTGGACTCTCCTTTGTAATCCATATTCCTTACTAGTTTGTCCCATAGAAAGCTTCATTTGAGTGTTTGTTTCAAATCCCAACCTACTGAATAAGAATTTCTGCATTTGTACCTGCCTAGATCCCAGACATATGAACAGAAACACAAGTACTTGGAGGGCTATTGTCTCCCCACTCTGCACAGCCATGGTACCGCCTCACTGTAGGGATGGGAAGGGTTCACAGTCACTTTTTCTGATGGTTTCAACATCAACACTTGCTAACTTTCTATCTTTAGGCATTTAAACTCTCTGAATGCTACTGCACAGAAGGCAGGTGGCCAAGTAGTGTAGTTTAAGCACACATCAGACAAGTCAGAACTACTTACAGTTTCTCTTGAATGTGAAGTAATATTGAAACATTTCTAACTCTTCATTTTATGTGTGTGTGCCTCTGTGTGTGTGTGTGTGTGTGTGTGTGTGTGTGTGTCTGTGTCTGTGTCTGTGTCTGTGTGTCTGTGTGTCTGTGTGTCTGTGTGTGTGTGTACCTGCATGAAAATATGTGTGCATGTGGAGGCCAGAAGTGAATTGCAGGAGTGTTCAATCTTGCTTTTTAAGATAGGCTCTGTCATTGGGACACAGGACTTAGCAATTTTGATAGACTAATTGTCTACTAGATCCAGGATTTCTCCTGTCTTACCTCCCATACTCTGCTTTTTTGGCATGGGTCTTGAGATTCGAACCTAGGACCTTGTGCTTGCTCAGCAAGCACTTTGCTAACTAAGCCATTTCCTCAACACTCACCTCTTCAGTGTTGTATTAAGACTTGTTTTTGAGGACAAGCATCTTGTGAAGCACTTGTCTTCACCCTCATGTGATTGTCCTTCTGTGACAGGAACAAACAAACCTGGGCGAGATGGCTTATCTAGATCACATCCCTCTTCTCTCTAACCTCCAAATGCCTGGCATCTTTTTACAGAGTCTGAAGCTAAGTCACCAACATATCGGGCTTCGTTTTTCTCCTCTTTCTCTGAGTTCCTCTTCCTTCCCTTTTGCCAAAGGAGTGCAGTTTAATTCACGGCAGTTAGACCCATTAATTATGGTGTTTCAGTCTACTGTTCTGGAGGAGGTTTTAAATTACAGCTTATATGTAGTGAGGGGCACATCATAAACAGTAACAGGAAAGAATCCCTTTAAGATGACCCTGCTACTGTCATTAAGGGTAGGGTTGTTTTGTAATTACACAAAATATATGTATAAGGAATCTGCACTATAGTTGAGGATTTCTAAAAGCTATTAGATTCTCATAACATGGTCAAATAACCACACCTTGAAAACTGAAGTCATTCCTCCAATCTTACAATCCTGTGTATGAGACAAACACTAGACACAGGCTAAAAGAATTAATCAGTGGCCCTTGCTTCTGTGCAATTTAAAACTTATTTTCTATGTAACATAATCTCTCTACAGAAGAAGGCTTGATATTAAAATACTTACCTGACCACCAGTCTCCTGAAATACTCAGTTGTTCTTAGCCCAGTGAGGCATTTGCAATTAGCTAGACCACTAACTATAATCTGAAAATGGGTTTGAGTGACCAGCCTCTGACCCAATTGCTCACAGTTCAAGATGCTACAGGAAGAAGAAAAGATGCAAAAAGTCTGTGCATCAGCACTGTCTGTCAGCTTCTCAATGGGGCTTATTTGGCCATGATTGGAAATATCATAATAGTCATTCATTTTGGCAAACCACGAATCTCTGACTGTAGTCATGTTCTTACATGTCACTGGCTGTCTCCAAGGGATGAAGTCATCTGCTTCATAATGGATTCTCAGACTCCTCCACACTTGCACTCAAGGTGGGAGGGCTAATAATGGCTCCTTGGGCGTCCATTGGTATCATGACACAAGCTAATAAGAATTGCAGGTCATCAGTTAGCAACCATTCTTGTGTTGGGCATTGTTTCCAACATGCAGAACATGACCCTTCAGATTACAGAGAAACCTGGAAGATAATGGAGACCTAACATGTTGAAAGACCCTCTTCCTTTGTCTTTGTTATATTTTTACCCTCTGATTACCTTCTGCATTTATGAAATTATAAGAATAGTTATATAGCTGCTTTGAAAAGAAAAAAAAAGATCCATTGGAAACAATCTAATGTGAAATTTAAAAGCATGCAAGCAAGCTTCAGTTAGCAAAAGACAAAACACAGAACAGTTTAGTTTGTGATACTGTATCAGAATGGTTTAGTTTGTGATACTGTATCAGAGTGGTTTCGTTTGTGATACTGTATCATTTGTTTGTGAGTAAGAGAGATTAGCTCCATCTACCCCTGTGGAATGATCTCTTCCAGTTATCATGTCAAGGGCCCACTGGTATTTTCAATATTGTCTACCTTTGACTTGAAAAAGTCAGCTGGTTCCTTTCCACAGTTATGGGCCCAAATATCATAATTGCTCCTTGGGAGATGAATAGCTTCTGGCAACATCTTGTGTTGATCTTTGCAAAATAGCATAGAATGTCTTTTCTTTCAATTCCACTTCTAAGGAAATAGTAAGTACCTTCTTGTCATTATATTGAAAGAAAATGACAATATTCACCAGTATATGTTTTGACATAATATAAAGGGTAAAGCGATAGTTAATGTAACCTGTTATCTTTGGAGCACTGAGTTAATCTAAGCTTAATTTAAGATAAAAGTTAATGTTGAGCTACCATACCATCTGCTTGTGGTACAGCTTTATGTTCCTACCCATAAATTTTCTCTATAAAATTTTTCTTCCCACACAGACAAAGATGAGGCCAGGGAAGACAGAGTCTGTGCCTGATTCTGTTCCAAGGGTGATAAACAAGATATCTTCTGATAGAGTCTCTTTGTCATTAAAGTCTTAATCTGCTGTCAGTCATGAGATGACTGGTAGAAAGTCTCCCTGCTCCATTTAAAGCAAGTTTCTAGCTACCCTTTCATTTAAAATTGTTAGACATAGTAATTTGACTTCTGAAAGCCTATCAAGAAAGAAACATTGTTAAAGAATTGGTGTGGACCATCAGATCTAAAACAACTTGATCATCCAGGGTTTCAGGTTTTGCCCCTTTTTCACTCTGATCATACATTTTGTTTCCAAGTTGGTGGGTATATTTTCTTCTTTTTCAATGACCGCTTCTCTCTGATAAGTGTGTACAAACTGTCATTAATAGAAAGACCATTTGGTGACCATTTGTGCAAGAGCTGAAAACACTGTGGTGAATTCAAGATACTTTTTTAGATTTAAGACTTGGGTCTAACTGTAATTTCAGATAATCACTGTGACCTACAGACATTAGGATCTGCTGTCTGTCAGACCAATGATTCTCTTGTAAGATTAAGCAGAGACGTCTGGAGACAGTGCATCTAAGGAGTGGCTTTACGAAGGTTACCAGGCCACCTTCTTGTCTTTACTCCTAAAAGTCTGGGCTTCAAGGATTTGTCTGCAGGCTTACCTTGAAGAACTGGCTTCCTGTGTGTTTGGAAAAGTGATATCATTTCAAAACAGAGTTAAACACTGATGCTGCCCAAATTATGAATGATGGTAAATTCATAATGGTAATAAATCAAAAGTTTTCTAAAGCCTTCATTTAGGAAGTTTTTTTTCCTGCTCAACTGAGTATTTTAGAAGTTCTACTACATTTCTGGATCAAATCGAAACATTCTTTGTTCCATTTTGGCAAGCAAACCCACCTGTGAGAAGAACTCAAATGAGCATCATCTTTTCTAGGTTTGGAATGTCACTGAAATAAATGAATGGACTGTGAAGATACGGAGTGTCATGAGAGGAATGACCTTTTGGGCATCGGTCTTGTCTGTGGTCTCTCATACTATCCCTCTCTGCTTCCTGGCTGTCATGTGGCAGACAGCTTTCCTCTGCCATGCCCTTTCACTATGACAATCTCACTACAGGCACAAAAGCCTGTTGACCATGTAGCAAAACTTCTGACACCCGCGTGATTTTCCTTGTGGACCGTGACCTTATGTTTAATACATTCTCTTTCCCTCCTCTAGCATTTCAGATGAACTGGTGACCTGTGGACCAGGTTCTTAATATCTCTTAGGTTTTTCTGTTTTAATTCTCTTCTATGTAGGCTTCAATTTCACTATATTTAATTGACTCCTCTTAATGAACATTTCTCCATGGATAGAAAAATTGCAGGAAACAAAGTCCACTCTGACTTTCCAGTCAGTAAAAGTTACCTGAGTGTAAAACAGCAGTGGTGAGTGACAGCAGGAACTGTATGGGCAACTGCCTTCAGTCCTGGCTCTAATATAAACTCAGGTTCACTTGGCCACAGTGTGCTTGATATTAGAGCATACTTCCCAGATCTCCTGGCTTGTGGGGTCAATGTCTTTTATTTTCCTAACATCTGTCCTCCACTGTAGAGAGACATTAGGAGGCTTAGTTCAAAACTGTTCTTCTGGGTAAAGTTGGGTTTGCAAATCACCTGTTCTCCTAGACCACTGCAGTGGAAAGCCTGAGACAACCCAGAGATGGAAACATGCATGCAGTTCTGACTCTAGAGCAGCCCAGATGCATCCAATAGCTCACATATCAAAACGGTATCTGAGGTCTCACAGGGAAATGATAGGGTATCCTTTCCCAAAGCAAGGTAAGGTCAGCTTACTTTTCTAAGCATCACAAGGCCTTTGAGGATTCTACTCCTTTTTAATATTAGATTACCAGTATGTAAACTATCACTGTTTGAATGGACTACCCCATCTCTTCTTAATCATGCCACTGGGTGCCACGAAAACTCTCTCCTTTATCTACAGAGATGGCTCACAGATACTGGGGTCCTTTGTTCCATTTTCAATGATATCATCCCAGTCCTGTGAATATTACAGTTTCTAGATTTTCTTTCTGACTTCCAATGTTCTACAGTAACCAGTCTCAAAAATGAAGCTATGCACTTGCTAATTTGCTTCTGCTCTGTAGAGAAGGATGTGTGTTCTGGGTATCATCAGTCAGCCACCATGAATTTAGTTCTTTTAAGGCCAAAGGATTCCAAAGACTAAATGATATGGTTACAAGGAGGAAAAGGCATCAATTCTACACTAGAAATTTAAAAAAAAAATGTCCCTGAAACATTTTCATCACCCTTAGATACTACCTTAGCCTATAGTGCTAAACCTCTTTGTTCATTTATGAAATTCAGGGTTCCTGGTTATCTTTAGCTTTCACAGGAAAACAGTAAATCCAGAACAGAAGATCATCCTTAATCCAGGAAGGACTCACTGTTACATGAAATCCAAAAGAAAGAAAGCCAACTTGTTTTACTCACCGGCCTCATATGCATTTTATATAACTATATAAAGACGAGAGAAGAGAGATAATTAAACAAGCTCCATCTGTGGCCTGGTGAGCCTTAAATGCAGCATTGTTAGGTGGTTCTAAGAATACCTTCCTCTCATTTTCAAGAGCAAAACATGACTGTTGCTTTCTTGAGAAAATCAGACTGTCCTCCATCTCAAATTCAATCTACCTAGCACATGCTGTCATGGTGCTGTCCATCTCCCTGCCACACTATAGAGATTCATTTTGGTGTTTCTTAACATAGCTGTCCATTTAACACTCATTTCACAAAAAAATATTACAGGCCAGGTCAATGTAAAGGCCTCACATAGCCTTTTTCATTTCTCTACAGTGACACATTCTTAGAATGAATTGAAAACTGTCTCAAGTGGGGATATTTATTAGTGACATGACCCAGAAGGTGGAAAACTGAGACAAAAATAAGTAAAACTTTTCTGTTCCCAGGGCAACCAGTAGGGTCTGGTAACCAGATCATGAGTGGAAGAAACCAAATTAGCAGCATAGGTGTTAGGCTGCTGTGGAGGGTCCAGAAATAGCTGAATCTCTTTATGTACCAGAAGTGTCTACTGTTGTATTCTTAGTTTATTTTGCAGTGATAGTTAATGATGGCCCATCCTATCTCACAGAAGGACCAGTAACATCTGCCATTAGCCCAGCCTTGAGTTAATAGTACACATTTAGAATGAAGTACACACTGGGTCCTCAGGTAGAAACCTGGATCAAATGCTTCTTCATAGTTCGAAAGTGAGCAGTTTTGATAGGAAGCTGGGAAATCCTGACATATGTGAATAACTTGACGGACTACAAAAGGAGGCCAGGAGTTGGTACAGTAGAAAAATTCTTGCCTTGAAGTAGGAGGGCCTGAGTTTGATCCCAGAAGCTGAGTGTGGTAGTATACTTACAATCCCAACTCAAGGGAGGTGGACACATGTGTTCCTGGAGCTCACTAGCTAGGCAGCTTAGTCTAATTGGTGAGTTCCAGTCCAATAAGAGATCACATCTCAAAAAATAAGATAGACTGTACCTTCAAAGAAGAATACCCGAGGTCTTCTGACCTCAACAGGCACCCATAGCAACCACATCCCCTCCTCCCTCCCTCTCTCCGTCCCTCCATCCCTCCCTCCCTCCCCTGCCTACTTCCTTCTCCCTCCCATTTCCTCTAAAAATAAAAATGGAAATAATAAATAAAATGCAGTAACAAATATCGTTAGACTGGTTAGAATAAGTATTAACAGTACAATGTGTTTGTGTGTGTGTGTGTGTGTGTGTGTGTGTGTGTGAGAGAGAGAGAGAGAGAGAGAGAGAGAGAGAGAGAGAGAGAGAGAGAGAGAG
>NW_021604665.1:10160285-10167301 GCF_004785775.1 Grammomys surdaster | reverse complement strand
GAGAGAGAGAGAGAGAGAGAGAGAGAGAGAGAGAGAGAGAGAGAGAGGGAGATTTGTCATAGAACATGATCCCCTTCATGACAAGTCATCACAAGTTGACATTAAGACAGCAGAGAGACTCAGTCAAAACTGTTGCTGGTTATCTTACAACAGGAAGAGAAAGGCTGATACCCAAATTCCTCCTCCATTTTAGGCCTGAAAGATTGAACCCCACTGGATTTTTACTGCATCCCTCAAACAATTTTATTTTGTTGTCTTTTATAGAAAGATCATCTAATTGCCCACCCATAGGGTTTTGCAAGGTAGCATCCAATCCTACCTGATAGTTTTTGTCCCCACATGGTCATCACAAGTCCACAGGAAATAAAAATATTCATAGCAGCTTCATGAATGAAAACCCCAACTAGAAATACACATTCATCTACAGATGAATGAGCGAGCAAAATGCATGATTTTTAAAATAAATACATTAGAGTTTTAAAAACATAACACCTTTGACTATGCAGAATATATGTCCAGAATAAATTATCAAAATATCCTCCGAACCAATACTGCTGCTTTCCAGCCCCAATAGCTGTATCGAGAGTTCTAGACATCTATCATCATTATCAGTGCTTAGCGCTCATTCTCTGCCATGCTAGTAGACATACGATATACCTCGTTACGGCTCAACTTGTTTTTTTCAGGAATGAACAATGAGTTTGAATAATTTTTCTGAGTTTCCAGTCATCACAGCTATGCAAAAGCTGTCTTTATCGTATTAGGTTGTAGGAGTTCCTTATAATTCTGACAATGAGTCCCTTCTATGAACAGACTCTAAGAACACTTTGTTCTGTCTGCCACTTCCTGTGCTATTTTTCCCCAAGGTGTTCTTGGAGCAAATGCTTGAGGTTTTAGCTTAATTTCTAGTGTATGTGTGTGTGTATTAATACATCTTTTATGATTTTTATTTCAATGTAATATCTTACTAATTCTTTGAGAATATGTTACATGCTTACACTGTATTTGGACTGTCCTCAACCCCTCCTCCTCCCTATAACATCTTCAATACCCACCCCACCCCTTCTCAACTTGTGTCCTCTTTTGTAATAACTCAAGTCCTGCTTATACCACGCATAAGCTCATGGATGTACCACAAGAGCATGGTCTTCCTAATAAAGGCTGCACCCTTAATGAAAATGGACTCTCCTTCCCCTAGAAGACATCAGTTGTCCGTTTGCTCAGTTAAAGGTGGGCATCATCAGCTCCTCCCGGCCCCATGCCATTTAGTATTGCCTGGTTTGACCTTGTACATGTAGCTATGGTTTCTGTGAGGTCATGAGTACAAATTTCCTGTCATGTCTAGAAGAAATGACTTTGCTCTAGTCCTCCTGAACTTCTAGCTTCCACAATCTTTCTGTCCCCCTCTTCCACCATAGACCCCGAGATTCTAGAAAATGGGTATGATAGAGAAGTTCGATTAGAACACACCACAGACATTTGGTCTTTGCACTGTGACCAGTTGTTTGTTCATTAGCCATCATATACTCCACATAGAAACTTCTCTGATGAGATCTGAGGCCAGCAATATTCCATGGGTAAGAACAGTTTGAAGCTATGTCAACTTAGTGAAATAAGTTCACACTTCCTCTAGGGGAGGGAGGTTCACCACTGGGGCCTAGGAGCTCCCCAAGCATGGGATTTAAGCTGTATTTGCAGTTGTAGCCATGTGTTTATTTCTATGAACAGGCATTAAATCCAGCCAGAAGTTGATTTATTACCTATACAATATTTGTGTCACTACTGAGTCCATGCAGCCTATCTTGTCGTATGTGTCAGTATTGTAACTCACAGGATTCACATCTAAGTAAGACTTTGGATGACATTTCACCCAGCAGCACGCATAGCATAGCACTTTCTAGTACTATGAGAGCTATCCAGGAGGCAGGGGCTTCTTGTCATTACCAACTTACTTTCTCCATACCCTGTGAGCAAGGTATGTGATGTTTTCAGCATTGGGATCTTACCATCAAGTATGGTGGGCAACTGAGAGCAGTAACAATAACATGTATTGCTATGGATGTCTCCAGGACACCACTATTCAACAAATCAGGAGTTAAGTATCCCATACCTGGCACTGGGTCTTTTACTTGTCAACCTGTAGCTTCTGGAAGGAGTATTACTCTCTGTGTAAGTTAACTTCAATTAAAGACTTTTATATGAACATTAATATATATATTGCTTACATGGAGACTTGAACTCAGACACAGTTACAAAATATTTACTAATTGTATACCAAGACATCAATTCATGCACTGTACTGATTGCTGTGTAGGAGAAATAAAGAAAATCAAAGTGAAACATATTATTGTCTGAATATAGGAAAGCCAAACATGGTGGTGCATGCCTAGAATCTCAAGAGGAAGCTGAGGAAGAAGGATTGTGACTTCAAGGACAACCTAAGATATGTAGTGAAATACTGTATCAGAAAAAATAAGTAAATAAAACAGAAAGAAAGGGAAGCAATCTTAAACACATTCAGAAAAGTATCATTCACTGTCTCACTGTTTTCCTAGAGCAGCAGTAATTCTAATAACTGAATATAATATATTAAGGTTATATTCTACCATTTAAGTAAGTGAGCATTGTGCCAAACAGATTTCTAAATATTTATGTTTGTTACTTGAAATTAGACCTGCTCTCAACCATCAAAAAAAAAGCTTCTTTTTTTTTTTTTTTTTTTTTTGCAGTAGGCAGAGATTAGTGCAAAGCCTCACAACTGGCCAAAGGTCACAGAGTAAATGGCTAGAGTGCTCAGCCATAAATTGTACATATATGTCATCCCCTCCAAGGTTCAGCTAATTTCACAGAAGATGGGTCAGAGAGAACTCAAGAATCAGAGTTTGGGTAAGACTGTTTTGAAACGATGTCTTCTGGACATGAAATAGCTATTGGACTCATAAATTCACTGAAGTTACGGTTTCTTACGCAAGACCTGCACAATATTGGATCATGACTATTACATCATGCATGAGGGTGGATCTCAGAAGACCCCACTCACAGGGCCTATCTGCAATCAATGGGTTCTTGAGGAGGGGATGCTATTATCTTCAGTGGTATAACCACTAGTGAGTTGTCATCTCAGTAGAATACTGTTTGCTGGGAAGAAGAGCAGCTTCAGCCTTAGTAAGATGATAGGAGAGGGTAGTGGAGGGTGAACACTCAGTATTTTTAACTATGAAATATCAGGCAGTTAAAAGCAGGATATTCTCTCCATGTCATTAATTTGATTCAAAAATTAAATTAATCATCAACAACAATAGCAGCAACTTAGTTGACAGTTGATGTAATAAAATTAGCATGATTTGAACTAGAAATCTCCAGGTAACCACAGAGGGATTATATGAAAATTTATAATTAAAGGGTAATGGAGAGAGGAATGTAAAATATAATTCAGTGTGCTGGGAAATAGAACCAGCAGAAAACGGGGGAATGCAAGTATTAATAGACTACCACAAATCTTATGAAAGATAGTATATAATTTTATTCATTTCTTCCAAAGTATGTGGCCATAGTCCCTAATCCATCATCCACCTAATGAGCTATGCTCATCCTAGCACAGTGTTTGCATGCTGTATGGCTGAAAGAGGGTCTTTTTACCCAGCCACTGAGCTATAAACTTCATAGATACAGACATCAAGGCCAGCATAATCTTTTGTCAAACTTGTCCCTCAGGATTTATGTGTTGATCATAGATGAAAGTAGAACAATAAAATAAACACACTGTGCTCACTGACCCTCCCATGATTGTGATGTCACAGTAACCCACAGATCTTAATAGTTTAGAAAAACATCAAGGCCTAAGTGCTCAGTCATGCAGTCTGACAACACAATCAACATCAGCCTTGTTCCATACTATCTTCATTTGTGATCCCAGACAAAGGATGAGCCCTTATCTAAGGCAATCTTCTTCTTTTGGCAAAATTGGAAGAGTGATTACAAAACAATAGGTCTTAAATCATCTGTTCCAAAATAGCACAGGCCACTTCTTATTTCATTGGCCAAAACAGGTTGAGCAGCGCATGTCAGAATCAATGCTGTAATGATTATTACCCTCCAGCAGAGACAGGCCATCAGGGTGGCCTGAGATGAAAGAGACTGAAGCAGAAGAGCCTGACTATCTTAAACAAACAGACTAATCCACCGCAGGAATGCTAGTTCTTAACCATTGTATTTTCATTACATCGTCTCCAGACATAATCTGGAGATTATCTTAGTACATCAAACTGACTCTTCTCTAAGGTTAAGGTTAACCAGACTCTGTTCCTGTTGCCCTTCTTCCCTTTATATTATAATCTGGTTATTACTGTAAAAGGTATTATCCTGTTTTCTAAACTGGGTATGTTTACATAAGTAGCATACACATTATAGAAGCATGCATATATATATATATATATATATACATATACTTTTCCAAGTATGTATATTTGTTCTCAAATAATTTGATTCAAACATGAATATCAATCTATAGCTTGAAAGAAACAGCCTTTATAAAAAAAACAGTTTTAAGCTGTTTGGTAATGAGCTGTCATTCATCACAGAGAGGTGAAAAAGGTGAGGGATTCCCAACTAAATTCTTCTACCATTTGAGATATTAGCATGAAACAGATTGAATTCATGGAAAAAGAGAGAAATATCACAAGTTAGTGTTTATTAAAGGTTGAGCAAATTATACCAATTAATGACAAATACACCCATTAATGATCTTCAATGATGAGTCAAGATACATAAAACACCTTCGAAATACTACCCTACACTTCATACACCGACGGTACTCATGTCATAATAAGCCTTAATAATAAGCATAATAATAAGCATTGGATGAGGGGGTAGGAAGGAACTCTGCAGCCACAACAGTGGCAGTGGAGCCTCACACATACGTTGTCTTCGTAGTCAATTGAGCAGAAGCTTGGGAACCCTCATCTCAACTTGCATCCCTTTTTACTGTAAGGAAAACTGGTGTCCTGTGAGTAGAACAGAATGTTGTGACCTTAAGGGATTTTCCTGAGGTCACACAGTTATTTAGATATCCTAATGTTATTGTATGATAACACATTATTAAGTAACGACTCTTCTATCAGTCTCTTGAAATATGTCCTCTAAGATAAAACTTTCAGCCTCAATTTAATGGCAGTATACCAGTTGAAATTTTATCTCATCCTTCTTCCACTTACTAATTTAAATTGTGGACAACTAAGCTTTTTTTTTTTTAACCTTAATTTAATGCTTTAAAAAACTTTTAGCATCAAGACTCAGAAACAAAATTTTTTGGACATCTAATTCATGTTTAATGAGTGAAGTCAAGTACTAATGTCTTAGAGAGACTGTTATTTGTTTTTATATATCAAAGGACACTCTTAGTGAGGGATGACCCAGTAGTCCTTTTATGAATACAGCAAGGACCTTTCATGTCACCATGAACTTAATACTGCCGCTTGTGTTTTCCTTTGCAATCCCTTTGATTGGATTATGTTCAAGGATATAGGGGCCTCTTGCCTTTTGAGTTCATTTAAGAGTTCATTTTCCAGCTTTGACCGTTGAGCTCAGGAATTTCGACAGCAATTAATCAGAACTATCCATATCGGAAGCGTCATTAATCTTTACCAGACAGAAGCGATTATGTTTGCAACTCCACTTCAATGTGCTCTTTGGAGGTAGGATTTTACCATTTTGCAAATGTTTTGAAAGGGAAGTCACAGCTTTGAAGTAAAGTGGAAGAAACAGTCTTAAAGAGTTAGAACGAAAATCTGAGAGTCATTCAACTGGTCCCGGAAGGAAAGATTTGTTTCTGCTCCAGGTTTGTAAGAACAGTCACTTCAGGCTTGAATGCCATCCAAGCTTGCATGAGGACATATGGTTCCTTATGGTCCAGGTTCCAGCCCTCAGCCCTTCCTTGCCCTCCCCACCCCCAGCCCCCATCATGAGCTCATTTCTTCCTGAGCTCAATTATCACCTCAATGCCTCAGTGTGGATGATTCATTCACTTACCCACCACGTATTAAATTCCCACTGCTGTAATAACCATCATCACGATGGCTTCCATTTGTTGAGGCCGCAATTCTCCTAAACCCTGAGCTCATGCTCCCTCTGCATGGAGAGGATGAGGAATGGTGGAGAGGATGCCATGGGCTCTGAATACCAATGCCTTATAAATCCTCACTCTGCTACTTACAAGCTGAGCAGCTGAAGACAACTTAGGCAGTTCTCTGGGCCTCTGATTTGCCTCCCATCAAAGGGTATGGAAAGTCAGCCTTAGATGTTCTGTTTTTGAAATTAATTACATGGATTAAAATTGATTATAATTATATATGAATGAAGAGATTTTGCATAAAATGTCTTAGTATCTTATTTCTAGTAAACTTAGAAATAGTGCTGATTTAAATAACTGTAGATTATTGCCCTTCTCCTTTGTATAATGCCTTAATATTCTTAGGATATAGGTACATTTTTATCTAAGTTTAAAAACATGAGTATGTTCTTAATCCAGATTATGGCCTGAAGGGAACAATCCATTGTTACAAAATATAGCCAATCAAGCCCTCAAACTGCAGGAATAACCATTTAAGATGACTATGGTAACTGTAGTGACACTAGAAAGTGCTGGAGTTATAGATCCTGATGTCCTACCTGTATCCCTGCTCTTACCTCCTGTTCAGGGTTATATGTTAGAGCTGGAAATATAGTATAAACAGGAGCATGAGAACACTAGCATTTATCACCCAGGGCATTTATCCCTCAGGAACTTTAAGGAGCAGACATGACTCTGGCACAGGCTGAGCTAACTCTTTTGAAATATACATTTATCATCCACCACCTTCGTTAATTATCTGCTGCTATCTGGGGGTCAGTTCGTTGAAAGTCTCAAACTTGATAAATTCTTTCTCATGTTATAATTAATCGGAAACATCCATATTGGAGCCATCTTCATTGTTTGCCAGAAGCATATATATATATATATATATATATATCTATATATA
>NW_021604665.1:10156481-10159885 GCF_004785775.1 Grammomys surdaster | reverse complement strand
TGTGTGTGTGTGTGTGTGTGTGTGTGTGTGTGTGTGTGTGTGTGTATATATATATATGATGTATGTGTGTAATGTGTGTATGTGTGTGTGTGTGATGCTTGTACACTTATGCATGTATGTGTGTAAGCATGGATATGGTGGTCTATGGTTTTCATTAGATATCCCTCAATCACTTTCCACTTGTTTAATGGTACAGGGTCTCTAGATTCTGGAGCTAGTCAGTTCGTGCTCATCTAGTTATCAGCTTCCCCCAGAAGTCCCCTGTCTCTGCCTCTTCAGTGTTTTGATTACAGGCAAGCTACCATATCTACCCAACTCTTGTGTGAGCTCTGAGGACCCAAAATTTGGTCTTAGTTTTTATATTTCAAATCTTATCGCTGAGACATATCTCCATCTTGAATTGGTAATACTGGATCTGGAAGGTACAATATGGATGATCCATTTCTATCTTCCTTCCTTCAAAGAAGCAAATGTCTCTATATCAGGGCTGCCAAATGATTCTCCTGTCTTCTACCCTCACCTACCTCTGACTGCCTCCCCTTTATCTTCATAAAGACCAGATATAAGTTCCTTCTTAAATCTGTCTATTCTACCTTTAGTCCAAAGTACAAGCCATATTTGTAAGAAATTTTTAAGTACACTAACAATATCTTTAGTGCCTGCAGATGTTCTAGAAATGTGTGCACCTTGTTATATTCACCTCACAGTCCACAGTTGGCTCACTTACTTGTTTCTTAACTATTGTTAAGCCCATTATTTTTTCATACCTGGGGCTCTGTTATCTACCTTTGGCTTCCCAACAGCTGACATGGCACCTGACACTTGGAGGGCATTGGGTATGCATTCATTGATCTGAATTAAGTTGCATTTGATTTCTTGACAACTCATCTTTCTCTACTGAATGCACCCATCTAGTATGAGCTGTGTGGTATATCATTCCAGTTTAACACTGTGAGTCACAGCCTTGTGCTATCAAGGGTACTTTCTAATCTAACAACAGTTTTTGCTTACTAATACTTGATTTTCTTCCATTCTCACCCGACTCCTGACACTAAATAACTTCCAACTCTCAACTGCCACATTAACACAAGTTACTGTGTTCTTTGCTATATTTCAAATATTTAACCTAAGCTGGGTTATTTTTATTTTAAGCTGTATGTGCAAATATATAGTGGATATGGAGGTTGGAGGACAACCTGCCATATCAAGTCCTAGCTTCTACCTGGTTTGAAACAGATTCTTGTTTGCTGTTGTGTACTCCAAGATAACTGGTCTATGAGCTTCTGGGTATTCTCTTGTTGCTGAGTCCCATGTTTCTATATGAGTTCTGAGATTATAGACAACTACCCATTTTACCTGCATCCTGGAGACTTGATCTCAGGTTCTCATACTTACATTTTAAACATTTACCCAACAAACCATCTCTGCAGTTCCTAAATTGAGTTCTTTAACCTAGGCTAAATGAAATGACTTACAATGAATTTGAAGCTATCGAATATAATCATTTTATATGTAATCCTCTGCCATCATACTACGCCATCATATATGTCAGACTTGCATTATGCCATACATGTCATTCATCCATCTCCAAAATATATGAGTCAGATCTTACCAAAAGACATCATATTTGTTTCTATAGGTTTTGATCATTTAACATTTTGAGGCCTCTGAGAATGTCCACACTGAGCATCACTAAACAGTTGGTCTATGTCATCATATATTTTCTGGCTTGAGTTAACCATAGTTTACCCAAAAATGCCTTTGCCATGTGCTTAATATCTTTCTATGTTTAACTGACTGTACCCAATTTCTACTATATTTCCCTTTATTTTTTATACTTCTGAGCCTCCTAGTGGTCTAAACTTTTTGAACATAAAATTGATTAGAAATAACTAAAATATATCATACTATGCTGGCAGGACTGAACTATCCAGATTAGCACTGGCTGGAAAATATCTTACATTTTATCATCCACACATCCTTGTCCAGTGGCTCCTATAATGAGAGAAGCCAGTGTGAACTGGAAAGACTCTCCAGCATACAATCTGACCCCACTTTGGTCCATCAAAAAAAATAAATGGATAGCCTCTTGTTCCTCACCCTGTCCCAGCGTGATTTTTCCGCTCAGTGTAGAATCAGCTAATTCAAATGACAGACTCATTTGATTTAAGATGTGCTGACCCCTCCCCACTAGTAGTTCCAAATTCTCCCCTGCCCTTAAATCACCATTTCAATGAGGTATAAGGAGAAATGAGCTAGCATTAGTGAAAATCGCAAAGGCAAGTTTCTCTTCCCATTGCCTATATTATTGCAAAATGATCTTCATAAATTACAAAAGCCAATAGGGGTCTGCTGGCAGTTGTTGCCAGAGTGAAGCACTCACAGTTATGAGGTGTTCACATTATCATTATATATAGATGGGAAGGCTGAGAAACTAACTCTCCGAGCACATCCTGCTTACCTTTCGCTCAGATGACATCTGTATTTCAGCATATGTCAGCGAGTCTGCATACTTTGGCAGAGCAAATGTCCTTTATTCCTTGCATAACCATCCTATGAGGAATTGTGCAATCCCAAAGATTATCACAAGGAATTCATGTTGACAAGAGGCCAAAGCAGAACACTGATTGCTGGAGGAAGCAAGTGCTGAGTTAGATTCACTGCTGGAAGATGGCATTCTGTATTCAGTTTAATTTAGATTTCATAACTTTCCTGGGGCTCACCAGGCCTGGCTCAACTAAACTGGTTTAACAGATCAGTTGAAGTTTTAAAACTATCCAGCATCTCAATATTTTTAAAACGTCATTTTATTCAAATTCTTGGGATGATATATGTGAAGAACAAACGTTTTACAGGTATAAAGATATCCACACAGGACAAATTCAGCAAAAAAATAATTAATAATAAGTTAGACAAGGCACCAGTTTGTTCATACTTGGGGGCAAATGGAAGAAGAGAAAAATAGTGGTGTTCACACACAAGTGAAGTAATGGTCTCCAGAACAGTGGATTCTTCAAAAGTAGTTAGAAAGCCATGATATGATAAAGAAGATCAAGAAGGGACTTACACTCAAAAGGAGAGATAAGGATCAGGAAGTCAGTGTGTTCCAGAGACTCAGTGTCTGCACACATTAAGCTTTAAAGGATGATGTATATGGTGGTTTGGGTAAGAATGGTCCCCATAGGTTCATATATTTGAAGTCACCAAGAAGTGGCACTATTTGAAAGGATTGGGATTGGGAGATGTGGTTATATTCGAGAAAGTAGGTCACTGGGGTTGCACTTTAGGGTTTCAAAAGCCCATGTCAGGTCCAAACTCTCTCCCTCTCTCCCTCTCTCACTCACTCCCCCTGTCTCTTCTCTCTCTCTCTCTCTCTCTCTCTCTCTCTCTCTCTCTCTCTCTCT
>NW_021604665.1:10089861-10156471 GCF_004785775.1 Grammomys surdaster | reverse complement strand
TCTCTCTCTCTCTCTCTCTCTCTCTCTCTCTCTCTCTCTCTCTCTCTCTGCTTCCCCTTTCTCCCTTTTCCCTACCCTCTCTCCCTCTCCCTCTCTTTCCCCTCTCTCCCCACCTCTCTGTTTGAAGAGCATGATGTAGCTCTCAACTACTTCTCCGGCACTATGTCTGCCATACCTACCACCATGTTCTTTGCCATGATGATAAAAATCTCTGAAACTATAAACAAACCACTAATGAAATGTTTTCCCTTATAGAGGTTGCCATGTTCATGTTGTCTCTTCTCAGCAACAGACATTGACTAAGACACTGCCTTCTCTATGTTTTCTAATGCTATGAGAAGCATTACCACAAAATCCTTTTGGAAGAGGAAAGGGTTTATTCTATCTTGCATGTCCAGGAAACAGCCCATCACTGAGGGAAGTCGGGGCAGAAACTAAAGGCTTCAAGGCAGGAATGTGGAAGAAAGAACTGAAGCAGATTCCATGGAGGAGTCCTTCCTACTGGCTTGCTTGTATGTCTTAATCAACCTGCATTCTTATGCAATCCAGAATCACATGCATCCCAGAATCACCCATACTCAGGGATAATACTATCCTTCCAGTGGGCTGGAGTCTCTCACATCAGTAACAAACCAAGTAAATGCACTATACACTCTCACAGTCAATCTGATGGAGATGTTTTCTCAATTGAGGCTTCTCTTCTCAGACAACTCTATCTTGTATAAAATTGTAAAAACACAACCAGGACAAATACAACCTAGACTGTTGTCCTCACAAAAACTATCTGCCATAGGTGAAGGAGGAAAAAAAATTTTAATCCACACACACAAAAAAAATGCTAAAGAATTATTGTCCACCAAGCCAGACCTTGAGATCACTGGAGGCAATACATTGCTAAAGAGAAGAATGCACATAGCTAAAAGCTTTTGAAAGAAATGCAACTATTATCACTGAGACACAATCTACAACTAAGAACACAAACAGCAAAGAAGGAAAAAAAAGACTATAATCAACACAGACCTTCGATAATGACTGTAAATATTAAGGCCTTCAAGTTTCCAATCAAAAGATACATTCTAGCTAAATGAATTAAGATACAAAATTCTTCTTTCTGCTTTTGACAAGCTAGTAAAATGAAAGGCAAGTATATTCTGGATGAGTCACCTGTACTTGCAGAACATTCCTAAGGGGAATACACCACTGATCCCTAGTTTCACTATGAGCAGCAAGTGTAATACTTGCCAGATGCATAGGATCTGGGAAAATATGTAGTCTCATAACTCCAGATCTGAACCAAGATACTGAGGCTTACAGACTAACTAAAATTTTTATTTGAATTACGAAAAACCAAAAGACACAAAGATTATATGGTGATCAGGAAGCTTCATTTTCTGTCACATGAGTAAAGTGACATTTTCTTGTAACTGGAAAGGACACACTGAAGTCTATTTGTCTCTGATCGCATCCTAATTCGTCTCAACTATCTCGCAACTGTGGGCAAATCTCTGTGTAGGTATGTGGGAGGTGCTTACATATTCGTGGTCATCCACATCTCTGGGTACAAGCGCATGAACCTGATGTCAGGATTCATCCTCAATTGCCCTTGTTTGTATACCCTATTTTTGATGCAGATCAAAAATATATACCCTATTTTTGATGCTTTCAATCAAAATCAGATCTCACCGATATGACTAATCTTAGAAGCCAGTGTGTTCTGGAGATCTCGACTCCCCCATTCCCAGGACTGAACTGTAGAGCTCCTGCCATACCCACCTGTATATAGGCTCTGGTGACCCAAACTCCTCCCCCATTCCCAGGACAGAACTGTAGAGCTCCTGTCACATCCACCTGTATATAGGCTTTGATGACCCAAACTCCTGTTCTCATGCTTGCCTGGTGAGCACTTTTACTCCCAAGCCAAATCACCAAACCTCAAATAAATTGCTAATAGAACTATATTAGCTGCTTTATTTGCGATCCACTACATAATTCTATATAAACTTGGATAATGACTTTCATTCTCTGGGCCTCAGTTTACCCATCTGTAAACTGCAATTAAGTCAAGTCAATTAAGTAGTGCCAGATTAAAAAGTAAGTCAATAAAGAAAGAATAAAGAGGAACACTTCCAGTCTGGGCCGAACCAAGCATAGAGCAGATTTCAGGCGGCAGCTCTGTACCCAACCTCAGAAAACCCAGAGGAAGAGGGCCTCCCAGGCGCTTTAACTTGGGCAGCATCTCAGGCAAGGAGAAAGCAACACCTGCCCCAAACAGGGGGTAACTGGGACCCACTGGGACCCAGAAATTCACTCCTGGTCCAGAGCATGGGTTCCTTCCGGTCTGGGCCCGAGCACTCAGCAGATCCCGGGAGACGGCTCTGCATCCAATCTCTCAGAACAGAACCCAGAGGAAGCGGGGTTCCCAGGAGCTCTACCCAAGCAGTAGAGCAATATCTTAGGTAAGGAGTCAGCAACACTTGCCCCAAACAGGGAGCAACCAGGACCCACTGGGACCCAGGAATTCACTCCTGGCCCAGAGTATGGGTTCCTTTCCGTCTGGACAGGAGCGCTCAGCAGATCTTGAGCCTCAGCTCTAACCCCAGCAGCAAAACCCATCCCAAACAGCTCTGACACAACCTAGATAAAAGGAAAGACAGGCTCCAGTCAGAGACAGCACAGATAGCACAAAGGAGATCCAGATGGCGAAAGGCAAACTCAAGAACATAAGCATCAGCAACTCAAGGTACTTGCCATCATCAGAACCTAGTTCTCCCACATTAAAAAGTCCTGAACTCCCCATATCACCAAGAAAGCAAAAACCAGATTTAAAATCACTTCTAATGATGATGATAGAGGACTTTAAGAAGGACATAAATAACACTCTCAAAAACTTTGAGAACACAGGTAAACAGGTAGAAGCCCTTAAAGAGGAAACACAAAAATCCCTTAAAGAATTACAAGAAAACACAAACAGGTGAAGGAATTGAACAAAACCATCCAGGACATAAAAATGGAAATAGAAACAATAAAGAAATCACAAAGGGAGACTACCCTGGACATAGAAAACCTAAGAAAGAAATCAGGAGTCATAGACACAAGCATCACCAACGGAATACAAGAGATAGAAGAGAGAAACTCAGGTGCAAAAGATACCATAGAAAATATTGATACAACTGTCAAAGAAAACGCAAAATGCAAAAAGTTCTTAACACAAAACATCCAGGAAATCCAGGACACAATGAGAAGACCAAACCTAAGGATAATAGGTATAGATGAGAGTGAAGATTCCCAACTTAAAGGGCCAATAAATATCTTCAACAAAATTATAGAAGAAAACTTCCCTAACCTAAGGGATGAGACACCCATAATCATACAAGAAGCCTACAGAACGCCAAATAGACTAGATCAGAAAAGAAATACCTCCAGTCACATAATAATCAAAACACAAAATTCACAAAACAAAGAAAGAATTTTAAAAGCAGTAAGGGAAAAAGGCCAAGTAACATATAAAGGCAAACCTATCAGAATTACACCTGACTTCTCACCAGATACTATAAAAGCCAGAAGATCCTGGACAGATGTCATACAGACCCTAAGAGAACATAAATGCCAGCCCAGGCTACTATACCCAGCAAAACTCTCAATTACCATATATGGAGAAACCACGATATTCCACAACAAAACCAAATTTACACAATATCTTTCCACAAACCCAGCACTACAAAGGATAATAGCAGGAAAGCTCCAATACAAAGAGGGCAACTATACCCTAGAAAGAGCAAGAAAATAATCCCCTTCCAACAAACTCAAAAGAAGATAACCACACAAACAAGGCCTCCACTAATAGCAAAAATGACAGGAAGCAACAACACTCTCTCCTTAATATCTCTTAACATCAATGGACTCAATTCCCCAATAAAAAGGCATAGGCTAGCGGACTGGATACGCAAACAGGACCCAGCTTTTTGCTGCACACAGGAAACCCACCTCAGTGACAAATATACAGACACTACCTTAGAGTAAAAGGGTGGAAAACAATTTTTCAAGCAAATTGCCCTAAGAAACAAGCTGGAGTAGCATTTCTAATATCGAAAAAAATCCAACTTTCAACTTAAAGCTATCAAAAAGGATAGGGAAGGACATTTCATACTTGTCAAAGGAAAAGTCAACCAACATGAACTCTCAATTCTGAATATCTATGCACCAAATGCAAGAGCACCCACTTTCATAAAAGAAACCTTACTAAAGAAAGAATAAACAATGAAGTAGTGTTCCAAAACTTGGTATATCTTGGTATATATTAGAGTTCAAGTTATCATTACAGGCAAGCACTCTTCTCTATATTTGTTTTCTGTCTTGAATATGTCTTGTTGTCTTAGTGTCCTAATGCTGTAAAGAGACACCATGATCAAGGCAACTATTATGAAAAAAAGCATTTCATTGGGGGCTTACTTACAGTTTCAGAGGTTTAGTTCATTATCATCATGGTGGGGAGCATGACGGCACACACGGCACTGGAGCAATACCCTCTTAAGAAGACGAAGACGCATAAGAAAGCCACCAGGTGCTAAGCCCCTCTACACACAGGAACATAAACTCAAACTCAAGGGCTATTAGGTGAAAGACAGGACAGAGTAAAGCAGAAGCAGCTGGGTATATTCCAGTGAAAACAGAAGAGACTGTGTGGGACACATGACACTGGCCAAAGAAAGGCAGATTCCCTGTGGACAAATCTCTGCAAATTTCAGAGGAATCTATATGCTCCTGTAGCTTAATTCCATACAGGATAAGGAGAGCTGAACTATGAGTCAGACTCACTCTAGTGTTTTTATTTTATATCACTAACCCTCTGCCTTAAGTGTACACTCTGGTCCCCAACCTGTCAGCCATAATCCATAGACTCAGAGCCAGTATCCCAGTTAGTGTCTGTTTAAGACTGAGCCTGCCCACTTCAACCATAATACTCCTATGTAGGTCAGCTTCCCTAGCATGCCTGAAGCCATGTGTTCCATTTCCAGCACATCATAAAATCAGGCATGGTGGTGCCGCCTGTAATCCTAGCATTGGAAGATAAAGACATGAGGATTAGGAGTTCAAGGTTATCCTCAGCCACATAGAGAATTCAAAGTCAGCCTGGACTGTGTGAGAAAAAAATGGGACTATGGAATAAATTATTTAAATTCTTAATCTTCGGTATTTCTCCTAGATAGATAGATAGATAGATAGATAGATAGATAGATAGATAGATAGATAGATAGGTAGATAGGTAGATAGATAGATAGATAGATAGATAGATAGATAGATAGATAGATAGATAGATAGATAGATAGGAAATCTTATTTTCATGGCAAAACAAATTATATCATATAGTGGAAAAAACTATTCAGCTGCAGGCTAAACTTGAGATCTGCCCCATTGTCCCATGTGACATTGGAGGGCTTTGCCTCTCTGAGCGTCAGTTTTGCCATCTATAAAGTATGATTAAGCCATATCACTACACAGAGAAATGCCTTGTTTGTTCTAACCTTAGGGTACATCTAGGAATTCAGAGTAAAGGAGTCTGGGTGCTGTGGTATCTGAGTGTATGCCATTTTATGACAGTTTTCTCTCTGCAGTAGACCTCTATCATCACTGATAACATTCTGGGAACCTCTATCTCTGATACCAGTCTACAACAGCGTGGGATAATGGAGATAATGTTTTACCATGATGTCTAAAATGGAATTGGGCTTCTCACATCCAACCCTTTCTCCCTCAATGCTAAGTATAGATAGTTCCCATTCAAAATTCTTAGCATAAATATTTTCTTGTGGGCTCTAGTCTATAACTTTTAGGTATCTGTCCATATGGCCCTTCACAAACACCTGTGTAAAGGAACCAGGGTGATATTTGCAGGTCCAGGAACTCATAGCTGTGGATGTCAGCATAAGATACATTTTAAAAGCCCTTTTTCTAGTGGGCTTGGATTCTGGCCTGCTTTGATAGTGGATGCTGCTAATATTTTCATCTATAGCACCTTCTTCTGTCTGTTTTTAATAAAAGAAGGCCCCTATCCCACTTATCAACATCTAAGTGTATGAAAAAAAATGTTCTCTGGGGTCCTCTTGATGTGGTTAAAGCAAAGCTACAGATTCTACTAGGCAATCATTCAGCTGAAGGGAAAGGCACAATAAGGGGCAGTCTTAACGTGAAATTTGTACATGTGGCAAACAGGTTTTAATTAAGACAACAACAACAACATACACACAAGAGATGATCATGTCAGCAAAAAGGTCCAAGGCCACAAGGGGAATTAATCCCATAATGAAACCCTCAAAGCTAGAAAGAGAAACCCAACATTTTAAATTTGTACTAAATTAACTCCAAGCTGGCAGCCACTCCAAGACGCCCAGTTTCTGTAGGCAGTCTGACTCTTCGCAACCATCCTGCCAACTTTATTTCATCACCCATTCACTATCATGTATCTGGCCTGGCTCACTGCTGGGTTTCTTAGGATGTGTATTCAATATGACAAATACTGGTCCAGGGAGATGACTTGGCTGTTGAAGCATTTGCTGGGCAAACAGGAGGACCTGGATTCAGTTTGTTAACACCAACATTAAAGATGGCTATAGTATAGACCTGAATTCCCAGCACTTGGGTTCATAGGCTGAGAAAGGGGCTGCCAGGGGACATAGCTGAGTTGATCAATTGGTGAGCTCCAGGGTTTAGAGAGACTTGTCTCATATCAGAGAATGATTAAAGAAGGCCCCTGACACTGACCTGTGGTCACCATATATTCACGAGTGTGCACACACACACACAAACACACACACACACACTCACAAATTTACTGAGCTCAGTGGGTCTCTATTGGGCTCAGCAGTTAAGAATACTGATTGTTCTTCCAGGGGGCCTGGGTTCAATTCCCAGCAACTTACAAGTCTCTTTGGCTCCAGTCACAGGGAATCTGACACCCTTACCCAGACAAACTTATAAGAAAAACATGAATATGCATAAAATAAAATAAATTATGACAGAGAGAGAGAGAGAGAGAGAGAGAGAGAGAGAGAGAGAGAGAGAGAGAGAGAGGGAGAGGGAGGAAGGAGGGGGGGAGGGGGAGGGAGAGGGAGAGGGAGAGGGAGAGGGAGAGAGGGAGAGGGAGAGAGAGAGCTAGCTGTAGTAATAACCAGATAAGAAACTTAAAATTAAAGGCAGAACTTTCCTAACACTGATGTGTAAATAGGTGACACAGGAGTCATTTAATATACGTGTGGCAGGCCCACCCCATACCAGCAAATCAGTGTTTCTTCAACAGCATCAACCGTTATTTTAAATACCTTGGATAAAACTGAGAACAGGATACATGAAGTTCACCTATGAACCAGGATCTCTGTTCAAAGTAACAGATATCTAACTTTAGCTAGCTTAAGCCCAAAAGGAAATACATTGACTCTAGTATTTGAAAAGTCTAGTAGAGGCAAGTAGCTGCAGGCACAGTGGAACCCAGGTTTCAAACAGTGACCTTAGGGATCAGATTGTCCCGTGAGTCAAGTCTGTTTTCCTTTACATTGACTTTGTTCTTAAGCATAACTCCTCCAAAGTAATATTGATAGTTTAAAAAAAAATCTTACTGTGTTTCCAGGAGAACAGTTTCCTCATATGCATTTTACCATCTTTAGGAAGATGATGGATAGGAAAAATGTCTATGTACACTGTGAAGTAAAAGAAAAGAAAAAAATTTCAGAAAGTTTAGCTAGCCAATATACTCAAAATCACACAGTGCTCGAGTAAGATGGAAAGGAAAATTGCATGCAAGACTGTCTGGTCGGTTACAGTTTCTGTTATCCTCATTCTCATACGCTCAGAAATAAGGGGAGCCAAGGAACTACTTTGCATAGCCAAAGAAAATAACTGTTCAAGTGCTCCAACAAAGGGCAGGAGAGAAGAGATCACAAGACAGTTCTCACAAAATTCCCATGTGCTATCTGTAGCTTCACATTGTGGTGGGGGCCTGCATTTTGAATGCTAAACCCTCAACTAGTCACAGTTCTAGAAACAGTGACTCATCACAGCTCAGAGGAGTACTGAAGGGCTTGTGTCCATGGACAGCGTGTCCAGGACTGTTCCGATGTGTGGATTGGAAAAACACTCGCCTGTGTTCTGAGGGAGCCAGATCTTATTCAAATCACTCGTGAGCATCTTAGTTAACTCTCAACATGCTTTGAACAGTACCATGATACTCAATTTAAGAGATGAGTCTGAGGCAAAAAGATCTTGTGACTTACCCAAAGTCTCACACTGAGAAATATCAGAGTCAAAGCATTAACTTCAAAGGCCCACATCCTCAACACCTACAGAGAACACCTCCACATGCTTTTGTGTTTTGTTTTTAACGTTTGTCTGTTTTGGTTCTGTGTATGAATTTAAAAGACAGGGAACTATGTTCTGTGTACTCGTAATAATATCCATGTTTATTATTGAACTTTTTATACATGTATAAAATATTTTTGACAACAAATTCCCCCTAGCTCTCCTCCCCAGACCCACCAAACTGTTTCCTTTTAAATACTTGTCTTCTTTAGCATCATCGTCGTCGTCATCATCATCATCATCATCGTCATCATCATGTTTCCGAGTCTACCTAGTGCTGAACATACGCATGTGAGTGTGAGGTCATCCACTGCAAGCATAGGAAGCTTACTGGAAGCCACCTCCCTGAAGAAAGGGAACTCTGCCTCTCTGAAGTTGCCTGTACAAAACCCACACAAGATCAGGCTAGTCAAAATTCCAGCTTAGAGGGAGGAGTTCCTGAGTCTCTGGCCCTAGCTGCAGAGCTATTGGAAGTTCTAGGTATTTTTATGTATGAGAGTTTTCTTCCATGTTACTATAGAATTTTGCCAAAGGATGGGGGGACTTTGCAAGTTAGAAAAATAGTCCCATGGTTCCATGCGTTGAGCCAACAACAGTACTTTGAAAACACATTTTTTAAACAAATTCAGATGCCACAGATACCAAAACTAGTTAGTTCACTAACTTTGTTTTGCCATTTGACAGATATTATTCACTCTGTATATTCTTAGTGAAATATAGTCCTTTCAATAGGAGTCTTTCTAAACTGATTCCCTAAAAGGAAAATGTAGAGTATTTTACTGTACACAGGTGGTCCCTGGTCTTTCTTTGTACAGCTAATGCCTCCAAGAGCAAGTACTCTTTAGGCTTGTTAACGAAATGAGCATTTCTAGGTGCCTACCCTTTTCTTTAAAAATTTATTTTTTCGTTTATTTATTTTTTATTTATCTATTTTATGTATATAAGTGCTTTGTCTGCATGTACACAAGCATGCCAGAAGAGGACACTGGAATTCATTATAGATGGTCGTGAGCCACCATATGGGTACTGGGAATTGAACTCAAGACCTCTGGAAGAGCAGCTGGTGCTCGTAACCACTGAGCCATCTCTCCAGCCCTAGCCCTACCTTTGAACCTGTTGAACAGTACCATTGTCCCATATGGAAAACCATGGGGGATAGTTTTAAAAGCTTTACTGAACTGAGATTTAAATGTTGTATTCCAGTAGAACTGGCTCTAATGTACTTTGAAAGGAATTAAATCCCCAAAGTTAAAACAAAAGGCCACAATTAGTAAGCCTGCCAGCTATAGCTACCTGGTAACCCCAGAAGAGTGACTCGAACTCATAGGTATTTAGCTGAAAAGGAAAAAAGAATGAAATTGAAAACAAAATGTAATATAAAACCATATTATTAAATTCTGAATCAAAATTGTGAAATACAAATCAAAATTTTATAATTTGATTTTTTTCTACATTGTGAGTTGGAAGTTTTGATCTATGGGGTATTTGGGGGACATTTTCTCCTGAATTCTAACTCCTAAATTAAATAGTATAGTAAAAGATGAAAAATTACAGCCACTGTTTTAAATGTAGGTTCTACCCTAGACTATTATCTCATTACACTCAGGCAAGGCCTTTTTAAGAGGGAGGAATGAACCACAGACCAGCGTGTTTTCCTGTTTTTTAAATACATCTCACTCCCAGGCCAAACTGAACCCCTGAGATATGCTGTCTGAATTGTCCCAGTCTTTCTGATGTGAGAACAGGTTTCCATTCTCCCGTGGTCACGGAACTCAAACAACCCAGAAAAGTGTGAAACTGTCTGCTCTTAATCTGTGGCTATCAAACAGGTTATGGCTTCAGAATCCTTCTCCAGCCCCTGTTCTGCCTTGTATAGATTCACGTCTGGCTTCTTCCTGACTGAACTGTCATTGCATGAGGGCAGAGCTCTTTGTTTTTCCCCAAACTCTTAGTGGAAAACACTTTGACAAAAATATTTAGATATGATCCTTTTTTTTTTTTTTTTGGTTTTTCGAGACAAGGTTTCTCTGTGTAGCCCTGGCTGTCCTGGAACTCACTCTGTAGACCAGGCTAGCCTCAAGCTCTCGAACTCAGAAATCCGTCTGCCTCTGCCTCCCAAGTGCTGGGATTAAAGGTATGCACCACCACTGCCCGGCCTAGATATGATTCTTTTAAAAGCCTAATCTTACTGTAGTGCAACAGGCATGCATTTTGAATATAAGCCCAGTCATAAGAAGGAGATCATCAACAACAGAGCCCTCACCTTGCAGTTAATAAGTCAGAATGTTGCTATGTGGTAAATAGTGATTAGTCATGTGGTCCAAACATGCTGAGAGTAGGAGATAGAACCTTCCTGTCTCTTGTCATCCCCGTTCATCTCTGTGCCCCTGGTGTCAGAGCATCAGAACTGTCCGGCCATGGTGATGGTGATGGTGATGGAAGTGGGCTCTGTGTACCAGTGATTCCCACTTCCCAAGAACAACAGAGTTCAAAAGAAGAAATACATAATTCTGTCCTAAAATTTTTTAAAAGTAGGCTCCATCCCCCCTGGTGCTGCATGCAGAAAGTAGTTTCTTAGTGGCAGAGGGACAAATCAGGGAGTTCAGTAGTTCTCCAAGGTTTGTCTACCATCCTAGAATTCAAACCACAACAAAAAGCCACTCAAAAGACACCAAACTACAGTGTTCCCAAATCTGAGTTAATAATAAGGTTTCTGCCTACCCGACTCTTCTGGGTACCAGAAAAATTCTTCTGTAAATGAAAAAAACACATGTCATATTTTAAATACATGTTCTTCCGTATCCCCCAAATATAATTTATGTTAAAATGAAATATTTCAAGAGAAAACAAAGAAGAATCCAGGGATTTGACTGTTTCCCTAAAGGACTTGGGGAACTAGTAGTTTCCTTCAGAACAAGAGACGTTTATTATTGAACTTGTGCAATAGAAACAAAGCTGTCTGCTGTGTAGGAGCACTTTCTTCTGAAGTTGTAGCTGTGAGAGGGTGAGGGGAGAGCAGCTCGTGACTGTGCGTTGCTCTATGCAGAACTTGGCTAAACTTTAAAGCTGAGGAAAGTTGTAAATCTATACACACAGGTGCTACTGGAATAATGAGTGTATAATGGTGATAACTTTGAATCAAATAGCATACGTAATTAGATAGAAGGGTGACCAGCTCACAGAAAAGGGTCAGGGATAAGATAGGAATAATTTCTCCCAGCTGCTGCATGCTCTCTGAAAGCCCGCAGCAGATGCCGTTTTTATCTCCAAAGCAAGAGCAATTTCTCTTCCTGTAAACTTTGTCCCCCTAAATTGAATACAATAGCTCTGGAGAAGAAGGGAAAGAGACACTTACCAGCTTATCTCTCATCTTGGTTTTCTTTGCAGGCCACCTAGAATGAGAGGTATTACATTTGACCTCACAAAGGCTGGGTGAGTTGAAAAGTCCAAAACCCATTCACTGTCTCTGAAATCCTATGAGATGACAGCACTGAGAAGAAGGCCACAGTTTGGATTACAAACACTTCGAATCGTTCAATAATATATGAACATCTAAATGACTGGTGAGTTCCCTTTCACTCTCAGTCCAGAACACCCAGAATTGAGCCATCCCCTCCTCAGCCAACCACATCTCTATCCTAAAGCTTTGATCGAGCATATACAAAGAATTGTGCTTGCTGCAGGGAGAAATTTATGTCGAAAAATTCCATAGATGCAACTTTAATCCTCATTTCTGATGGCAAAGGAGATGGTTTAGTGTATAAAGGTGACCTGTGTATGTGTGTATGAGTGTGTGTGTGTGTGTGTGTGTATGTGTTTGTATACATATGTGTGTATACTCAAGTATAACACACACACATACACATACAAGTAATTTTTTTTTTAATCCAATTCTATTCCTTTCTACCTCTGTGCCATTGGCCAAGTCACTTTTAAGACACAGTCTCTTGTCTGGAAAATAAGGAAACTAATTTCTAGGTCCTGGGGTTACTATAAGGATTCAATTATGTAATCCATATAATATTTCCAATGTGACTTTAGTAGGCAGGAAAGCTTTGAAGCTAACTAGTGAGCAGAGTCCTTGTCTGCTCTCAGTTCTTTACTCCATTTTGACCAATTTTACCAACATGAATATAGAGTGACAGGAAAACATGGGACAAAAGAATGTTCTCCTCCCACCTTGTCACCCTCGTAACAGCAGAACATACCAACCACAGATGTAGAAGTGGCTGGTGTTTATTTAGTACCTGGTACATTACTCACTGGCTCCATGTGAAACATTACAGTAGCACCCAATTCATCCTACTAAAATCAGCCCTGGCAGTGGCAGCAGCAGCACTTCTCACTACCACCCCAGTGTTCTGGGTTTCCGTATGACAGACACACACAGACACACACACACACACACACACACACACATACACATACACACACACATACACACATAAATACACACACACACAAACGCACACACATACATACACACACATATACACACATGCATACACACACACACACCTTTATATTTTGATATGCCTGAAACAGCTCAAGGGCTGGGCCATTCCCAAATCTCCACATGGCTAACCTATATCCCATCTTTGTTGCCCTATACTCAGTCAGAAGGCCTCTTGGGACTACTCTCCAGCTCTTACATGTCAGCTGTCGCTCTGCTCACAGCACCTCTCAGATGTGATGTTTCCTCTCCTTCCCTAGTATGGCAGCTGTCCCTCTCTCCCTTCTTGGTTCCTTGCCCGTAAATCCTAAAAGCCCACCTGTTTCCTTGCCTAACCATTGACTGATGGCAACTTTATTTACCAATTAAAACCAACTGAGATCAGGGTTCCTTCAGTTTCTTACCTGCAGATTCTCTTATAATTTGGGGAACCAGATTAATATAATATAACCAGCATTAGATCAAAACCACAACATTTCCTCTTTTTTGTCCATTTAAAAAGGCTCTTTTCTCTCAGATATATGTTGAACATAGTTATAACAATTATGAAAATTGTAAGGTATGATATGTACTTATAACAACCAGTCCATCGTATTTGGCAATTTAGATAAATTACTCTATCATCTATCCTAACTTAAAGAGTTTATGATTCTATACCTGAGTTATGTTTTGATTTTAATTTGCATTACCATCTGAAAACCATCCTTTCAAATCTACATCATCTTTCTTAATGCTAAACAACTTAAGTTTTATTCTGAGACTATAACTAGTCTTCACACCCATCAGAGATCCAATAATGAATTAAATATTACCTGAACATATAGGAAGCACAAAAACATAGCTTCCACAACTTAAAACAATTTGTAGAGACAGCTGTCTGCTTGGACAGTTCTCTATATTCCTCATAATGTTGGAGCATCTGTCTTCAGCCTTCTGGCCCAGAATCATCTGCCAGACCTTAAATAAAGCAGGAATTATGAAGGAATTACCCTGTCTTGGCAGAGCTAAGCTGTCTACTATCCTGCATTGTGCGTCCTTTCCTGGACAGTATTTTCTGTCTGCAAATGAATTAGGTTAAGTTTTGCCCAGTGGCTACCTTGCCACACCATTGGAGCAACTCTATATGGAGGTTATGATACACAATATCTTCTTTGAACTGTGAAGGGGGTACTGTCAGGAATAGACATGTCTCATAGTCAAAAGATCTATTAATAATAAAATTATTTTAAATTTCATATTCTGTGGATTTCTGTTGCTTTTGAAGGTAATCTATCTATAGAAAGTATATCTGAACTGTTAAACCTTGACTACTCTTAGCTATTTCTATTTGAATAAATTGAAAATATTTTATTATAATTAAATCAAATCTAATATAATCATGAGTTTACTTTCTGGCCCTTAATTTGCATTACTTAATCATCCTAAACAGTTTGCTATAGCAGCTATTAGAAGGACTGGGTCTCAATCTTATATTCTTAAATGAGTTGCATAGGCACAGTGCCTATCTAAGAGTAATAAAATTAATTTTAAATTTTGCATCAGTATACAAAGATTTATACCAATGAAAACCTTAAACTTGTATCAATATATAAATTCTGTACCAATGTAAGAAATTATAACTTCAATTTTATATCAAATATAAAGATTTCCACTAATGCAAGATTATGACTATACAATGCTTTAAGAATAAATTTAGTAATCAACCCCATGTATCTAATTTCTTATATTACTCTATCTCCCATTTTCTTTTTAACCCCCCTTCCTTTGCTTAAGAAAGAAAATATATAGAAGAGGAAAGGAAAGGCGGAAATCCCCAAGTCTAAGCACTCCATTTACTTTCTTACCTGATCAAAAATATGACCATTTCCAAATTCTCCATTAAAATGACAACCTGTCTATAATTTTTAAAATAATGATACCCAGACACTCAAACCCAAGAAATAGGGATGATGACTCTCCATGGCTTCTTCCTGAAGAATAGGGGTGATGAATAATTTTTAAGGGGTGAAAAGGAGTAGGAAAATTGGAAAAATCAGTTAGACTTAAGAAAGCTAGTTTTAGCATCTGTTAGCCAGTAGAGCTCTGTATGCTTACAAGGTTCAGGACTTGACTAAAGTTCTGACTGAGTCCTTCTAAAATGCTGGACAAACTGAATCCATTGGGAATCACCAGTTATCCTGAAGCTATTCTTGGAGCAAGTCTCTGGAAACAGCTTCAGAAGGCAAGAAACTGGAACATCAGGTCATTTTATCATCCTGAAGATGAATCTTGTCAGAGCTTCACATCCTGCAATATATGAATCGTACAATCAAACTTTTAATACTGCATAGATATTTGTATGGATTGTGCAAGGTGCACAGATCAGTTAAGGATGATGTTTTTGCTCCTTGTTTGAGAAGGTAAAAGACAACTGTCTTTTTTTATGAGTTAATTTGATCAATAATCAATTGTATTAAATCTTTGTTTATGCCATGTGAAGGATGGCACAATGAATCTAAAGTATTCTATAACCAACAAGGTTTATTATCTAATTTTAGCTGAAGTTTTGCTCAAGACATTTTTAAGTCTAAGCCAGTTTCAGGGTTGTTTCCATGTGGAGGAATCAGCAAATCATGTCCTGCTTGGTCTTCTCGGATTGTTCTTTTCTATCTGTAGCCAAGATCTTCAGGGAGGTCTTCTCTTATCATATCTAAGCCATATCACTTTGGCAGGGATCCAAAGTCTTCTTTCTTGTCAACACAAATGCAGAGCTTCTCTTCCAAAATAGCATGTCCTTGGTCCAGTAACCTGAAATCATCAAAGGTATATATAGATTAATTGAAATTCGTAGTCTCCTTTTACCTTAGGCCTGCTCTATTTGACCTGTCTCATAGAGGATTTATATTACCGTAACCACCAAATTTATAACCATCTGCATTTGGATAACTAAGGCAATTCAACGCAATTAAAACAATCTAAACAATTATTATCTGTTGAGACAGTGCTTCTTCACCATCTCCTGCCTTTGTGAAATCAAAGGCCTAAAACTATATTTATTCATCCATGCATACTTAAAAACAATTAAGCAATTATCATACATTCTTCCTTCTGTGGGTTAGTGTGTGTGTGTGTGTGTGTGTGTTCATCTTTCTCTTTATATGAGTTGAATTAATCTCCTCTCCTTTTTAGCTTCAATTAAATTTCCTTCTATTTATTGTGTGAGACTATGCTTAGGCTATCAACGTCAGATTTACCATGGAGCCCACATTCAGAGAACCCAGTTGCTTAGGATAACATCGGCTTCTTAAATTTTCTTTAAAGCAATTATCATTATTTCTCCTTTCTATCCTTAAAAACAATTAAATCAATTTTTATCCATTCCTCCCTTCTATGGAGATTCATATCTCTGTGGATTAATATCTCCGTGGGTATGTATACTATATCACCTTTCTCTTTATATCAGTTGAATTAATATCCTTTCCTATTTAACTTCAATTAAATCAATTAAATCCCTTCTATGTATTGTATAAGCCTATTCCCGGGCTATAAATGGGTCATATGCCAGGCTAAGCAAGGCCAAAATTCCCATGGAGCTCATGTTCAAAGAACCCAGTTGCTTAAGAAGAATTGATGTCCTAAAATTCCACTACTTCTAGTCTCTTCACTTGACTGTAGGAGGCAGGTAATCTCCACAATCTGCCTCCCTCTGCCTTCTGAGCAGCTTGTCCCCTTGTACAGCAGGGGTCCCAGCACCTCTGAGCTCAGTCTCTCTGAGGCAGTTTAGAAGCCTTTGAGAAGAGCTCAAGCTGGATTATAAATCCATCACCCAACATTGTCTGGGACACAGCTGCGTCCTAGTTTACACCATGAACTCCAGAATTACGTGAGCCAATTTAGCAAGTCTTTTGTCCTAGTCCCAAACCCACAAACCCACCTAGTCTCAAATGACTTGCCAAAACTGCTCAGCTCTACTGAGAAACCAGTTCTCCCCACCTCTTAATCTTAAGGCATGTGTCTTCCATTTGGGAATTTCCAATTAATTTTTAAGTGTAAGTTCTTGCTAACATGTTGGACACCATCTATAGTTGTATCCAATTAATTATACTCAAATCTACCAGCAGTGGTGATGGTGGCGGCACTCCTTGCTATCTCCCTAATATACTGGGTTCTCAAATCAAAGCATGATGTTATTCATCACAAGAGTGACAGCTGTTAACCCATCACAGATCATGTTATGTTTGTTCACAGCTCTGTCTACCAAAGTGTTTCTACAGCGTTTCTTCTCTGAAGTTAATTCACTCCTAGCACAATTGATGCTTTGACTTAACACCAGAATATTCCATCCATCTGTGAGAGGATGGGTAAATTGAATTCAACCTTCAGTGATCTTGAATTACAACTGGGTTGTACTTACAGAACTTCTTACTCTCTGAATCTGTCAGACTCATGCCATCCACTGATCCACTGTTCTTACATATTCTTTATTCCAAATTATTGACAAAATGGATTTCCTTATAAGCACCTTTGGTCCCTGTCATGGTAAGAAGGTCCCTTGACGTCCTAGAGAAATTTGGGGGTTAATTTCACAGGATTTTCTCTGTATAGCATCCACCAAGAACATATTAGTAGCATAGCTTCTAATGACCTTGAATCAAATAGAGAGTTTCTCCTTAACAGAGGAATCTACTACCCCATGAGGCATAATGAACCAGTTATATACTCCCCTTGTGGAAACCACTCCTTCTCAAGTGAACACAAATCCAAAACTGACCTCCCCAAATGGCACTTAGTGGGACAAATCTTGACTTTTCAATACTCAAAAAAGAAAAATTTTGAAGTTTCCTCAACCTTCTAGAGAAGAGAGAAGATTCATTTGTTTCCTTCTCTCCTGTCTGCCCTCTCTCCTCTACACACACTTGACCTCTGTCTCTCCCTCACTCCTCCCTAGAGAATAGTTCAGACAGCTCTTCTCCAGGGTTTGCCATGGTGAGATTCACCTCTGCCCCAGGGAGATTCATATTCTCCTCTCTCTCTCTCTCTCTCTCTCTCTCTCTCTCTCTCTCTCTCTCTCTCTTTCTCTCTCTTTCTCTCTTTCTCTCTTGCTCATATTTGCCTAGCTCTCACTTCTATATTTTCCCTTGGCTCTCTAACAATAACTCTTACCTGTTCCCTTGCAAAACTAGCTTTCAAACTCCAGACAATTATTGATGTTGGGGATTTGGAATAAAAGACCAGAATTCATGGTAAAACCTCAAATCATAAATTGTTACTAAAATATTTACCACATCCTTTCCACTTGATTTCTTTGTAGAAAAATCATAAAATTATTAATAAGCTATATAAGGCTAGTAATAGTTACAAAGATCTGTAGGGTAGCATTGACTGAATTTATAAATCATGGGAAATATGTGAAGACATTATTGGAAGGTTTTTCAATAAATCAGAAAGACTAAGGAGCTCCACAGAGAAGTATGTGTAGACGTTTCCAATTTAAGAACATGCTTTGCCTTTGAAAACTTACTTCTTGGAACACCATTCACAGGCTTGAAAAGGGGATGCTGTGTGAAAAGCCATGACACTTGGTTAATTTGTAAGAAGTCATTGACGGCAGCACATTGGTCCAAGAACACATATGTTGGACATGTGTGTGTGTGCGCGCGTGTGTGCGTGTGTGTGTTTGTAGGTATGATTATCTAGAGGGAATACATATATGGACACCTGCATGTGGAGGCCAAAATATCCCTAACTCACCTTCCATCTTATTTTTTGGAGCCATATATTTCACTGAACCTGGAACTCACCCATTAAGCTAGCCTGGCAGACCAATGAGCTCCAGAGATTCACCTGTCTGCACACCTACTCTCTCAAGCATTGCTGCTACAAATATATGACCAGTTATCTTACCTGAGAGCTGGGTATCTGAAAGCAGGTCCTTGTGCATAACAAGTACTTTATGAACTGAGCCTGGACCACATATTTTTGAGAGTCATTGCTGCAATCAAAACAGATAAGACTGTGAGCCCCACACCTCTCTTCCATGCTGCTGTCTAGAACCTGGAAAGATAGACTTCAGCTTTGGATCCTTCCTGTCTGATCTTCCTGGTGCTCTCTTCTCAAAGCCCTTAGATTTCCCTGAAGAACACATCTCTATGGTGAATGCCCATCTCTTACTTTCATTATGGGAAGTGAAGTCCTTTCTCACACTTAAAGTTCATTATTTTCAGACTAATTCAGAAAATACACTTTCCCAAGAAGTACAGGGAGAATTCCACTGCAGAAACCACTGTAGTGGTGAATATTTATTGTCTCAGTCTAGCCTATGGAAACCAAGGTAGTAGTGACCATCAATAATCTGTGTTTTTCCGGGATCATCCTCTACTCTTTCTGAAGTGGAAGCCATGGTTGTTGTTTGTGGAATGTCTCTGCCCTATGCCATGTGGCTCTCAGCCATTGTGCCCACTTCCAGGCAGCAAACAAAGCTACCCCTTTCTTTCTAATTACAGCATCTCAACTTGCTGGCCATGTACACCATGATGTGGTTAACCAGTGTCTTGTCTAGCGTCACTCTGCAGCCATCAGTTGTGGCGATACAACTCCAACTAGGATGCCACAGACAGAATACAGAAGTAGTTGATGCTGAATTATCTGGCTGATAAAACTCAAGATTCTTTAGTCCCTATTTTTCTCAAATAGGCAGTTCTTGGCAATATTCCAATAAGTTATGACATTTGCTTGTTCAAAGGAGTTCTTTTGCTTGGAACAAATAAAACCTAACAGATTTCCAGTGGAGAAAGAAGAAACAGGCTCCAGAAAACTACCAGCTGAGGGAATGTAAAAAGTTGACCAAAAGGTCTGTGTCTATTGAAGACCATGGGATGTCTCACATTGGGGCTTAGATATATTTTTTTCTATATGAATTTGATATGAAACTGGCTTGTGTTCTCAACAAAATTATGAGATGTTTAAATGTCCAGCATTTAAACATGGGACTTCATGGTGACTCAAAAGGATCCACACACATAGATTTGTATTTAGATGTTCAAGGATGGATGATTCTCCCTCAACATGGAGAGAGTAATCTGCTTTACCCAGGTTCATGAGGTAAAATATTCTCATGAGCACCCAAAGAGTTTGAGGAGATAGTCAGGCCTCCTGTGACCCAGGTAACTTAAAACAAAGTCACCACCATACCATGAATAGTATTTTTATTAAAATTTGTGACATGGTTTTTTAGACATATACATCTATTTTCTTTTAAACAAATTATCATTCTGGGCTCCTGTCTGTGATTGAGAAGGAGCTCAAAGGACACATCCAGATACCAGAGGAAAGACTTTGCTTTTAAGGAGCTAGCTCAGTGGGCATCTGTTACTTCTCCCTTTCCACAGAGGATAGCTTAGTCACATGATCTAACTTACCTGGTGAGAAACTCATTTCTCAGATTTTCTATCCACATAGAATACATATAGTTATCCATGTAGAGATGGAAATGAGAGCCATCTCTGAAAGTAAAGGCCAAGGGACCCAGGACGGCAGTCAGCATTGCCTGCTAGAATGGACTAGACAGCAGAAAGGTTCTTCTTCATAGATGTCTACTTGTACATATTGCTTGTATATACCTACCCCCAACCACTGTAGTCATCTACAAACTGAATATTCCTTCTTTATGCCAAATAGTATTAAACAGTAAATCTTGAAGAAATGATCTTCTTATGAACTGTGAATTAGTTCTCTGGCATTTATGTCTTCTTATTCTTTCTTTAATTACTCACTCAATGAATAAAACTTTTAACTTAGTATGAAAAGAGATATTTTATGAAATGTTTAAAGTGAAAGAGACTTCTCTTCTCCCAATTTTTATTTTAATTTAAAGTGGTAACCTGTCTCCAAATAAAAAGCAAGAGCTAAACTTTATGTGAGAATAGAACATTCCACATATATTTTGTATATCAGAAAAAGTAAAAGATACAGAGTCAAATAGAAGTCTCCCTACATGACATCCCCCAAATAAGCAGGCCTAAAAGCACCCTAGAGAGTTCAGGATTCGGAAAGAGAACACAGGCAGGCTACCTGGCTCTCAGCCAAGTACAGTGGCTATAGAATCCCTGGTATGAAGTGGTTCTGTAGTCAGTGGGTTGCAATGGTATAAGATGGGCTAGCAAGAATTGCTGGAGGGTACTGAAGAACTAGGAAGACCCTAGGTCTCCACTTGGGATGTCAGGTGAGTCCCAGGAGAAGAAAATTATCTCCAAATCTTTGATAAGAGCTGCTAAAGAGTTCTTGGATCCATGAGTATTCCTGTTTAATAGAATATTTCCACATGTCATTTATTTTCCAAACTTCAAGGGGTTTTTAATTTTTTGAATTTCCCGTCATGATTTTTTAAAGATTTATCTTCCTTTTATTTATGCATATATGAGTAGGTGTGTGTGTGTGTGTGTGTGTGTGTGTGTGTGTGCAAGCATGTGCGAGCCAGAAGAAGGCACCAGATTCCCTTGTAAGTAGAGTTACAGGCAGTTGTGAGGAACTGAACATGGATGCCCAGAACTGAGCTCTGGTCTCTAACAAGAGCAGCAAATGCTCTTAACTGCCAAGCCATCATTTTAGCCCCAGAGTCATAGTCTTATCTGTCACTTAGACTTGTTGCTCTTTTTAGAGGGAATAGCTTATTTGCAGGGACTGGAGCCTTGAGTTTAGCATGTGGTGATGAAATGCTCTTACTGACCTAAATCCTCAGTCTTAGAATATCTTCACTTACTAGTCTAAAGAAATTACAGTCTTAATCCATTAAGAAACTCACTTTCTAAACCCTACCATACAAACACCATCACTGCTGCCTTAAAGAAAGCCAACAGTCACACTCAAGAGCTCTGACCACTGACATCTTTGCTACCCATTATTGAAGACCTTCATGCCTCTTAGAGCCACAAGGGTTTTTATCAGAAATGCCATGTGAAAACCATGCTCCACTGTATGCTTTCTCATAGATTGGATCTCAAGAGCAAGATAAAGGAAGAGCTAAAGCAGAAAATGAATTATAGATTTTTATGTAACTCCTCCAATGTGGGCATCGCTCCATTGAAACAGTATAGGCGGAGGAACTGAGCCAGGTAAGGCACCATATGGACAAAGCAAGAAAAGCTGATAGACTCCTGAAGTAGATTTGCATCAGAGTTGCTTACATCCTTTTATACTGTGATACAGTTGCTGTGTTGGGGTATAGCAAAACCATCCCCTCTTACTTTATTGGGGACTTTTAAAATCTCAGTTTCCCTGGCAGAGAACATACTATAACCTGGGCAAACGGCTCAACCCCTGGCTTCTTCAGCCTCACTAGGAGGCTTTACTGACCACTGTGTTTAAACAGCCCCCACCTTTCCCTTTGCCATTCTCTATTTTCCCATCATGCTTTATTTTTATCCCTAGGGCTTATCAACAGCTGACATCATGTGTATCTGTCTGTCATCTCTCTCCCTCATGAAAACTCAAACGATGTGAGAGCAGAACCCTTTTGTTTTGTTTGCTGGTATCTCCCTGGAGTCCAGGAGAATCTCTGGCATGTAGGAGGTGGGCAGTAAAATAAATGAACCATTAAAGGAGTTATGAGATTGCTTTGAAAAAGAAAAGAATACAGTTGAAATGTTTCCCTTGGTACCTGACTCCTAAAAAACCTCCGGTTCAAACCAGTTTATTTGTGTCACTGTAAGCACCTTTCACACAAAGAGTCTCAGAGGTGATTTAACATGGTGAGCTCACCAATTTCTTCATAGCTCTTCATGTGTACTTCCATGTTACAACAGAGACTCTCAAAAATACCAAAAAGTCCATGTAAGAGGTGTAATGTCCCTTAAGTCACATGGGGTAGGAAATCACACATATTTTGAAAACAATCTGTGGAATGGAGGTGCCCCCATATTCCAAGGGATGGAAGTTTGATTCCCAGTGTAGCCAGGTTGAGTGGTGAGGCATTTTGGAAGTGTTTTTGGACAGAACAACAGCCATCTGTTGTCAATGGATAGATGAGTTACCAATGAATGATCTATCTCTTTTTCTTTCCATCTCTATCTCTGTGTAAATGTGTCTCTCTTACCTGTGGCTTCTGCCAAGGAATACAGCACCAGGATGACTCTCACCAGAAGCTAGTACCATACCCTCAGTATCCCCAAACTCCCAGAACCATGTAATGAATAACCCCTTTCTCTCTAAATTACCCACTCTGTAGCATATGAAAAAACTAAGACACACTGAAGATTCTTGAAGAATAAATTACCTTGAAGAACAGTAAGGGTATTTCTCTCAGTCCAAACCAGACAAGTTTTCTTGCAGTATCACTACAAATTTACAATTATTTGGTGGAGATGTAATATTTAGCTTTATTAGAAAAACTGGATACCAAAAATTAATAATAGCTTAAATTAATATATTATGTACCTTTGTCCTGTTTATATTTATAACTGTCTTTCATTTCAGTGAACTTCTCTTACTGTAGGGTCTAAGACCAAATATGGGTAAGGATACATGCTATGATCACTGTCAATATGCTCCAGGCTGGAAATTTGGTCATAATTATCATTATTACTTACTGTATGTGTTTATTGTGTCTGTGTACCTCTGTGTCTTCTCCCTTCCATTCCTCATATCCTTTTTATCTTTCGGCCAAGCATAGTGTTGAAATCTCTGTGTTTATAGAATCAGGAGAAAAACATTTTATACTCAAACCATTTTCCAGTTGGAAAGATCTTCAGAAGCCACCCAACCTTTCCACTCTCCCAGTGTATAAAACAAAAGTGTCAATCATGTGTGCATTCCCAGAGCCTAGGAGCTTCACATGTGGACCCTGATTCTGTGGTCCCCTGACTTGGGGACTTGTCTCTTACCTGACTTGGTTGCCTTCCCAGGCTTCACATACCTCCAATTCTCCCATTTGTGAAAAGAAAAGAGGAGTTTGTCTGCCTCTTGACAGCATTCACTATGCTTCTCTGCCCTGTTCCACTTCACTCTCTTGTCACTTCACTGTTTCCCTGGGAACTGGTTGGAGTTCTCTGCAGTCACAGAAACTGACTCAGCTACTGCAAGCACCTCAGTTCCTATATCTTCTCTCGTTTGGCAGCCACAATACTTCTGATTGGGAAACATCATTGATGAGGTTCCTGGCACAGAGTCATGACTGGTGTTGGGCAGGGACAACTTCCTCGCACAAAGATCGGGAATCACATCTAGAACCATATCTAGACAAGACAGTACAAGTGGATGACGAGGAAGACTTAGAGGCTCCACTGATATAACCAGAACTGCATTTCTGAAGTAATAAGCCTATGCATATAATTCCAGATTATTGTGGTCGATCAGATTGTGGCTAGAGATGACCTCACATTACATTTCTGCCCTGAGGAAGGTTTTGATGGGGTGAGACATTACAGGGAACAAAGGGCTGTTGCTACAGAGCCAACAGATCTAGAAAACATTTGACCACATAGAAATTGGATCCTTCCTTTCTGTTATGACTGGGGACACTGGGCCAATTTCCCACTGACTCACAGATCTACAGTGACCACCTTCAGCCCACCTCACCCCGTTTGCCCTTCTATCCACACTTCCCACTTTGTGTTTTCAAAATTTGTCAAAATGTACAGGCACTTCATATCCTCCAACTGTAGGTTGAAGATTTTTAAACATTGTCAAGGTCTATGACCATGAAGAAAATTAGGGAAACTCAGAAGAAAAAGCTAAGTTGGAACACGTACTTCCCCAAGGTCATTTGATGATCTGAGTGCTATTTCCCAGTGCCCCTGTTCTATCTCATTCCTTTGGATTCTCATGTACAATTCTACTGTCTGCCAAAAGCTTGTGCACGCAATTCATTCCATTCACTGCTCTATTCATCCAAGCAGTGGGGACAAAAGAAGAGAAAGTGTTATAGAATATCTCCCTGTGTGACTCCTCAGTTTTTTCCTAGTGACAAATGCAACAGCCTGCCTTCCCTTTGAACTTGAAAGTAGCTTTGAGTAGACTTTCATAGAGGCTTTCATGGTCTGAATGATGACAAGCCATGTTTTAAAGGAGTTTTGATCCACTAGTTTCTCCTGCTAACATTGGGATAAGGGAACCTCAGTGCAAGGGGATATCCTATGATAAGTGGCTCATAAACAGCAGGGACCTTGGAAGGTGCACAAATCCCTTACTATGTTATTTTTAGAGCAGTCATGTGCCAAACATCATTTGAAGGCACTTATGAGTGTGAGGAACTGAAACTATCCCCATGATTTACTGAAGTCATAGAGAACACATTTGACTTTTCCTGTTTGCAAAATGACATTGTGTGGACACTACTGCCCATCCCCTCCCCCTTCAGAATTATTGGCCCAAACCAAAAGAGCCTCATAAATTCTCCCTGGTACCCTGCTGTCCATGTTCAAAGACTCATAGTGTTTGGTGTACATGATCTATGCACCAAGGTGATTCTAACAGAGACAAATTATGTCCAGACATCTGAAAGTCATCATCTCTCTGCATATGCAGGCATTCTGAGAAAGTCTACAAGAGGATCAAAACCAAGATTAAACCACATCTGTTTGGATTTAAACGACATTGTCTATGTAGTTCAAAGTTGTTTCCATATATATATATATATATATATATATATATATATATATATTGCCCAGCTGTTTTTTATCTTACATTCTTAGCTTTTATCAACGTGTTTTCATTGGCCAGCCAGTGTTATTTCTAAGAGTCAAAGTATTTACAAAGGGAGCTATGGAACAAAATGCCTTGTTCAGCTAGGTGCTGTCCCCAGAGCTTTGGCATGCATTCTTAGAAAACTAATACAGCGGTTATGTTCAATTCTAAACAGAAAGGCTGTATCTACCGTGTGTCAGCATATTATAAATAAAGTCTTCTGTCTTTTTCTACGTGTCAGTCATTACACTCAACACTGATACGAAACATGTATCTTAAAGGCACATATTACATAATGAACATTCAACTTTATCAGCATTCTGCACTGTTAAATGGAAAAGGGAATGTTTTGGAAAACTTCATGGATCAGGAAATAGTCTTATTTAACACAGAAATTGTTGGCATGCAAAACTACCCTGGGACAGACTTTCTTCTGGATATCTAATACATTTATGTATTCAAAAATCACTCCTGATTACAATTCCCTTTTTATGAGGTGTAAATCAACGTCACCATGATGCTTTCACTAACTGGTTTATTAGAATGGAACTTGAAAACCAATGAAAATAAGACACAATGAAAGGAATATGTTGTGATAGCAAAACCAGTCTGAGTGATCGCTTAATTGCTATTTGGGCCTACTGTAAAGACTGAATAGGACACTGCAAACATGTTTACACACACACAAACACACACACACACACATATATGTATATATGTATATATATACATGCAAATACACAACTGCATACATACATATGAGCATACATAGATTCGCACATGCATAGATGGACACACATAACACTACACACACATGCACACACATGCACATACATACGTACACACACATACACACACTCAGACACATAGCCTCTGCTATTCTTTCTATGTGTCAGCAGCCAGCAGGTCACCCTGAGAACAAGATTATCACTTGGAGACAGCTTTCCACTATAACATTTACAGTCAGTGCTTTGTTATACACAGCAAAATTCTTCTTTTTAATAATCAAGTACATTATTGAAACATTTGCCCCAAATTCATGTTGAAGATGTAGTTCTGATTTTCCTCAGTTTTAATTACCATGAAAGTATAGTTTTGAGCGTGAGTGGATAAGCATATGCCATGGAATTGAATGCAAGATCCATACGATTTTACAATTGACTGGGTTTCACTCGTGTCTTGTTTTTTTCTAATATGATCAAAATGCTCAGCCAACAGCTCTTGGGCCCCTGCGTCACAATGCCTGCCTTTAGATGTTCTCCTAACTTTAGGACACTTAAACTCAGTTTTCTCATCTACAAACTAGAATCAGTGTTATGCTTAACTTTATGAGGTTATAGTTAATCACTGAAGGGAAGATGTACAACACACCTCAGAAAATGTCTCACACATAATAGTTGTTGTTTCATTAACTTATCATTGCTATAGGTTGAGTCCAAAGTACCTCCTAATGCCTTCCTAATGGCTCCTAGCACTACTGTGAAGTGATGGGACCCTCAGGGAGGTTGTCGGTCACTGGAAAGTGTTTGTAAAGAGGACTGTGGTGCCCTGGTCTCTTTTCTCTTTCATTTCACTACCACAAGACAAAACCTCTTGCTCTTCCACATGTTCCTATTCTGATGCATGGCTCCCGGCTTCAGCCTAAGCAGGAAGTCTAACCATCCCTTGACTCAAACCTCCAAAATGATGAGCCAGCAAAAACACTTCATAAGTTGATCGTCTTGAGTACTTTGTACTAGAAAACCAACACAGCTATTTTTACACCATTCTGTTTTTCCTTTGTTCTTTAACCCCTACTGGTCCCCTTCTATCCTCAAACTTTAATACAGATCTCTTTACTGAGTTAAAAGTGAGATTAGCTGTTTCCATCTTTAGATGGCTCACTGTGTTCAGTTTCCCTCTTTCTTAGGCCCCACTCCTAGAAAAGCCACACGCTTCTTCTTTCTGAAACCAAGTCTTCCATCCCTAGAGGGGATACATGGGCTATGCCAAGTGTGAGTTCATGGCAATGACATCGCGGCACTTGCACAGTGGGAACGCCTGCCACGATTAGATCCTTCTCCTCTATCTTGCTATGCAGACAGATGAACAGGTTGCAGATGGACATATGCAAGCACATCCTATGTTCTCTGTCTTAGTCCCTCTTGCCTTTTCTGAGTTGTTAGGACATCACACAGCATCTTTCTCAATCACCTCTCCCATGCCTCCCTCTAGATGCTCAGTAAGATGATATCTGTATAGGTTTCCTGACTACTGCCCCAGTGCTTCACTAATGCCTACCCAAAAACGTTAGGGTAATCTTAGTTACTCCTATTCAGAAACATTATTGCTTCCAACAACAGATACGGGGAAACCCACTCTTCAGAAAGCTGATAGAGAGGAAACCACATCAGGATTTTACTATCTTTATTGAGGAAGTGACATTGAAATTGTCTTTTGAAAAAGAAATAAAATTTATGGAGCTCCCTGTATGCCAGACACTGGGCCAAATGCTATACCCATCAGATCTCCAAGCTTTCATGAGATTTCTTTGCGGTAGGTCTGATGGCTACTCCCATTTTATTAATGAAGGGGAAAAAATCATCTTATGGAGCTTAATCGTGCTCAAGGGCACATGGCTTGATCTGATGTTGCTTGATTGCTTTGTTCTGTTTCTTCTCTCACTCCCAGCTCATCCCCTATGTGGTTCTGGCACCAAGGAAAGCATCATCCTAAATCCATTTAAGCCCTCCTCAGCTATCAAGTACAGCTACATTGCTCCGCAGAGTACTTGTGCCTTTTAAAGCTTCCATTACACAGTATCTTTAAAACACTCAGCCCTTTCCTCATAACCACCCTGTGGTCCACAGCCACACGCTCCCATTTCACAGAGGTGGAAAAGGTTGCGCAAGGGTGCTTAGGTAGTTTGCCAAGACCATATAATAAATAAGTTGCTGGACTAAAAAATGAATCCACGATTCTCATGTTAGTTAAAACACGCTAAGCTTGAACAGGAACGCTGGTCCAGTCAGTGAAGTGCTTAGTAGTTGCATGTGAAGACCTGAGTGGGATTCCCCAGAACGCTATAAAAACGTCATACAGAGGCACACGTCCGTACTCCCAGCACAGGGAAGGCAGAGATAAGATAGTCTCTGGGGCCTGCTGGCCAGTCAGTCTGGCCAAATTGATGAGCTCTGGGTTCAGTGAAAGACTTTCTCTCAGATACAAAGAAAAATAAAGTAGAACGTGTTCAAAGAAGGGAGTCAACATCTATCTCTAGTGCACATGCGCATGTGCGCACCGACCCACCTACCCACCCCCACCTACCCAAACAGCCTTCGCTTTAAGTGCACTTTTCCAAAATCCTAGAAAACTAGGTAGATTAAAGCCTGAAAATTAATTAAGTTACATTAGTTTTAAGTACAAATAGCAAAATGCATCCTAGAAATTGACAGTTCGAGGGTGCTGGCTCCCAGCAAGTGACTTCTCTTCCCTTCATGTCTTCCTGGGAGGTGAGGTGAGGACAGAATCTCAGCTTTGTCGCAAATGTCTTGGTTTCTCTGAATTTATTTAACTACCACCCTGGATTTTATTTCACCACAGTTTCTCTTCCTACGCAGTCATATGGGTCTTTATAATTTCAAGCAGACAGACATGAGCTGGGGCTTTCTAGGCGTCTGGACAAAGGTGACACTGAGACTTATTTGAAGGATTTGAATTTCAAATGGGCAGGGGAGGGGTTGGCACGGGCCTGCCTGCAGATGGCCATTGGGCTGCAAGCTGAAGCAAAGAGGCATTCATGCTATTCCTCTGTCTGTCTGCAGGCGCTGTACCCAGGGAAGGAACAAGCCAGCACAGAGGTACTCAGCAGAGTGCTGTGAGCTCATTCCATGGTTTTGGAAGTGTTTCGGTCTCTTGGTTCAAAAATACTTTAGTTGAGAGGCTCTTTCAAAAGAGAAATAAAATGTCTAGGCTATGGACTCTGGAGTCTGGCAAGCCATAAGATAAGGCAGCTGAGCCGCAACAAACACTGAGTGAATTCAGCAACTCCAGGAAGAAACTCATGGGAGCCAAAGTTGGCCAAGTCCTAGTATAGGTTAAGCCGTTTGTTGTTTGCTGTATTTATAATGTAAACCGTGAACAGTTTCACTCCTTACTGCATTCATCCTGTCAACTAAGGAAGAAAGGCCCAGCATTTCTTTGGCCCAAAGCACAGGATTTTCTGTTTCTTAGAAATCTCTTCTGCCAGCTTACTATTTTATAGGAAACAACCAGAATTTATTATGAAGTGTCCCTTTCTCCCTACAACAAATTAAAGTTTTGTTGGTTTTGAGACAGAGACTTGTTTTGGAGCTTTGGCAGGACTGGGACTCATGCTTTTCTTACCTCTGCCTCCCATGTGCTAAGACCACAGACATACACTGAACAGACCTGAATTTTGCTAAGCTTTTTAACTTATTTATTTAATTAAATGTGCACATGCACAAGTATACACATACACATAAACACTCACACTTGTCCACACACATACACATACTCATATGTGCAGGTGTGTAATACCCTCCCTCCCACACACAGTTCCACACAATGTATATAATTCCAGTGTCTGATTTCTTTTTACTTGGACCCTTGCTTTTCAATCAAGTCCTATCAGAATGTATCTCTTAAAATAAGCTTCTTCTCAAATTTATCCTCTGAAATAGTATCATGAAATATGACCTTGCCTTCAGATGAGACACTGGTGGTGTGAATTTGTATAATTGACAAAAACCCTGTCTGTTTATATTTTGGAAGTACTTAATGAAACGTTTAGAAATGAGTGGTCAGGTTTGATCAGTTGGGAGTGATCCAGAGGAGACATGATTAACCACAATCTGACATTGCTAAGTGATTATAAACACACCCATTTCATGTTCTTGTTCTCACTTTGGTGTGCATTTGAATTTTTCTACAGCAAAAATATAAACAGCCTTTGATCTATGTGTATTTATCTATGTGTATATGTGTATCTCTATGAGTATGCCATATGCATGTGGGTATGAGTTGAGACCATAAAAGGGTGTTGGAATTCCTGAAACTGGAGTTACAGGTGATGGTGAACTGTTCAATGTAGCTACTGGGAGCTGAACTTGGGTCTTCTGGAAGAGTAACAAGTGCTATTTAACTGATAATTTATCACTCCAGCCCCTCCACCCAAAAAAGCTTTTAAACAACAATAAAATGGACCACAGTTCTATGTCAGAGTCACCTTTACTTTGTTTCATGTGATGCTTTTTCTGACACCCAGCTCTTTCGAGTCATATTGTCAATGGTTAGATGCTGTTCTCTACTTAGAGTGGTTAGATCCACAGTGTGCCCAAAATGCATGTGTTATCCTAAGTCCTCAGCTTGGCACTCTGGAAGATGGTGGAAACCTTAAGAGAAGGAGCCTGAGGGGAGTGTCTAGGTCACAGGTGGTGCACCTTCCAAACAGAGTGTAAATCGATCATTTTCTGTATCCTTTTTGTTCCTGTCCATAAGGCACTTGGATTTCATCAATATGTGCTTGTTATTATGTCTTTTCTTGTCTGGGGGGGGGGGTCTAAAACCAACAGGGTCAAGTGACCATGGGAAGAAACATCCAAAACTGTGAGGCAAAATCAACCCGTGTGATTTGTAAGTTGGTCATCTCAAGTACTTTTAACTGTAGGGGATGGACTCAGCATCACTGGAATGTGAGCTGCAGGAGGCAGACATCTCAGTCAGAGCACAGCTGATGAAGCATTCAGACATAGGTTTGTAACTCAGGCTCATGCTTTTCTAACAGGAAGACCTATTCTTGACTCTGTTTTCCCACTGTGTTCCTGAAGATCATCTTTCTTCTGCAGAAATGCAGCATCACTTACATGTGCCATTTAACCTTCAGTTTTAACTTTACTGGATTGGAGTCCCATAGAAGACATACCTCAGGGTGTGTCTGTGAGAGTATTTCCAGAGGAGGTTAACTCAGGAGGGAAGACCCACCATGGACAGTGGATGGCACCAGCCTATAACCTAGGGTCCCATGCAGAATAAAAACGGGAAGAGCCAACAGAGTACCAGCATTCAACTCTCTCTGCTTTCTGCCTGTGGATACAAGGTGATCAGCCACCTCACACTCCTTCAGTCCTGCTTATCTCACAGTGGTGGGATATGTCTCACACTGTGGGCCAAAATACACACTTCCTCTCCAAAGTTGTTTCTTGATGGCTGTCTGGGCACAGCAACAAAACATAAATAATTCCTTTGCATTTTAACAAGAAAACCTTCAAGCTCTTTCTTTGTGAACAATGGAAAAATGCATTTATTTTTGCGTTTTATTGATATCAATAATTTTAGAAGATTCGGTGACAAAAGGGACATCTCTTCACATCATAAATGCCAGTCTTGAGAAGGAAGACTGGTTTTGGCTTTACCTTTTCTGGTTTGATCTGGAAAATGGAAACTAAGAAAGCATGATGAACTCTTTAAGTAAAGAGAGATAAAAAAAAAGTATTTGGAAACCCAAATAAAGATGGCAAGCCAATTTTTATGGAAATTCAAAATGCTTTTGAGATAACCAGCAGTTCTCTTAAGGCCTGATTACAGGCTTGTTGGCCTTAATTTTTCTCTAATATATAATTCTATGTTACAGTACTCTAAAAATGCTGTGGCATGTCATTAATGCTTACAAAATGTCATAAAAGGACCCAGAGCAGAAAAACCTCCCAGCTAGAGAATTTTACAATCTGAAGATAGAAGCAGTTAACTTTCATCTAGGGAGCTGAAAAACAACCACAGAACGGTTGAGCATCTTAGAGGCGACCCCTCCTTGTTCCTTTGAAGTAGAGAACAGTATTTGGAAATTGGCAATGTTTTGATTATAGAGAAAAATAAAAAAAAATGATATCTAAAGGTACTCATGGTCAAAAGAAGGAAAATAATGAGAAAAAGATAATTCTGCATATAACAGGAACGTCTATCAAAACCGGTTAAGTCAAAATACATGTAATTTGCCTGCAGATGGATATTTTTAAAATCAAACCCATGTTTGAAATATTCGAATGTTAAAAACTGAAGTGTTATGGAAATTTAGGAAGCTGAATAACCATCCTGCTGTTTGATCTGCCCATTGGCTTCAGGATTCCTTTCCATCTGAGTTGGGTCACAACCTCCAAGAATATCCAAATCCCTGACCCAAAATTGTGTTGTGTTTTCACAGAATGTTTGCAAAACTTTTTGTCTGCTTTCAATTATCTCTAGATCACGTGATACCTAATACATGTTAATGCTGTGTAAATGGTTGACATACTGTAGTTTGGAGGAAATAATGACATATAAATACTACTCACCTTTGGTATATAAGTAACACACCCATCCCGAGTGTTTTTGATCCACAATGGGTTAACTCCACAGAGAAGGAACCTGCAGAGATATCATGCAACCATCAAATACATTGGAAAAATGTTGCAAATATAGGAAGCAATTAAAAGCCTACGATGCTTCTTCTTACAGTGAAAATCAAATGCACTGTTGAAATCAACCCGTGGATTCATGTGATAGCTCACTCCACTCAGTCCTGGAAACCTGACTGGGGATAAAAGGAGATTAAGAGAGACAGACATAAGTAATGTAAAGCTAGGGTCAGGTGGACTGTGCACTTGGATAGAGAGGCTCCAACAGTTCAGAAGGTATTTATTATATACAGCACAAAAGAAGAAGTGGCTAAGCTAATCTCAGCAGGGGTTCCTTGTAGGAGACAGTCTCAGAAGGGAGAAATGAGTATAAGTTGCCCCATCTTGAACACAGAAGCTGGGGTTAGTACTTTTTACACATATTGTTTTTAGCTAAAGGTCAACCATTTGTCAACATCTATACTTGAATGAGAAGGAGTTGTCACTCCCCTAAGCCTTACCTGGGTGAGCTAACGTCATAGATGCTTATTATCACAGCAGTTCACTCCATCCCCACAAATTCGAGGACTATTTAACGAGCTTACGCCATAAGTCTGATTGTAGGGTAGGTACCAGTAGTGTACGATATGAATCGTACAGGCATATTCCCTGAATAGCATTTATAATGCAATAAAGAAGAAAAATGATAAATAAGTAGCCATGAATAATTAAATGAGGAAAAAATCAGTCAAGGATGTTCCTTAAATCCACATTTATAATATTAATGGTAAGAAAGTGTGTTCATATCTGGGGGCAAAAGAAAAGTATTAGGGATATACACAAAGATGTGCTTGAGGAATTAACATTCATTTAGCCATAGTCATGAGTAAGTAAGGCTTGACAAAATTATCCAGCAGAAAAGCTTTCTACAAGTAGTGACTAGCTTATGCAAAGGTCCCAAAGGAAGAGAAAGTAAATGAAGGGCACAAGCAGAGAGAAATTCACTTATAAATAACGCAGAGAGAAAAGAAAGAGGAGACTGGCTGGAAGATACAGAGACCAGATGATACAGACCTCTTTTCCTCTTCTTCTTTTATTAATAAATGAATGAAAGATGTTATTCTAGGAGCAATTTAAAAATTACAGGAGTATAGGCCAAAAGAAGAAGAACTATTCTCCTTGTGAAAGTCATTCCATAATGAAGCAAATTAGAATTGAAACATGCAGAAAACAGGCTGTTTGTGCATATTACTCAAGACAACTGGATACATTCAAAGGGGTCAGGATCTGAGTGATCATTGTGTTCTGTGACCAAAGAGTCACAACATACTCTGGTAAAAAGGAAGAGAAGGAAGATGGAGAGAGAGAAACCCCTCTACCCATCACTACCTCCCCCCCCACACACACACACAGATCACCACTCAGAATCAGACAAAATAATTCCAAACCACATGTGAGGCTCCAGTATAAGAAGGAAAGAGGGTGAGGCAGGCCTATCCCAGAGGTTGGTTGGGAAACTGCAATGAATAGCTTAAGGTGGGGGTGGGAAGGGAATCCAATTCATGGACATCTTCAAAAGTACCAGTTCCCATAAATGGGAGTGGTGGACTACCATCCCTAATTCTAGCTGTGGTCTAGTGCTCAAGAGTCAACTCTGTCTTGGGAAGATTCCACCCATTCATTCAAGACAGGAAGTTGGGATTCATCCCTGATTCCTCCTTGTTCTTTATTCTACCCATTGAATCCATTACCAAAGTCTCTGTTACTCTAACCTCAAAATATGTATTCAAAAACTATATTTAAAATATATCTTGAATCCATTTCTGCTGTGACCACTGTAGAGCAAGCCACCAGGCTTTCTCAAGCTGACTAACAATAGAGTCCTGGTCCTATACAGTCTGTTCTCTATGGCGTAAAATATGACATTACAAACTTGTCACTTCCCTGCTCAGTGTTTCTCAATGCTTCCCCCAAACCACTTAGAAGAGAATCACTCCTTTTTCTGCCTTATAACCTGGAATAGGATCAACACCCTGCCTACCTTGCTAACCTTATCTCAGACCATTTTCTTTCTCCAAATCTAGCCTGCTTCCTGCTCCTTCCATGTGCCAAGCTTTTTTCTGCCTCAGAAAAAGTTCTTCCCTGGAAGAATCACATTGCTAACAAAGAACCTTCAGTATCATCTGGGAGGAAAAAACAAGATCTTAGACACCGTTCCTTCTGTTAGAGATCAGAATTTCTGAGGCTGGGACTTCAGAAAGCTGTGTTTTAAGAAACTTTCCAGGTGCTGTATATACACGTCATGCATATGCACACACACACATACACACTTACATGTGTGCATATATATGTTATATATGTATTTGTCACTGCCCAAAGTAATTCTAGTCCTATTTCTAGTCCTAAAATGTTTTAAGATTCTATTTGTAACTTTACTGAAAACTAAGTCATAGTGATTTAAAATGCAGGAACATATATATATGTATATGTATATGTATATGTATATGTATCACATATATATGTGTGTGTATATGTATACATATGGTATATGTACATACACACATGCATACATATATACATATAGGTAGTATATGTATATATTGTGTTTGTATGTATGTATATTAAATGTATGCATATTATATGATGTATTGTATGATGTATATATGTGTATGTTTATACACACATACATATGTGTGTATATGTGCGTATATACATACATACATGTTTATGTGCACACATTATTTATCATACACAGCTGATACTCTCAGGTTTAGTCCACGATCCAAGAGAGTTGCTAGTAGGAACTATCATTACTTCATTCTAGAAAAAGAGAAAAGGAAGTCATCACAGCCTTCCTCTAAAGATGCCTCACAGGGGGATGCACACCACTTTTATTTACTTCTCCTAAAGAAGAATTATATGATCAGCAAGCTGCAAGCAAGATTGACAGATACCAATGTTTATTCTGAATGGTCTTCACATCAGCTGTAAATGTCACTTTTATTTCCTCAGATGAAGGGATGAAATGAGATCTGTAACCAAGCTGTGTGAATACACAGCTTGGGCAGAGCCCAGAACATTTCTGTCCCTGTTCTAACTATCCCTAGGCCTAGGCCTGGAAGCTTCTAGTCTCCTTACAATCTAATCTTCCAAGCTGACTGATTCAATCCAGCTTCTCTCAGCTTCTGACTGAATTCCTTCACCTAGACTCATACTAACTTTGGCAATAAGTTCTAATTTTCTGGCTCCTTCTCATTCTCCGGATCATTCTGTCTTCTTCTGTGTCTAACTTGTTCTTTCTGCAACCTGTCTGTGTGAAACTGTCCCAGTAAAATTACCATGCGTACACCACACACCATATACCTTTCTCTTTCTTGTTGCTCTTAAGTATCCTCTTTTTCCTGTGCTGTTCTTGTCTGAATTGGGGCTTATCCTATTTCTGACTCAGTCTAACAAATATTCCTCTGATTCATCACTTTGTCCCTCAATTAGATATCACTTTCAAACATGGCTGCTTTCTTCTATAACCTTTACCTTCATTATTAAGGATTAAAAATGTGTACTAAGGGCATGTCTGTATTCCAGCCAGATCATATAGAACTAGAAGTTCTTTGGATGTAATCCCTTGCCAGAGCAGTGATGTTGCTGGATTAAAATTTCTCTACATCTAGCTAACATACAGGATTACATTGCTAAGGAAGAAGTGCTATGTATCAGGGACTCTTATGAGACTACTCCCATCGCCTATTCTGCATAGGTTTTGTCTGAAATTTACCTGTCTCAGTAAGTCTGGCTGCCAGATTAGAGTCACCCTCTTCGCTCCTTTATTTATTCTCTCATTCCATCCAAAGAATTTTCTGTGTTCCTTATAACAAAAGGTGTAATTATGTACCTACATGCAAACCCCATATCTCCTTTCTTAGACCATAAGCCCTATGATGGCAGAAAGTACATCATCATAGTCAGTATTGATTATCTGGTACTTGGAACTTAGCAAGCTCTTAGTCAATGTTAGACAAGTGAGCAAAAGAAAAGAAAAGAGTATATGAACAAATTCTTGGAATTACTCCTCTGTAGCAGACTGAAAGAATTGGCAGAAAAATGCAGGTTCCACTGACAACGTGCTATTCCTCCCCACCATTACTATTTGCACAAGTACATACTGAAGCTAAAGGACTCTTTACTAGCAACATAAGCAACTGAACATGAATCCTACTTATATATTCTCAAGTCTAAAGAAGCACGGAAAGAAAATTCAGTTTAAAAATTAAAAAATCATAGTTGGGAGAAATTCAAAGAGCATAAAAACAAATCCACAATATGCTTTGACCATAAAATACTTATGAATAACATTTGTCAATTAAAAGGAACGAGTATCAGATTTGGATATTAAAAATAAAATCTATAGCCAACAAGAGATCCAGGTAAGGTGCAATGACATACAAGAAGTCTGATAGTTAATGATAAAAGAGAAAGTATTAGGGCTGGAGAAAATATGTTCTTTCAGAGTATTAGGTTTTGAATCCTAGCACACATGTGGTGAGTGGCTTATAACTATCTATAACTTCAGTTCCAGGGCTTCTGATATCCAGTTCTGGCCTCCACAGGCACCCACATGCATGTGCACATACTCACACGCAGACATATAAAATAAAAATAAAAAAATAATGAAGGAATCTGTATCTATTCTGAACTCGCATGCACCAAACAGAATTCTGGAATGGATGTAAAAAGAAAAAGAAGAAAAAGGGAAATAATCAATCTACAGTCATAGGGTATTCAGCATGATTGCTTGAAAAATTATCCTATCAAGCTCCAAAAATTAATAAGAATGTAAATGCTGTGACATAATTAACAAGTTATATGTAGTGCTTTAGAATCCATGCCCAATGCTTCAGCAATTTTGACTTCTTGAAAAGAGTATATAACATTTAAAAAGAAAATGTCATCACCCAAGAGGTTGAAAAGGAAGCTCAACAAATACCAAAGCATTTAGGTCATCCAACTACATTCTCTAACAAAAGTACATAGAATTAGAACTCAATAGAAGACATCATCTCCCTCAAACGTATCTGCAGAGGAAGTGTAAGTCATCCTACTATCAGTCATTAGTAAAAGAAGAGAAGAACAATGAAACTGGAAAATAACTGTTCAGAAAATAGCATTTGTGTAGTGACTGCTCTTCTCAGAGAGAAATGTGTATCCTTTAAAATATATCCAACAGAAGAAAACATGAATGTGAAAGCCAATGAGCTAAGATCAGCCCCAGAAGCTAGTAAAAGGATAACAGAGTAAACTCAAGCCAGAAGATGGGAGAAATAATAAATATAAACCCCAAAACCTTGAAACTTTTTAAAATAAACAGTGACCATTAACCTGACCTAATTCTAGCTTTTGAGAAGCTAATGATAACATGAGCCTCTAGTAAAATATATGAGGAAAAACATGGAAAGATCACTGATAAAAGTAATCACTGAATAATCAACTGAGAAGTGAGCTGACTTTTACAACTGTAGTGTTAATATGTGATTATGTTAACAGAAAGTATGTTATCACTGACAGCAATTCAACAGGAGCTTGTATTTCTTTCCTTTGTGTGACTATCACATAATTACTAAGGCTAGGTGCTTTATAAGGGAAAGAGATTTATTTAGATCACAGTTCTGTAGGTTCAAGAGCATGGGGCCAGCATTCTGAGGATGGTTTCCTGGCTATATTCCTGGAATGGTGATGAAATGGAAGGACATCTTGAGTGGAGAAGGAAGCAAGTAGTAGGATTGGCTGCATTATATAACAACTCACTTTCATGATGTTTACCTCAACTTGAGACTGGCATTATCCCTTAAGGAACGTGATGTCCCCAATCTCCTCTCACTGGCCTCCACCTTTTAAAAATTCTACCACCTCAACTACACCAGGTTGGAGACCCAGATTCTAGTATGTGATCCCTTGAGACACAGATTCAAATTGTAAACCAGAAAAGAGACCAGTAAAGTCCACCTTACTTTCTCCAAATCAAAACAATATAGATGAATTAAAACAAACTATTAACAAGCAAAGATGATTTAATGTAGCAACTTTGAATATATAACCAATAATGTCCGTATGGCTCTGAATAAAGCTGAGGAAGAAACTTCCATATGCTTTGATGGAGTGCATTAAGCTCTTCCTAAGCATCCTTAAGACTGTGAAATACCTATTTCAAAACCAATCATCTAATTTAATCACATAATTCAACATATATCTTTCCAGTGCATACACACAATGCCCAGTGTATTCTATTCTCCAGGGTCTATGTGACTACAAGCAGTAAATGGGTAACTGTAATGGAGACGAAAAATCAGACAATAGAAATATCTCTTCTGGAACTGCATGTGTCTCCTAGTGTGATGTAAAGTCTTAAGGTATTTTGACCCTCATCCTTTTAGCACAATATGAGCTGGATCCCATCTCCCATCTTTAGGCTCATGGTTAGAGTATTCAGGTTGAAGATGAGAGAAAGCTCCAGCAAATCATTACTGGAAAAATCTTGGGTGAATCGCTGAATTCATGAAGGAGACGACAAACAATGTTGAAGCAAGGTTAGGAGTCAGCACATCTTCAGCTCTGCAGCTAGAACCAAGGAAAGAGGAGGTGAAATAGCTCAATCGATAAAGTGCTTGCCAATCATGTTTGAGGACCTGAGCTTGGATTCTCACCACCCATCCACAGTCCTACAAAGACAAAGTCAGGCAGCTCCCTAGTGTCTACTGGACAGACAGCATAGACTTTTTGGTAAGTTCCAGGCCAACGAGAATCCTGTCTCAAAGACAAGTCCCCTGAAGAATGAAACATAAGGTTTATATATGGCCTTCACACACATGCACCCACAGGAACACCCCCCCCACACACACACACACTATAATTGAAGAGAGTTCATTAATGAAGGTTCTACAATGAGAGAAATAAGCTATACCAAAGACCAATGTTCATGGTTCATGGTTCTTTGCTCAAGAGACACTGTTAAAGCAAAACAAAACAAAACAAAACAAAACAAAACAAAAGACCAGAGGATCTAGTCACAACCTGGTCTTGTCTTCCATGTGACCAGTGCCCTTGAGGCCCAACCTTTTGCACCTCACCAGATTCTGACCCATGATCTAAACCTGCCTTTCCCTACTCCCACTGAGTCTGTGAGTCCTGAACAGTCCATCAGAAAATTCTTTCATTCCATAGGACAAGTATAATCAGTGACTGTTGCTTACAATTGGAATTGTAGGTAATATAAAGAGAGTTGTTCAAAGATTTGTGACAATTTACTAGCTTATCTTTGGAGGCCTACAGATACCATGCTGATAGGCTAGCATCTTTTTAGCTCATTCTGGCTCAAGGCTAGCAATAGTAATGAGTGTGGATTTAACCTTGCATACAATCTCAAGTCTAAACAGTCTTTGGCAAAAGCTAAAAGCAATGCTTCTATTTTCTGTCCATGTCTGCCATTATGCATGTATTTGTATCTTAGTCTCTATTGCTAGTGGATGGTTTTCATTGGTTACAATTGTCTTCTTGGGTCCGATTGTAAAATCTTGAAATTAAAACAGAAAGGCCTGCAATACTCTTCATCCCTGCCAAAGTGAATTCCTCATAACAAGAGACAAAAGAAAACTCTAGTTGATCATCCCAGGGGAATGGAACTTGGGAATCCTTTGCCAAAACTATGATGAAAGCAAGACTTTAATCAGAAGGTGGCTTTTATCCTTGGAGGCATCAATAAGCTGACCTTAAGAAAACTTAGTTGAGTTCTCTTTAGCCTAAAATGTGTGGGAACCAGACACGAGTCTCCATAAGCCAGGATTTTTATTACAGAACTAACCCAAACTCCTCAAAGAACATCATAAATTCACAGTAACATGTCCATTGAGACTTTTACTTAGTAAATGGTAGGAAGATGCACATATTTTCCTAGGCTAGTGTTCAGCCACCACCATCCAAGAGACCACTTGGTGACCCAGCCAGTGGCCTTTAGTGGCTTTCCATTTGGTCTGTCCTTGATTTTGTACATTTATTGAACCAAATCCACATATAGAAAGTTTGCCCCAAGAGAGCCACTTAGTGAGAAAAAACAGAGCCCCACAAATCTAGAGGGTGTCTCTGTTAAAAGAAGTAATGAGAACCATGAACTTGGAGAACTGTAAAAACAGTGCACTGTCTTTGGAAACTAGATGCATTCATCCTTAAGGCGCTTAACCTTAAACCATATGCCAAGAAGCGGCCATCTGATAAATAGTACTGGGAAAACAGCCAATAAATATACATAAAGTTGCTTAACATCACTAGTCATGAAAGAACCTCAAATTAAAATCACAGTAGGATAGCATTCGGCCCATCAGACTGGCTAAGGTTGAAAAGATATACTGTACTAAATTTTATTGTAAAGGTTGCAGGAGGGGTGGGCTTTGGTAAATTGTAGATGTAAACCAAAGTTGGAATATTAACTCTTGAAAGTATTTACCATTGTCTTTTACAGTTGTTCTATGGCCTGGCAATTCCTCTCCTCAGTGTCTGCCTGTGTTAGCTACTTTTATTGTTGTTGTTGTAGTTGTTGTTGTTATAACACAATGCCTGAAAAAGCTACTTAAAGCATTTACTTTTGCTCACAGTTTGAGGGTAAAGTCCATTAGAGAGAGATGGAGCACACAGCAATAGCATGAGGTTCTGGTCACCTTGGCATCTTCAGTCAGAAAACAAAGAGTTGAAGGCCAAGGCTCAAAGAGATGTGAATGCTATCTATTTTTTCTTGAGTTCAGGACTTCAGCCAGTGGGATGGTACCTAGAAATGCCTCACAAGTATACTGAGAGATTGTTTCCATGGTGATTCTAAATCTTTTGAAGTTGATAGCATGAAAAACCAGGCCATCCTGGTTTCATGAGGATGTTTGAGACTGCTAGAAACGGTAAACAGTCTTTAAATGCTCATCAACTCTAAAGGACACATCTGTGTCCCTAATTCTGTACCGGAATGTAAGTGAGTAAGCTACACATGAAACGTGGGAATCCTACGAATTTAGCATTTTGTAGATGTACAGAACCAGGAGCTTCATCCTAATTGTTGTTGTTGTTGTTGCTGTTGTTGTTCCAAGTTCAGATCAAGTGCAACCAAAGTGTAGTTCTAGAAGTATGGAGGCCAACCCCAGGGAACACAGAATATTCCAGAGAAACAGACCTGCAGTGAATACCCAGAGTGTTAGTTAGCGTTCTTAATCCCAGGGCCAGTTTCTTTATAATAAAGGAAGTATGCTTTGCTTTTATGTGTGGATATATACAGCATTTTTTACATTTTGAAACACTGACATAAATGTGTTTCTAGCCCCATGTGGAAGACAGCCACAGTGATTGAACTCACGGGTGGTGAGCTCAGCCCTGGATTTACCACTGGTTAACCTCAGCTAGCTCATGTGTAAAATTAGACCTAAGGCTTCTTATTCAAGGAGTTTTCCTTGGGGCATCAAAAAAATGTTGTTCTTTCTACCCATAATCCTTTTCCATGTCTGCTTGTCTCTAATTTCTTAACTTAGATAATGCCTATTCATCTTTGAGATATACCCACTACTGTCTCAACACTTGCAGTGTCAGTCACGTGTTAGCAATCCCATATCTCTGTCCATTTCATGCCATGCCAGGTATCATTTGGGACCCAGTTATACACCAGGAAGTGATATGGACTGAATGAAAAAAAATATTAAAGGACTATGGAAGGTTCCAATGTATCAAGGAAGCCTGGAGAAATCACTACAAAAGATACATAAAATACTATTTTTTGACAGATTTGGGTAAGAAATTTGTTACTGTTATGCACACATCCATCATCAAAAAAATAACATGCCTAGCCACTTCTGTGAGGTACTGTTTGGTTTCTCAGTATAAAAAATCAAGCCCTAACTGTCCAAAATGCACTGGGGAAGTACAGCATGCCATGATTTGATCTGTTGCTTGTTTACCTGCCTTTCACAATGCACTGCAGCATCTATGAGATGAGGAATCCAATCTCACTTAACATTGTCTCATCTTTACACATATCACAATGTCTGACACACAGAAGGCTTGAGTAACTATTGTTGACCAAATGAGTAACTAAATAGATGTAAAATGTTTGACATAGCTCCTGTGTTTCAGAACACATAAGAGGAAAAAAATGGGTTCTTAATATCAAGGGCTATTTCACATGCTGTTTTGTGTCGTGTCATTACTAATATACCACGTGGTTATTATATGTTCAGCAGTGTTATTTGAATGATTGGTTGAATCCATGAATGAATGAGCATGGCCAAGTATAATGCAACTCTAGGAGATTACATCCAAGGGACATCTTTTTAAAAAAATGGCTGAGTAGCTCCTGGGAGGTTAGTTGATGACCTAGTGAGGTAGCTGAATCCTGCAGGGAGGAGAGTGTGAGAGTTGATATTAAATCACCTAGGAGAGATAAACCTCTGGGTTTGTTTGTGAAGGAGTTTCTAGATAAGGCCTTCTACATGCTTGAAGACCCCTTCTAACCTAGAGCAGCACCAACCCATAGGCTGGGGTCCTGAACCGAATAAAAAGGAGAAACTAATTAAGTTGCAGCATTCAACATTCTGGTTTGTGACTGCATAAATTTGTTCCCAGCTACCTGACAGTCCTGCCCAAATGTACTCCATGTCATGATGCACTATATCCTCAAATTGTGAACTAAAACCAACCTGATCTTCCTTTAGTTGTATTCTTTGGTTATTTTGTTTTAGCAAAGAAAAGGGGGAGTAACGCAAGGACCATTCAGAGATGTAACGGATGTTGATGATTTGGGAATGGGTTGGCTACCACTATCCATTGCGATTTGTTTATATACGTGTCAAAAACAAATGCTTGTTTCTTCTCTTCATTCACTTCTCCACATTGATACCACTTTCTTTCTATCCAGCAGCTTGATGTAGAAATATCCAGATACCCCATGTGATTTTCATCTTAAAGCACTAGATAAACCTTCCATATAGAACCCTACTTACGAGAGATCAAAGTCTCTCATCTCTTTGGCTATTTCTGATCACTCAAGCTTCTGAATTCTGATATACAGCACTGGTTAATCTACCCAGATTTTTTATTCAAATGAAATTATCAGGCTCTATAAAATTACAATAGCTCCAAATTTGGCCCGGCCCTATGGCTTCAGGTATAACATTAAGAAAGATTCAGAAATGGACTTGATTCAGCAAGTCAGCAACTGTACAAAGCCTGAACAGGGTCCATGATGATGCATAGTTCCATCATTGACACAGAATGACAGCCCTTGTTAGGGAACACTTGTCATGAATCAGCTAAATGAATCCAGCTAAATGAGAATTTGAAAACATCCAGATGGCTATATTTATGGGTACAAAGATGGAAATTCTGAAGCGTGGTAATGTTCTCATCTCGAAAGTAGAGTAATTTTAGAATTACTTTTAATATGCAACTTTAAATAATGAGAATTAGAGCAATGATCAACCGATGGGCCACAGCTTCAGGAATGCTGGTCCACTGCAGATAAATACCAGGAGATGGCAGCATCTCCTCCGTCATGTGGTTCTGAACTTTGAGGCCATCAACATCTGAAAGTTAACAATCTCACATAGCATAACAGCTGCCCAATTTGTTGGCTATTGTAATCTTTCTTTTATGATACACTCTTTCTCTTTTAAAAGAGGTCCATTTAACCAATATACCCTTTAAATATGTGCACAATACTAATGATCTGTAAGCGGTGTGCCAACTCCCCCACACCCTCCCATTTCCTTTCTGTTAGATTTTATATGAGCAAGCCTTTGCATGTCTAATTGTATGGAGACAATTAGCTGACTATAAAATGCTATGCCACCCCCCCTCCCATTCCTATCTTGCATGTGCAACTACTTACATAAAAATTCCCTCACATGTACTGAAGTCCTGTAGCAAAAAAACAGGCGGATAGAGGATTTATCCCAAGCAGGTTGTATCCCACATCCTGGTCCTTAAACTCAATATCACATAACCACCTTATGATGTCACTTTCTTTCATTTTGCTTTCTACCTGTTTTATATATAAAGATGAAATGGCTGAAGTTACTACTACTTTTCTGGCGGCATTGTTATCAAACACAAATCCAACAATGAACGAAGCAAATATTAACTGAGTCTTCTTATACATGCTAGGCACTGCCAAGCATAGGCAGTAATGCCTCAAGGAGGCTACAGTCTCATTCTGTGCACCTTTGTACAGGAGTCACAAGCCTTATAAGTTGACAATTAGCATTAAGTAAAAAGAAATGCATTCCATGGGTACAATGGCCACATTTCAAGTGTTTAATCGCAACCAAATGTGTCTAGAGATGGCCACATTAGAAAACGCAGATGTAAGAATGGTCGAGTTCTATTGAACAAGGTTGATCAGAAGGATTATCAGATATCGAACAAGGTTGATCAGAAGGATCATCCAATCCATGGGAGTCTGTGATTAGTTTGGAATGTGCTGTTAGACTGATATATGGAGGGGAGCGGCCAGGCTAGGGAGATGTCTCATTGGATAAAGTGCTTGCTTATACAAGTGTGGGGATCTGAGTTCAGATGTAAAAGGCAAACCATACCAAAACTGCCTTTAATCCCAGCACTTGGAAGGCAAAGACAGAAGATCCCTGGAACAAGGTGGCTAGCCAAACTAACCGAAATTGGTAGCTAAAGGCTCACTGAGGGACCTTGTCTTGATTAATAAAGTGGAAGACAATACACACATGTATGCATGCATGTTATGTGTACCTAAACACGGATATGCTCCTACACACATGCCAAAATGCATATACCCCTATAGACATCCCACACACATGAAAACAAAGAAACAAAAATATAGACAAGTAACTTAAGAAGAATGACAAACTCTTTACAGCAGCATTGAAAAAAATTATGTATATATATAAATTTAATGGATGTCTTCATTCAGGGAGTTTTGAAGTACCCAAGTATCCTGAGAGGAAAGATAAAGTCCATGGACAGATACATCATGGACACGTATTGAGAAAAATGAAAGACCACATTACGTTCAGATCCTGTGAATTTTTCTGTATTGTGGAAAGATAAAAACTGAGTGGCAAGAGAGCTCGTTGGGAAAATAAAAGGGGACTGTGAGACAACATCACTAGGTCACTGTTTTGAGCATTGAATGTGCTAGCTCTTCTTATTCAAACAGAATGAAGGAATTAATAGTGACCCCTTTATTCTGGGCACAGGAACAAGGAGCAGAGCGACTCATTCTTTCCACAACAGTGTCTGAGTGGAAAATGAAACCTAGTTTTCATCCAGCTCTGCTCAGAACCTCTCAGAGTAAGACTGGCTTCCCTGACACATACCTCACAGGACTTACAAGACAGCCCACTGGTCGTGTCACCAATAACACAGCTGGCCCTGTCACACTCTTACCTACCCCACTCCCTACTGATGCGTTCCTCCAAAATGAGAGAGCAGCAAATGGTTTCTGCCAAAGTTAAAGCACAGTCAAGCCCCATGAATCTGGGGCTTTGAACCCGCCTCCAACTTTTTGTGGTTATAGTTCATTGTCTGCTGGCAGAATGTGACTTCCTGGTTCTAAGATAAAAAGACTTGGGAAGAAAAGGGAGAAAAGTGAATGACTTACATGACATCAATTGACTCTTACAAAACAGAACACTAATGGGCAGAGCGTCCCAATCCTCCCAACTGCATTTCTGAGAATGTACACACTTTCAAAGTTTTCAACAGAATGGGCTTAGTGGAAATATGTTTGGGGTCTCAAGACCTTTGAAAACAGTTAGAGGCAGAACACAGCACATAGTGAAGACTATAAAGGTTTTTTTGTTTGGTTGGGTTTTTTTTGTTTTTTGTTTTTTGTTTTGTGTGTGTGTGTGTGTGTGTGTGTCTTTTTTTTTTTTTTTTTTTTTTTGGTAAGGAGGAAGGGAAACGGGGAACGTCAGGCAAGAAGCTCTGTTGTAATCCGGTGTTCCAAGAATTGCTGGTCTTTCATAAGAGTTGAGGTAGGGATAGAGGGGGAGGGTGCAGGCTGAGCTCATCATGCGGTTTTATTTAAGCTGGGGTAAATCAGCTTCGCTTTTTTTATTTCCATACAAATGCTCAAGGGGGCCAGAATCTTCTCACATTCCTAACCTAGATCATTTTAGCAGTGATAGTTCTGAAATAAAAAAATGCACCAAAGATGTAAGATATTTCCTGGGAAAGAGTTACCAAGAGAGACCAAAGGAGCACAGATCAGCCTCCAACAATCTAGGGTTCAGAGCCTCCTTTTCCCCTCAGATGGCCAGTTACTCATGTGACAGCACTTCATACAATTTGATAGAGAGCCCCAGTCAGGCCAAATGCTCACCTGCTTGGGACTCCATCTTTCTTTGTCATCTTGATTAGGAACTTGGGGGAAGGGAGTAGGCCTCCAGGGCCCAGGGCAAATGCTTTCTTTAATAAAGGCTAAAAGAAAAGGAGGGTGTAGCTGGCATCTTGCCATGTGCTGCTGTGACTTAGCTTGGCAACTTGGTCATGTTGTCTGACAAATTTTAGGCTCCGTTTCCTTATTAGTAAAACTGAGAAATCCCATAATTATTTACCAGTGTCTATGAGGATCAATTTGAAATTGTATGAGCTGGAACCCTTGTGTACCTAGCACAAGACTTGACATACACAGGAAGTTCTGGTTAATGCTGGTTGTGGTGTTTGTCGTTGCAGGTCTAATACAAACTAACTAACATATTGCAGATCTGGGAAAAATGACTAGCCTCACAGAGGAAATCATTTTCAAGTTCCTATTGTCTATTTCATCTTCATTAAGAAAAGAAAGTTGGTGAGGACACATGAACTCAGCTCTTTAGGAAATGTTTAAGTACACAATATACTATTAATAACAGGCTCAGTCTCTAGGACTCGGACATCATTGGTATCTGAATATTATACCCACTGAATAAAAATTTCTCCTCTCCCTCAGTACTCACAACCACCAATCCTGCTCTCTGTTTCTGAGTGTTTGAGTATTCCAGATGTCTCATACAAATGGGTGCTAATCCACTGTTTAAACGTAGCATAATGTCCAATGCTTCGTTGGTATTGGTCCATGTGGGAAGTGTTCCTTCTTGTTAAGAGCAGAATAATATTCTATTACATCATATTCCACATCTTATTTATCTATTCTCCTTTGGGTGGGCATTCAGTTGGTTTCTTCATTATCATGGCCTTTGTGAAGGATGTATTGATGATCAATATGAATATTGATTTGACTTGTGAGATCTTGTTTTGAATTCTTTGGGAAAATCCCCAGGAGAAGTGTTGTTGGATTAAATAACCATAACATTATTCTATATGCTTTTCCATGGTAGGAGATCAATATTACACTCCACCAACACATTTCTGCATATCTTCTCCATTCTCATTATCTTTTGCTGTTTGTTTTAAAACCATCCTAACAGATTTAAAGCAATATCTTATTGAGTTTTTGACCTATGTTTCCATGGTGAGTCATGGTTGTGTCTCTTCACAGTACTGGTGGCACTTTCTGTACCCTTGTGGGAGAAATGTCTGCTCAAATCCTTTGCCATTTTTTTAAATTAGTTTGGGTTTCTGTCTGATTCTTTGTTTCTCTTTGTTGTCTGGTTTTGGTTTGGTTTTTTTATTTTGGTTTTTGAAACAGAGTTTCCCTGTGCAGCCCTGGCTGTCTTGGAACTAGCTCTGTAGACTGGTCTGGCCTTGAACTCAGTGATCCTCCTGCCTCTGCCTCACCAGTGCTGGAATTAAACGTGTGTGTCACCATCAACCAGGCCTGTCTTTTTCTTAACAGTTAAATCGAACAAGTTCTTGGGCTGTTTTGGATAGTATTCCTTATTTTTTTCATGTTGCTGTGACTGAGTGTGTGATGAGAAGTGATCTAAGAGTAGGGTGGTTACATTGGCTCATGTTTGAGAGGATGCAGACCATAATGGTCGTGAGGACAAGGCAGTGGGCTGCTTTGTAACAGTGGGAGTGTTGGCAACTGCTTGCTCACATCAGCAAGGCAGGTGGAACTATAATGTTCAATTGGCATTCCCTTTCTTCCTCTTGGGTTCAGTCTGGGCCCTCACATCTGGACATTGTGTCACCTACCTTGAGGGTGGATATCTCCTTCTGGTGTAAACCTCTCTGGAAATACCCCTATAGACACACCTAGAGGTTCGTCTCCTAGATAATTCTAAATCCAGTCAAGTTGCTAATGATTAATGTTCTTAGTTCACTTGACTCACTCACAGATTGAGACACTTTCTATAGGTTAGCTTCCTTTTCACTCTGAATAGTATCCTTTGCTATGCAGATGCTTTTTAGTTTGATGTATCCCAATTACCTGATTTTGCTTTCAATGACTGTACTGTTTCGATAATATGAAGAAATTATTGCCAAGGCTTGTATGAGAAGGTCCTCTCACTTTTCTTGTGGTAGTTTCATAGTTTCAGATCTTACTTATATGTTTTAATCCATGTTGTGGTGTGTGTGTGTGTGTGTGTGAGTGTGTGTGTGTGTGTGTGTTATAAAATGGGGTCAACTAGTGTTGGTTTTTTGCACGTGGAAATCCACATTCACTAACACCACTTGTTAACATTAACCAGCCCTAAATTTAATTTCTAACTACCTAGGAACTTTGGAAGGAAAGTAAATCTATCATTGATATTAACTTCAGTGCTGACAAAATCTGGCCTATAGCTTCTTGTTAATCTAGAGTCATTAATCACAACCTCAAACTAAGTCTCAACCTGTATCACCTCGGGGCATCATTCCAGGCCATGCTTGTGTTATTTATCAAGGAATGAAGCACTTCCCTTCAGTGGGATCAAAGTGGCTTCCTTGAGGCCAGTGGGGCTCCCTACACCAAGAGGGTAAAACCTAGACCAATGAGGTTCAAGCCAGGCCTGCCTTGCCTTTCCATGACTCATTTTTCCAAAAAGACTCGATTTCTATTCTACTGTGTTCTATTCTTCCCTCCTTTATCCTGCTCTTGGTTTATTTCCCTTAATCTTAGAGTTCCCCAGGCCAGCATCAATCCCATGTAAGTACATACTACCTGGTATATAAGTTGAGGGCAAATTAAAAACAGAAAGAACCACTACAAGGGCTGATTCTTAGAACGTTCCTGCAAACCCAACTAGGCTCTGTGCTGCTCCCTCCCTGGGCTGGTTATCACCATTCCACAACTCTGAGTCAAGCTGGGTGTTATAGTTTTAATGTATGCCTCCCCCCAAAGCCAATAATTGGAAACTTAATTCTCATTATAAGAATCCTTGACACGCAGGGTGGAGGGTGTGGGGTGGGACGGAGATAATGTCATTTGATCTGAGAGTAATTCTGTGTGTGAGTTTCTTATAAAAAATGATTTCTTCCTCCTTTTTCTCCTGCCCTCTCTTTGCCTCCCATCAAGGAGTCATGCCATAAAAAAAAAAGGTGTTTGCCAGATACAGACCCCTTGACCTTGATCTCCCCATGTGTCAGAACAGTGAAAAGGAAAGTTCTATTTCTCATAAATTAATCACTCTCGGGTATTCTGTTGTAGTAACACAAAATAGACCAAGACACTGGGGGTGGGGAGGGGTGGGGGAGAGGTCTGGCCAGGAGTGGGATCTGCTTCCTTTCCCATGAACTTTAACAAGTATATACAATCACTTCCTTGACACCTAGAGGTTGAATTGTCAGAATGAGAAAGAATTAGCATAGCATTCTTCTTTCTTAAAAAATATTAGAGATATTGTAACATAGTAAGAAATATATTTGTCCTCTTCGTGTCTTGACACAGAGTCCCTAAAGCCTTTGGAATTACCTGAAGAGTAGGTATGCCTTCTGTTATTCCAGTCAAACCTCTTACAGAACCTAAATTATACTATCAAGGTTACTTAAGATGGGCTTTTAGTTGACTTCAGGATGGAGCTAGTCACCAGAATGACACAGTGATCCTTTGGGACTTCAGTTGGGACTTTTACACCCACTCACTTATGGGTGAAAAAGAATAGCTGGATCACAGCTCAAACTATTAATCTCTGAGAACAATGAACTTTGTTTGATGTGTTTCTAGGTTCTTAAACCCAGGCAAGTACCTGAAAGGTGGTGTACCCAAAGAGAGCATTGAGACTCCCCTTATCCTATCATGAATCTCTGCAAATTGCTTGTTCTTGGGTTATGCCCTCAATTATAAAGCAATAAGCATTAGCCAGTGTTTTCTTAAATGTTGTAACCTTTTAGACAAATGACATAACCCGAGTATGATGTCATTGAGACCTTGGGTTTAGAGTCGGTGGATCAGAAGCAAAGATAACAATGTGGAATGAATAATTAGTATTTGGGGGAGCTGTTTTGGGGAGTCCTTAGCTCTTGGGAGCTCATGCTAACCTAAATATATGATATCACAATTGTATGAATTAATATGTCACCCTGTTGACATCAAACATCTGTGGTGTTATGTGAGAGTACAGGGAAAAGTGCATTTTATTGGTGTGCTCTCTGAGACTGACACATTTATGGAGAATCCTCGGGCTCTTAGAAGGGATTTCAGGCTTAAACATTTATAGAGGTAAGACTTATGAATATAAATGCCAGAATCTGAGTGGGACTAAAATATTTTACTTAATCTTAACTCTATTTTGACTCCTTATTATATTATAAATGCAAGATATATATAAAATTCATATATTTGTCATATATATATATATATATATGTAAGTTCATTGATTGAAGACAATAGCCATTTGAGCCTGAGTATAGGGAGTGGTGAAGAATATTTCTTGTTGGTTTGTTTGGGTTTTTTGTTGTTATTATTTTTTAGTTTTTTCTTTTTTATTTCTTATAAACAGGGAAAGTCCTTCTTTATCTATCTAATCACTGTCCTGTAGGAACATGAGCCCAGTGTTGCTAGAAACTTTAATATTCCACACCAAACAGAAAGTCTCAGGTTTCTGTATTACGGCTTCTTATTACCAGCAGATGGCAAATAGTGCATTTACTATGATTATATGTCAAAACATCAGCTACCATACTACAGAAGGTATAAGCCAAAACTCGGGGTGCTGGTCCTATTCTGATTGCTGATCTTGATGAAAAATACTCAGGTGTATCCTCTGTGGAAATTCCTTGAGAATTTCCAGCTTTGCCTGTTTATATGCACGAATTTCACTTTAATGAAAGTTTTTAAAACATATTGGCAAGTTAAACAACTTTTAAAGGAATTTTGAAACATGGGCGAGGCCAACATCATGCAAGCCAAATAATGTTCATGTGCAAGACACGTTGAGCCCTCTAGGTCATTCCTTAAAGTTTGGATTCATCATGGACACAAATATCCTGATTTTCCACCATTGTTTCAAAGATGAAAGAGAGTGAAATCTGATGCTCCTGTATTCCTGTGTGCACAGATATATCTCCAGGGCACACTGTCATGGCCTGGGACACACAGAGCAGCCCAGATCCTTAGACCTCATATGTCTGCTGCACTAATAAGTTGAGACCTTCTCTATTACTGGGGACCCCCAAGTCTCACTGCAGTGGTTCTCTTTTCAAAATTTAGAGTTCATGTTTATCATCAATGAGTTGAAAGCTGCAGGTGCTGGCATTGGCTGAGTTGGTAGAGGTCTTACTGGGCAGGGATAAAAACCTAAATTCAATCCCATGTAAAAACTAGGGAGTGACATTGTGTGTCTATTACCTTAGCTCCAGGTCCAGAGAGATGAGCAGATATGGGTTTACTTGCCATCCAGATGAGCAGAATAAGTGGACTTAAAAGGTTCAGTGAAAGACCCTAGCTCAGAATGTAGAGAGAAAGCAGGGAAGGAGACATTAGATGTCGGCCTCTGATCTCCATACACACATGCATGCAGATGCATGGACCCAAAGAAATATGTGCACCCACACATCCCGCACATACCCCTCACACACACACAGTCATCCACTGAAACTAAGCTTCTGGGAAACAACTGGAGACAGTTCAGTGGGGTGTGTGTGTGTGAGAGAGAGAGGTATAGGCAAGAGTTCAATTCAGAAGGTACAATCTAGTTCAAGTGTCAACCTTGCACCTGCAAGTAGTGATGAAACTGGCCAAGTTGGGTACTGCCCTGGTGATGTAAGACCTATGTCCTAGTGAGTGTTAATTGTCTAAATTAAATGTCTAGCAGAGCAGTACTTCTCACATTGGAAGATGTCTGAAGGTTTTCCTGGGAATCTTATGAGCACATGGTTTCCAGTTTGGTGGAGTGGGGTGGGAGCTAAGCTTATCTTTCACACACATGTTCCCAGAGGTCTTACTTAGGGTATTGATGTGAAGAGACACTATGACTCTGATATATTTAATTGTGGCTGGCTTACAGTTCAGGTGTTTAGCCCATTATCATCATGGTAGGAAGCATGGCAGTGTCCAGGAAGACATGGTGCTAGAGAGATAGCTGGGAGTTCTACATCTGGCTCTCCAGGTAGCAGGAAGAAACAGTACCACACTGGGCCTGGCTTGAATATATGAGACCTCAAAGACCAACCCCAAGTGACACACTTCCTACAACACCACCACACCTACTCCAACAAGACCACACTTCCTAATAGGACTACTCCTTATGAGCCTAGGGAGACTATTTTCATTCAAATCACCACACGAGGTGTGCCAAGGCTGCTGTTGCATATACCATGGCTGGGTATCAAGGCTGTACAGTGCCTGCTGATAGTACTTAAAATCTGTCAAATCTTCACATACCTCCTCCTTCTTTGAAGTACCACATTGAAAGTTGGTGGCGAGAGGCTGTAGACACTAACCCTGTTTGTCTGGCATGCATTTCCAGTAAGCACTGGGTAACTTGTTTACTTTGTGCCGGTGACAACAAACTCTAAGTCTCATTCCTGATGACTTTCACATGGAGAAACTGGGCTCCATTTCAAGTCATGGCAGTGGGCGGTGGGCAACAGACAGGAATCTAGAATTAGCAAATGAAACAAGGAGAGTTAAATGTGTTTCTCCCTAGGAGGCTTCCCTTTGTTTCCCTAAGAAGGCTACCAAACTCACTGGTTTGTTTTCTCATTTGAATGTTTTATTCCACGAATAGCCTAACAACATAAATGTGTTTCGAGTACTCGAATAAACAACATAATAATAAAAAGCACATGACTTGCTCAGGAATTTATCCCTGCAGTTCCAAGTTTAAAAAGACAGAAACTTTCACTGGAGAAGGTTATGAGAAGGGGCTAAGAGAAGAAAGAAAGGAGGACACGGGGTGGGGGAGTTGGAGGAGTAAGGGGGTTGGGGGGGACTAGGGGGAGATCAGCATTAGCCTCCTCTCCTCAAGTGTTCCCAGAGCTGCTGTGGTGAAATGGGTGCATGAAAGATGTCTGGGAAAAAAAAAAGAGATGCATCAAGTTTGGCACTGACTGTGAGGACAGGAGGAACAATGAATGCCCTTAGCTCAGGAGTGTGAGAAGGAACATGGGCTTTGGAATAAAGCATGGCATGCAGCCAACTGGCCTGAGCCCTCTCACTGCTGGACAAACCTGTGTAGGTTGCTATGTTGGTCATATCTGTGACACTGTGATAACTACCCGGGAGAAATGGTTTCAAGGTAGGAAATTTTATCTGAGTTCAGAACTGCGGAGGTTTCGATCCACAAGCATTTCACTCCGCTGCTTTGAAGTAGTCTGAAGGAAGTTGGAGCACCATGCCAGAGGGCACATGTGGTGGGAAAGGCTGTACAGCATGTGACAAACAGGAAGCCCAAAGAAGCAGGGGGAATGATCCCAGAACAAGGGGGGTGGGGTGTCTTTCCAGAACATGTCCCCTTGACCTATTTTCCCCAACTAGGCTGCACATCCTATTATTTGCCACTCCCCAGTAAAGCCACCATACTAGGAATTCATCAAGGGACTAATCCTAGTTCTCAGAGCCTTTAGGATTCAATCAGTTCCCAAATGTCCTTTGAATGGAAGCCCAGCTTCAACCACAGAAGCCTTCAGGGGACTTAAAAGTCAGCATAACAATTCCTCATCTGAGTCTAGTTCTCTCACATGTGAAGTAGAGAGAATAAACTGCCTGTCCAAATTCTTCTAGGAAAGGACAGGTTGAATGTTAGTATTTCTTTTTAAAAGTATGGAACATTAAAAGAGTTTTGAATTTCAGAGTATTTCCTCTCTGTCTCTGTGTCTCTGTTTCTGTCTCTATCTCTCTGTCTCTCTGTCTCTCTGTTTCTCTCTGTCTCTCTTTCTCTCTATCTATCTAGCAATCTCTCTCTCTCTCTCTCTCTCTCTCTCTACCTCCCTCCCCTGTGTGTGTGTGCGTGCGTGTGTGTGTGTGTGTGTGTGTGTGTGTACTGGAACACATATATCTAATAATTTCTTGATTTCTTGAAGACAGGCTACAAATACGATTGTGAAATTCACATATAAGTTTTATTGCAGTGTTTTAGCATGCCTATGGTCAGAGTGTGAACCGTCCTATTCAGCCTAATTATAAGGTTTTCTATATGTGATATCAGGCAAACATACAGAACATTTCAGATTTGGGAACATTAAAAGCCTGGCATTTTCAGTTTAGGGATACTAAGCCTATACTAAAATCAGAATGAGGAGGTGCCTAGGTTTCTTAGAGTGTGAGGAGTCTTTTCCACAAGAGTATCATGGATGACCAAACTCCCTGATCCATCTAACTAATTAAGATAGTGAGCAGATGCTTTACTCTGGTATACCCACTTGTATGGTGTTACCAATCATTCATGTCAATATTTTTAGTCAACACCGACAGGGGCCATCATGGCTCGCTTCAACTCATGGCCATCCATTCTCTTGCTTTTAGCCTTTTCTCCCCTGCACTTCTGAGGCTCTGGGATTGGGATCTGAACTGTAGTTCCCTTCTAAGCAACTGTGGGAACTAAGGTTCATTGCTTTACTCTGTAGAGTTCCATTTTCCACCAGGGAAATGAATGTATTTCATTTCTAATGACTGTATTAGCCCCTTTTCTCACCACTGCAACTAGATTCCTGACAGAAAGCATACAAGAGAAGGGTGTATTTGGGCTCACAGTACAGAGGAATGCAGTATACTGTGGCAGGGGCAGCTTGGTCTATGGCATCAACCAAGAAGTAGAGAAAAAAGAACTCCAGTGTTCAGCTGGCTTTCTCTTTTTTATTCAACCCAGGATCCCAGCCATGAATGGTGCTGCCTACATTAAAGGTGGGTGTTCCCTCCTAGATAAACCTCTCTTGGACTCTTCTCAGAGACACAGCCAAAGCCTGAGTGTTTCTTCTCTTTTTCTGTTTATGAGCTGTCATCTTTAATAGTGGGACCTTGGGTGTTTCTTAACACAATAAAGTTGGCAACTAAACATGGCCACCACAATGTCCCTACTCCATACACTGATGTGGCCTGTTGAAAGCATTCCACCATGTTGGTCATTATTGCTATAACTCTTATTTAAAGCAAATGACAAAATCAAGCTTTGCCATTGTTCATTCTACAGAAATAAAGAGGCTCTAAAATATCAAATAAAAGCTATTTGGACAACTTCAGAATCTGCTGGTGCAAAGCCTATGTTGTTTGCACAGCAGTGCATCCGTAGACACCAAAGAAGGCATACTGCCAAAATACAATGCTGTCGATTCGTGCTCTCTAGGGAGTTCAGACATTAATCTCATATATCAGCCTGAGTGATAAGGATTCTTCCTTCTCTGTCTCCACATACCTTTCCATGTACCACCAGCTACAGCTGTTCAAATGGAAAAGGTGTAAGAAAATGCCCTAAGATAAGCAAGATGAAGTCTGCTGTACCAAGTCATCCTACCAATGAACAGACACTACTGTGTAAGTCCATCTATTGTACTGGGACCCTTCATGTGGTCTACAATGAAATACCTGGCCTTGAAGCTCTGACAACACACCTGACAAAGGCAATCTAAGCAAGGAAGGAAGAGCTTATCTCGGCTCACAGTCTGTGGGGCCATTCTGTCATTGCACAGAAGCCTTAGTGTCCGGAGGCTGAAGCAGCTGGTCACATTGCATCTGTAGCAGGGAAGCAGACAGATGGATGCTGGTGTTCATTTCTCTTAGCTTGCTCTTTCCTTTTTGTTCAGGTCAGGGACCCAGCCCAAGGTGATGCCCAACAGGTCTTCATATATCAACCCAGTCAAGATATTCTCAAGCAGGAATAGTCAGAAGTTTGTCTCCTAGACAGTTCTAGAGTTTGTCAAGTTGACAATTAGCACTCAACAACACAACTCAACTATCTGCCCATATCTGCTACTTCTCAGAGCACTTAGCACCACAGACCTCATGAGACGCGAGTGTTTACATCATTCTTCCCATTATACATAGTTGGCTGCAGACATGCATAGTGCCAGGACTCAGTTCATGCTTAATAAATTTACATGAGTGGCTTAGCATTGTTAATATCCTAACTCATTCTTATAACTTGAGCTCAGGTAAACCAAGACTCACAAAGAACTCATTCCAGAGATAGCACCCTTACTTTCATCCAGATCATCTTTAAAAGTAACAACAGCCCAGAATGAAGTAGAAAGAAGGGAAATTCCAAAGCTGGTTTCAGATAATTAATGTTCCAATACCCACAAAGTATGATCCTGTCACCCCAATGTTTGTGAGGAATGAAATATATTAAAATTTTTGAAATATTATTTAATATTCTATAACAACTTAAATTTGCTCTTCCTTCTAATGTACTAGTCGAAACACACAATCTGAGGGAAAATCAAAATAACCCAATACTAATAACAATAATAATGATAATTCTTGTTTAAGTAGAAAGATGGAGTGCATTTACCAGTATATTTTAAATTAGACATGTTTTCCAACACACTGTTTGCTCTTTTGACAAGAAGCAAGAGGATTCAACGTGTGGGACGTAAAACCATGCCAGGAAGTTTGATAAGGTAGAGCAGGTTGAGACCCAGACATTCAGTGGGCACACATCTGAGGCTTAGGCGATTCCCAGCTCTCTACCAGACTCTTGACTTGTATATACGCTTCTCACATAAAAGAAATGTGTCCTGTGGTCACATAGGCTCAAGACAGAGTTCACCATGCTAATGAGGTACCTAGAGGCCTGGAAGCTTCCCTTCCCAGACATTCCTCCCTACAAAAGGTATTTAATCTCAGACTCGCCATGAGAAGGGGGGGCATGGTTTTACGCATCCATTTTCTGCTGTGACAATAAACTTTTTAGAACCATGGATTATCTCTTTTCATCAAGATGCCCTTTGGGGAGCCACAAAGAAGGCCTTCACTTACAGAGCTGCAGCCTAGTCTCTGGTAGGAGGCCTCTCTGAGCTCCTCCACCTACCAAGCTATGGACAACATCTCTGCTGGAACAAGCCAGAACTCCTCTCCCCACACTCCCACCTCAGGCTAGACACTGTCCCCAGCCCGTGCCACCACCACTCTGTTCTCAGCTCTTCAAGATGCCCAGCAGCACCTGGATGACCCAGCCTCTGAGACAGCTCCAACTTCCCCGCACATCTCAGACTGCACTTTCCCATCCCCAGAGTGGCGCCTCTGCACTTCCCAGCACCCAACCTGACAGCCCTGTGGGATGAGTGCAGTCAAACTCCTCTGTGTTCTGTGTTCTGCCTCCCCAAATGGCCATGCTCAGTGGAGGAGAGGACTCCGGCCTACAACTCTACATCGAAGCTTGTTGTAGTCCGTTCTGCAGCTCTGTCAGGTTCAGCATGTTTACAGTGATTGCTGGTGAGGTGGAGAGACTTAGTCAGCCATCATCAGGAAGCTTGTGTGTAATGTTGGAACTGAGGGAGAAGCTGGCATGGCTCTTCACACAGCCTCGGACATTAAACCCCCAAATAAAACAAATACATGCACTCAATTTCATAGGAACGCTTGTGATGGGAAGCTGGTCGCAGAAGCACAGAGTAGTTCTGTGTTGGCTTGAGCCTATGTTAAGGATACAAGCAAGCCAAGACACTAATGGCTGACAGTATCTCCTGCCAGCCTGTCTATTGAGTCAGAGCTCCTTCAGACCCAGCTCTTGCAGATGGCAAGTTTCTTCTGCCAACTCATCATCAGGCTCAGAGTGGCATTGGGTGTGGTCAGCATGGGCCCTGTGATGGCTCTGGAGATTTGTATTACTGATCTGCCTATCTACTATCCTTGGCAGAGATCACAGCTCTTGTCTCAAAATAGATAGCAACTCAGTGGGTGTCAAGAGTTGTTAATTCCCCAGAGATCATATCCATGGGACTCATCAGCACCTAACATTGGGCTGCCTTCCTACCACTTGATTGCTCCTCTTAGGATGTATCCTCAAGTAATTCTGCACTCCCAGCTGATCCTGAATTGAGATTTCAGTTCTTTCAGCTAGTGACTCTACCCATCCCTACCACTCCTCCTTTCTCCTTCTCTCCTTCCCTTCACTTCCTTCTCTTCTCTCCCCTTTCCACCATTCCTACCCTTCCCTCCCTCCACTGCCTTTGCCCTCTTCCTTTTCCTTCTCTTCCTTTCCCTTCCCTGCCCTTTCTACCATTCCAACTTGTTAGCATTCCTTCTAGGCTCTGCCCTGCAGTTACCTGGCAACAGCCAGGTATGCCTGGCTTACTAATAAAAGGAACTGGCTGCCCCCCTCCTCACTCTTTTGCTCTCTTATTCTCTCTGTCCCTTCTCTCCATGATCACTTTCTCTCTCTTTCTCCCCTTCCCTCTCCCCCCCCTCCTTGGGTTCTTGGCTGGCCTCTCCTCCTCCTCTCCCTCCTCCTCTTCCTCCTCCTCTTCCTTCTCCACCTCTTCTTCCTCCTCCTCCTCTCCCTCCTCCTCCTCCTTCTCTTCTTCCTCTCTCTCTCTCTCTCTCTCTCTCTCTCTCTCTCTCTTCCTCTCTCTCGTTCTCTTTCGGTTTGTCTGTCTCTATTCCCTTCCTAACTCCCCTTCCCATGCCCTAAATAAACTCTATTCTATACTAAACCCTTTGTCATATGGCTGGTACCTCATCGGGGAAGGAATTTTTCAGCATGGGCCCACCAAGTCACCCCTTCCACCTCACCATACCTGGCTCTATTAAAAATATCCTTGGCTCTTTCTTTTTATATAAAAACACAACATAATTTTTCCCTTTCCTTCCCTCGCCTCCCCTCCCCTCTCTTCCTTTCCTTCCATTTCCTTCCTTGCTCTACCCTACCCTTCCTTCCTGTTCCTTCCCCTCCCTTCCCCTTTCAAGGATTCTAACCCTTCCCTTCCCTGCCCTACCCTTCTCTTCTCCTCCCTACTCTTTTCTACCCTTCCTTTTCCCCTGCTCCTTTTTTCCTTACCCCTCCCCTGCCCTCTTATATTCAGGGCTTGATAATTTGACAATGGAATTCACAAAACACAAAATAAATGAAACAGCAAGAGCAAGATAAGTTATAAACATTTCTTACCTTCGTTTATTTTCATCTTTTTGTTTGGATTAGTTTGTTTACCCTGTGGGGACCACAGCTATCCCGTGATTACAACTTGCTCAGAGAGTGAGCTCTCCACTCCTAAACTCCCAATTGACACTGGAGACAGCTGCCTTCTCCTAGAGCAAGCATGTGACTATGGCCCCATGTCAAATCTGGCTTGCTAGAAGCAACAGCAACCCCCACCCAAGCACCTCAGGAAGGGAGCCGCCAGCATCCTGGGGCCATCTGGAGACTGCTTTGCCAAGCCATCTATTTTGCACCAGAGAAGCTGTGGAAAGAGTTAATCAAGCACTAGGCAGTTCAAACATAAAGCCTTTCTCCCACTTGCTGCAGGTCACACACCCACTTTCAGAGGCAGCTGAGCAGGCCTGACATCAAAGCCAGAAGCTCAAAGCAAGTGTCCAAGAACACAATGGATGTGACTGAACCAGAGAAGACTTTACAGAGTGTCACTTTTTCCTAGAGCCCACAAAACAAGGCAGAGGCGACAGAGGTCCCACCCAAGTGAACACTAAGGCTTCCCACTAAGATTTCCAGTCTTGCCTTCAAGTTCTCTGCGGAAGAGCCTCCATGCAGGTGTGCACACACAGATGACCACAGCTGCCTTTCCATGAAGTAATGCCAGGAGGGAGAGGCCTTGCCCCTGACCACTCTCTGGCTTCTGTAGAAATATATAACCACCTTTCTCACTACCCATCCTGGAACACTGCTTTGAATTGGCCACAGGTGGCAACTGTGTGACCATGCAACAGGTAATGAGACTGCACTGGCTGTCAGTCACCTCCAGGCCACTGGCTGTCTGCCCATTAGTTAGAATGTTTCTCATTTGCTTTCAGGACAACAGGAATGAAATCTGTCTTCCACTTTTGCATCCTGCCTGGGTGACTGCCTAATAAGACAGACATGCTTGGAAGAGAGTGTTTCTATTTCTGGGGCCACACAGCATTGCTTCTAACCTTCTCAAGCCTCAACATTGATGACAATGAGCATTCCTGGGTGACTTAGGAATTAAATGACAAATTTAATTTAATGAAGGGATTAAATGACAAAATTCCAAGAAAGATTCAGTACAGTGCCTTGCAGAGAGTATACACTCCATAGATAGCTTTCACTGTTGCTGTGGGTCATAGACTCATTCAGCAAACATATCTGTAAATGTCCTTCCTATTGTAGTGGGAAACAGGCACACAAGTTCTTGGCTTGCCTGGAGTTTACAGCCTTATCAAAGGAATAAGATCCTGATCAAGTTAGTAGATCAACAAACACCCATTCCTGCAGTGATGAAATGAGCAGAGATTAGTGTTCCAGAGAATGGCCTGGCATTGCACAATTTAGCTTGGGACTTCTGGGATCCTCTTTTAAGAATATGAAGACTGGGCCAAGGAGATATTCAGTTGCTACTGGGCCAAGGAGATATTCAGCTGATAAAGAATTGGGCATGCAAGAGTGAGGACCTTGATTCAAACCCAAGAACCACTGTTAAAAAATTACCACAAAAACTGGATAGGTAGGATGGGTTCTCTGGTCAGCTGTCCAAACTGGTGAGTTACAGGTAAAAGTGAGAGATGTGGTCTTAAAAACCAAAGTGTCTGGCACCTGAAGAATATCACCCAAGAATTCGCTTCCATGAGCATGCCCATGTGTGCCTGTGTGTGTATTTCTCTCTCTGTCTCTGTCTCTGTCTCTGTCTCTGTCTCTGTCTCTCTCTCTCTCTCTCTCTCTCTCTCACACACACACACACACACACACATTCTTTTTCTGTGATTCTTGATTCTGCTATTTCATGGCTATGTGACCTAGGAAATGTGAAGGCTCTGAGTCAGAACTAAGCTTAGCAGTTCCGTCTATGCACTCAGGAGATGATAGGACTGGGAAGCTGTAACTCAGCACAGACAGAGAATGGCACTACACTGGTCTCATTGTCCTCTCCGAATAACTTCCAAGTCTACATATGATTAAGGAGCACTTTTGCATTTCCCTCCTCTCACCTAGTCCTTGAACTTGTCAGGCTCCCATGAGACAGGGTGTAATGATGTCATTTCCCTTAGCCTTTTGAATGCTCTTTGTGTCATTCATAACGACTCAGACGTTTTCCCAGAAGGATGCAGAAGCTATGAGGCAGGCAGCTTGGACATCTCTGAAGGAAAGTTCTTACACTTATCAAGCAAGGCCAAGCTGAGAAAACACATCTGTTTTCCAGACCCAGAGCAGACCTGAGCATTGTCCTTGTAAGATGACTCAATGACTAATACCTCTTTCTATTTGGCTGAGAACTGGAAATCTGTTTATGAACTGTGTTGAATCTTCTGTGAGATTCTGTGTGCTGTAGAACGTTTGGAATCTTGTTCTGTGATCGACTTCTTCATTCTGCAATTTCATGACTATACAACCTAGGCAACATGTTGACTCTTTTTAAACAGGGTTTCTGGGGCTCTATCTATAAAAGAGATAATGCTATTTATGCTATAATAATCTTGTTAGTATGAGATAGGAGGAGTAGCTGGCTGGAGGTAGAGACACTCAGTAGATAGTAATTGCTTCTGTAGTGTTGATAATACAATTGTCTGGTTTAGATGCTACCAAATCACAACCCATCAACCAAATCAAAACTGCTACCAATTTTTATAACAAAGTTTTATTGAAATACATCTATGCCCATTTGTTCCAAACTGTCTATTCTCACACCATGATAAAAGTAGGGTAACTGTCAAACATCATATGATTCAAAGGCCTTAATATTGGAATCTGGCTTTTCACAGGATGGTTGGCAGCTTTGGATCTGATTTCATCTGCTCTCAGGGCTTTGCAATACCTGAGCTTTTGCTCCACATCATACAATTCCTTTACATTCCCCACTGTGTCTAGAAGAGAGCAGGTCATTTCTGAACCCAAATTTTATTACACTGAGTGAAATTGAATTGGACTGAATACACGGATTTAATATGAATTAGATTGGTGGTTGCTTTGTTTAGCCTTTAGCTCTTCCCCAAAGAACACTTTCTGGTTTGTTTTGTTTTGTTTTGTTTTGTTTTGTTTTGTTTTGTTTTGTTTTGTTTTGTTTGAAAGCTCATTTTGACCCGTGCATCTATATGACTGGAAGATATTATGACTTGGAAGCTACACATATCACCTTGCCTATGACAGAGTCTAGTGTTTGGGGATCAAGTAGACACTGCCACTGTGCCATATCTCTTCTATCTCCAAGGATGTCTAACTTTGTAAAGAGATGACTGAGACTCTATTGCTGTACCCACAATGGAAGAACAAATACCGTCTCATGACTGTAGGAGCCATGAGATCTAAGCCAAACATCCAGGACTGAGAATGCCCTGCATGTTCCTTCTCTTTCCCAGCATCCTCCTGACTTCACTTCCTGTGCCTGAATTCTCACCCCAGCCAGATCCAATCCCCTTGCTACTTTTCTCAACTCTCTTGTGGCCCTGCTGTAGCAGATTTCCTAACAGGAGCACTCTACTCTAAGACAACCACAGTATCCTGCTATAATGTTCCCTTTGGCTACATCTTATCCCTACCACCATATTGAATATGCCTCCTGGCACCCCTTTTGAACATTGTTGATCCATCTCTCTGCCGTGTTCTTTCACATTTATAACCTTCTGCAACACCCCACTGTTCCTTCATTATTCATTGTCTTCCCCTATTCTGTGTAATTCTTTAGGAATAGGGCTGCTCTATGGGCTGTTCATTGATTTATACCAATCAAGCCAAAAATGTATGCATTTATGTATATATCAAACACACAGAGATCTTATTTTCTATCTAACATTGTTTCCTCTTTGTATAAAATAGGGACTCACTTAATGTGAGAAAGTCAGTAAATATTTCTACAGTAAATGGTAAAATCAAGATGCTATAACAAGCATTTTTTTAAGTCAGACTGAGTATACCAGCCTTTTTCTTATCCGTTTCTGCTGGGTGACCTACAGCAGGGTTCATCATCTTTTAAAGCATTCTCTCTTTTCTCTCATGAGAAAATAAAATGAAAATGTACATTTATGAATTTTTGGAGAGAATTAAATGAGATATTGTCCAGAAGATTTTGGTACAGTCACCTACTCAAAGAAGAAGATGGAGGGTACCAGGGTGATGATAGTGTTGCTATGACACTAGGTAGATACTCCAAGTATCGGCTGTCCAGGGAAACTTGTTTTTATATTCCTCTTTTTTCTTTTCAGTGTTATAGAGGACTATTAGAGTGAGACACTAAGTATCGTTTCTTCAAGATATATTAAAAAATAAAATTTCATGAACAAATTAAGATATAACATTATAATTATATTTTACTTTTCCCCTCCAATTAAATAACCATTAATATCTTATACAAAGCATGCTTACTTGGCTTTGAAAAGCAAACAGTAGTTCTTATATGTCTGGTGTGATTTAAGCTTTGGTTCCAGGAGCAGAAAACACATTCAATCAATAGAGTTGTGGTAAGCACTATCCTATGGCTCACTCTCTAGTAGTAACCAAGGGTAGGTGAGCAACACCATTAGTGTTATGATGAGACATAGACACACAGGACCATACAGGTGTTGCCTCCCAGCAAGAAGGTCACAGATATCTGTCTGTGCATTTCTCTGAATTTCCACTTGTCTTAATATTTCAGTTAATGTTTATATCACCTTCTGTGGTTGCTTTTGTTATACACTTTTTGCAAGAGGAGGAAGAAATATAAAGCATTTAAATTACCTGGAATCACAGAGTTAGTAAGATATGCAGGCAAAATTAGATGCACATCCTCAGATCTTTATCCCACACTCACATTTAAAAATGACTGACACTAGCTCCATCAGCAGATAGCTCATGGGTACTTTCCGAGTTGTTGTCTGTTTAGAATTTGTATTGTCTTCTGTGGAGATAGTTTAAGAAGAATTAAATAAGCTAACAGAGAAGAACAATTTGCCCAGACTTAATCATTGGCATTCATTCTCATAGCCATTTCTTCTCCTTGACTTGCTTTATGGTTATAGTGTTCTGGGTAGGTGTATGAGCATGTAGACCAAGTAAACATTGATTACTCCTATCAGCTAAGCTCTTACTGTTCCTGTGTTAACAGTTTTGCATGAATTAACATATTGCACCACCATAGTGTCCCTATGTGTTGGTGTTTAGACAATCATCAATTCCTAGAGTTTGGGCTCCTGGGGTGTCTCTTGACTCTGCTATCTAATAGCTATCTAAGATCGGAAAAAGAAGGGAGAGAATAGAGGGAAGAAGGGCTAACAGAGGATGAATGGAATTAAATGGAGGAAGGAAAGGATGGGGTGGAAGGAGAAAGAAATATACGGATATCTTTGGGAGCAGATGCTGGCCGTGGTAGAGTTCTCGTTGTTGGATTTTTCTCCCCATGCCCTTAGTTACTATATTTGTTCACAAAATAATGCAGCAATATTTATTCTAAGTTAGACATTTTTCTGTTCCCATCATTGTTTCATGAAACTGATGATCTTGGGCATTTTCCCTCTTGTGGCATCTTGGCAAGAGTGTGCTTCTTCTACCTACTCCTCCCCTGTCTTTCTGTCAAGGTCAGCCAGTTTTCTCCTCTTTGTTCACTTCTGTTCTAGTGCCAACCATTTGAGAAAGAAGTCAGGATTTAATATGGGTTAACACGTGGGAAAATTTGTTTCTCTATCAGTGCTCCATCAAGCTGTCTAGATATTTTTATTTCATCAACAAAGCATCAAGGCAACTTTTCTCTCAATTCTGTGCTATTCCATAAAACACATAGCAAAAATTGTAGAAAAGACATTTTGTTCTCCCATAGAATTAGCAAGATAAGACTTCAAGACTAGAGGAGAAGGCTCAGCTTCAAGACTGTAGGAGATGGCTTGATCAATAAGGCGCCTACTGAGTAACCATGAGGACCTGATTTTGATCCTCAGAGTCCACATAAAATCTCTGAGCATGCTGACATGTACTAGTAACCCCAGCATTGGGCTGGCATAATAGGAAGGTTCCCTGAAACTCACTGGTTACTCAGCCTAGCCTAACACTTTCACTCTAGGCCAATGAGAAACTCTCAAAAACAAACAGAAAACAAGGTGAATAGTGCCTGAGAAAGGACAGCAAGGACACACAACATTAACCTCTTGTCTCTACTCATATATGTACACAATCACATGTTTCTACACACACACATGGACCCACAGAATCATTTGTACATACGTACATACATACATACATACATACATACATACATACATGCACACACATATACAGGCACACACACACATGCACACACATACATATGCACACACATATACAGAGAGAAAGAGAGAGAGAGAGAGGAGAGAGAGAGAGAGAGAGAGAGAGAGAGAGAGAGAGAGAGAGAGAGAGAG
>NW_021604665.1:10072678-10089851 GCF_004785775.1 Grammomys surdaster | reverse complement strand
GAGAGAGAGAGAGAGAGAGAGAGAGAGAGAGAGAGAGAGAGAGAGAGGCAGGCAGAGAGATATAGAAAGACAATGGCATATGCTGGTCCTTTGTTCTCCTTTTCAAAAATGCAAAACCCCAAAGCTTGAGTCTTGCCTCATCTAGATGTGGCTTTGCAAAGAAATATGTTCTTACTGAGGCAGTAAAATATTTACTAAATTCTCCTAATGAGGGGGATTTGCAGACTACAATTTCTGAGCAGCTACATTGCCAGAGAAGGTTTGACAAAAATATGCAACAGTAAAGCAGGACAGAACATGCAGAATTGGGTCATAAAACTCATGTCCCCTGTGTGTTGTGAGGCAAGAAGCCAACAGCCCTGTGCCCTCAGCCACCTGTGTACAATTGTAGCTGATCATCTGGGACTCACTGGAGGCTGATTAGATTGTTTCTGTCCTGAGGCCATTTTATTATAATGTTCGGTTGTGAATTTCATTAAGTTTTATAGTCCTCTATACATGTGTTTATAACAAGAGCTGTCTCCCTTGTGGGATGACATTTGTTTTTATAAAACAAAATGAAATAAAAAAATCCAAGCTTGCAAAGGAAAAATTAAGTGTTGAAAAACCGTAGGCACAAAACAAATATCTGGCAAAAACAAAACAAAACAAAAACAAAAACATTATGAAGTGTGAATTGTTATCCACTCTGAAATTGGGAGTGGGGCATTACTCAACATTTGATGTAAGATACATATGGAAATATGTTCAATAAATGGTGGAACTGATGGGTGTTTCATCCCACCCAGTATTAAGATACACCCAGGAGCAAGGTGTGAACTTTACCTTTGTATCAGAAACAGGTTTTTGTTTTGTTTTATTTTGTTTTGTTGTTTTTAACTCCATTGTTGAAAATGGTGACAGAACCAAGCTACAATCTATGGTGAGGGTCACTCCGTCTCTTTTTCCAGCATGGTTTAGACTCAAGGAGCCAAATGAACATACCCTATATGTTCACCTTTCTGTCTTATGTTGCAAACTGTAAGGCTTAGAACCTTTGAACCTCGTAGGAGTATGGTATTTTATATCTTGGAATTCTTTAGTCCAGGAGTTGGCAAAGTAATGATACAGGAAATACCTTTCATCTTCATGAACCACACAATCTCTATGGCTCGAGTTTGCAACTGAGGCCAACAACAGATAGAAAGTTAAGTAGATAGATAAATGGGGCTAAATATCAATAACACTTTATAAGGTGCTGAAACTTGAATTTCATGAGTCACAAAAAAACAACTTTTCTTTTTTTTTTTCTTTCCAAGCAAGGGTAAGGTGGTACAGTAGCAAGTACTCCATGTTCTCTCCCATGTGTAGATGAATTTTGGGATATGTGTGATTAAATTGGAACAAATAGACACAGAGACCAGGACACTTGTAAAAGGCCATAGTATAGGGGTTGTTTTCTACAAGTATGTAACACAGGTAGTGTAAAGAGAGAATCTCAGGAATAACAAAGCAAAAAGAATGAAGAGGATAGGGAATGGGAAGACAAGAGTCAAGGAGGTCATATGGGCAAGAATGACTAACAGTAAATGCCTTTGAAAAAGTCATGTGATAAGCTACCATCATACAGGCTTCCAAAAATACAGACGTATAGAAAAGGAATTTTAATTATTTATCATATAAGGGAGAGGAGGGGCAATGGCCTTCTTAGACACCATAGACTATAAAATAAAAAATCTAGTGCCAGGGATGGGATATCTCTTTTGCAGCTGTTGGTCAGTGCAGTCACTTGAACCCCAAACATCTTCAGAGTACTGTCATTGCTCTTGGTTGTCCTCTAGAACTTGATAACAAGACCTTATTACTGAAGACACTACATACTGTATTTATAGAACATGAGACACCAAGTTGGTACTGATCTGAGAGGTTTATCCCTATTGGCTATCTTTTGCCATTCTAGAAGGTGCTATGCATGCTACTGGAGGACAAAAGTAATTATCACTCTACTTATTGATTGGTTGTGATTTTCTGTAATGGTCTCTGAGAGTTGCAATGAGAAGTGTCCTTGATGAGGATTGAAGACTATACTTACCTATGAATATAAATACAAATGCTCACAGATTGTTAAATGCTTACCTATGAATATAAATACAAATGCTCACAGACTGTAAATTCGTGTTTGTAGAATCTCCTCCAATAACCATGACTGGGGAGCCCAATCACTATACACACACACACACACACACACACACACACACACACACACATATATATATATATATGCCTAATGTTTAGAGAAAATTTTAAAAGAGGAGCGAAGAGATTGTAAGAGCCAGAAGATCCTGGACTTTCCTGTATAACATCAGAAGCCATAAAATCTCAACAACATAAGCTGAACAATGAATATGCCAAACTCAACAAGAAAGAAACCCATGAGGCCATGACAGTTTAACAAGAACTCTCAGCAATTAAATAAAGCTGGGAGTAGGAGAGGTGACCTTCCCTAGGGAATGTTGGAGACTGGTTCTTTATTTCAATCAGGAATATGCATGTCCAGACACTGAAAGTCCTTGTCCCCACTTGGTTTTAGATTGATCAATAAAGATGCCATTGGCCAATGGTTGAGCACAGGGCAGGACATTTAGAGTTGTGCAGGTAGAAGGCAGAGATTTGTCAGGACTGGGGAAAAAGAATGGGACACAGTAGTGGCAGATGATAAAGCAAACTCACCATGTGAGATTTCCAGTAAGTAGCTACTGGCCACTTCCCTGATTGGGCCTGAGGTAGCAGGGGAAAGTTTAGGAGTGCCCAGATTTTGAGGTAGCCAGGGCATTTAAAAATAAGTGTGTGTGTGTGTGTGTGTGTGTGTGTGTGTTTGCATGTCTCGTGTGTGTGTGTACATGTGTGTGTGTCTTTCATTTTCAGATCTAAAGATAGTTTCTGGGTGGGTATGTGTCTGCAATCTACCAGGAGCCAAAGCAGTGTAGCAAAAACTCACCACTACAGGGAAGAGCACACTAATTTGTTGTCTAGTGCCAAAAGTGAGTTCTGTAAACACATTATACAAATAACATTAAATGGACTCAACAGGCCATATTTATGAATATATATATATATATATATATATATATATATATATATATATAGTGTGTGTGTGTGTGTATCTACATATATACACATATATATGCATACAATAACAATTGATTTAAAAAAAGAGGTTATGAATTTGAAAGTGTACAGGGAGGGTATATGGCTTCCTTTTGGGAGAAGGAAAGAGATGGGAGAAATGTTGTAATTGAATTATAACCTCAAAAATAAACAGACAAAAAAGGTTGTTATCAATCATGCCCAGAATGCTTGAGTTTTAAAAGTTGCTACTTCAGTTGATGACTTGAATTTCATACAAAAATTATTAAATGAGTTTTGGCTTAGGATTAGGGCAAGACTTCCCAGCAGTTGCTGATGTTATCCTGACTGTATGTCATTTTGTACTGCATTTCATATTAATGTGAAATGCCATGCTTGACACTGACAATTACAAAATCAAAATATCAATCAACTCTGAAAAACATTGAGGATGCTATGTCTTGCCATGTCAAGTAATTAGACAATATTTAACTGTTTATAGAAAAATAAACAAGAACATTTAGTTCATTAGTATACAGTTTAACATTTAATCAATGGTAGAGTGACATATATACCAACTTCAAAACATAAATTAATTTATTACTTATTAGCAGTATATGTCCAGTATCTATTCATATTTTATATACTTGTAGTCACATAAAATGTTCTTGGGAGAAAACAAATGGAAAGAGAAACACATTAAAGAAGCCATTAGTGCCCTTCATTTGTTTCACTGGAGCTACTTCTCAAATAGACTAGAGCAAAATATTCAAGAGGCTGAGAAGCAATGGCAATTTCCATGCTCACAGTTAGGTTATTTGATATGATATTACAATTTCATGGAGATTAGTAAATTAATTTTCATTTTTAGCAGGATTGTTCATAGAATAGAATGACCACATGATCCAGCAGTCTTACTTCTGGGCAGCTATTGAATAAAATGAGGTCAGTAGGTCAATGAGACATCTGTCCTCCAGTGTATTTTACAGCGGAATCTACAATAGCAAATTTAACTCATAGTCTATAAACAAAGTAATAGGTAGACAGAAAAATGGAGTACAAATACCTGATGGGACAATAATCAGCCTTTAAAAAATAAGTCTTCCCACTGGTGAGGATATAAATAGACCTAAGAGACATAATGCTAACCAAAGAACAGAGGGCAGAGTGGAAGTTACCAGCAGTGGAGGGGAGAAGAAAATAAGTGAATAAAAGTTCAGTTACATGGGACTCATAAGATGAATTCCATTGTACACCATGGAGCCTATTGCCAGCAACCTTGTAAAGAACGCTTGTATATTGCTCATTGAGTAGATCTTGGGTGTTCTCACCTTCAAATGTGATAAGAAAGCAAATAAAATATAACTAGTTTATTAACATATTTCATAATGTGTACTTACATCAAGCTGTGATATTCAAGCAGGAAGTGGCTTCACAGAAATTCTAAGCACACACGTAGGTGATTTTCAAGGAGTTTTGAGATGGCCTGATGCTACATCAAGTTTGGAAAATGACATCAAGATTTCTCTTTATCTTTCTGTTTTGAAATAATGGATAATGTTAGATCCATAAGGATTAAAAAAAAGAAAAACAAGAGTAACTGTTTATCCTCACATAGCTTCTCTCAATGTTAACTCATGTAATGGTGGTATAACGTTCATAAATACAGATTACAGACTAAAAATGTCAAGCTGTCCACCACAAGTATATGCAACTCTCACTTGTCAACTGAACAATAAATAAACATCACTGGGCAGTCACTGGTCATGAACTTCTGATTAACTGTTTGTAAGAATAGATTTCTCCATGCCTATGTGATCCAAGCCACATTTTATACAAATTTAAAAGTTGGAAATATAACTGTAACTTTAAATCAAGATAGGACTTTCTATAATTTTTCTTTCAAAATTTGTTTTATATGATTTTAATTAAATATAATTAGATCATGTTCACCTTCTCCTTCTTCCCTCTAGTCCCTTCTAAATCCCCCCGCCAACTCCTTCCATGTCCCCCATTCTCACCCTAACATTGATAGTCTCCTTTTCTTAGATTACTGTTACATATATGTATTTGTGTGAGTGTGTGTGTGTGTGTATACATATGTGTATACGTGTATAAGTACAACCTTCTGTGTCAGTAATTGTTCTTTGAGTTTCAGGGTGAGCTCTCTGTGTTTCATAACCAACTAAGGGGTTCATCTGTAAGAGAGGCTAACTCTCTCTCCCTCTGCTGTCATTCGCTGCCTGTAGTTCTTTGTCTAGGAGTGGTCCCATGAGATTTTTCACTCTTCTGTGGTAGCATCTCTATTGATATTGCAATGTTTGTTTATGAGAGACTTTTTTTCACAGCAGACATTCAGGTATTCTGGCTCTTATAATCTCTCCTCCATCTCTTCTTCAATGCATTTTTTTCTTCCTTAACCCACTACAAGAAAGGCATATTAACCTCTCCTTCATATTCTCTGGTCTCAGCTTTGGCTGAGTAGCTCAATATGATCCATTAAAGAAGAAAGGCCCTTAAAGAAAGTGGCAACAAGCCAGTTGTGTGTAAGAGCTCCAGGAATTGCTGACTCCTCTATGGAAAGAATGTGCCCCTGGTAGCCACTGCCCCTTGAGCTTGGCCCCAGAGTGAGGAACCATGGAGCATGCTTGACTTTGGACCTGATGCAAGACCACCCAGACTGACCACGAGAAACAAAGCAGGCCTGCCAAGCCACTCTGGTAAGCAAGAAACCAATGTGCAGCATATGACGTTAAAATCTCAGGTGGTGTTTGCACCATAATATCAACTTCCCGAAAAGGCGACTTCGAAGGATGAAATGGTGACATTTTGGCACTCTCATGGTGTTCCCTGACCACCTTTTGTCTCACTTTCAACACGAATCTTACATCAGCCTTCACTCTTCTTGGAGTAATGCTTGCTAGAGTTATTTTTCTTTTATTCTTTGTTTGTTTTTACTCCCAACAAAGCTTGGAGCATTTTGACAGGGAAATCTCATTGAGCTGACTTGAAAACAAACTTTTAGAAGGAAAAGATCACGTTCCCTCTAAGTGAAAAAGACAGTGTTGCAAAGACAGGAGCAAAGGAAATATAAGGAATTAAAGTATAATTCAAATAGCACCTAAGAGCATGAAAGAAATCCACGAATAGAATAAGTGGTATGGGATTCCAAATGTCTAGTATTTTTTAGACAATTTCCACATTGTTGAATTTTGAAGACTTAGCTTGTACAATTACTGAAAGAAATGGTGCCAGCCTCTATTTAATTAACAGCTGGCCAAAATATGACAAATATTTCTCACACTGATTGCATGCTTATGAACAATTGAAGAACAAAAGCAAATTGACCCACTTGAGCACAGCATTTTGCTCAGTTGCTATTGATATTTTTCCCTGACTCTGGTGGTTTGAAGAGAGACCCTTCCTACCCAGCCATTTTGTTTGTTGCCCTATTAAGTTCTTCAGTAATTTAAAACCACATTTTAACAAGAAACTAATTTAAAAATCTAAATGTGCTCATTTTAGATGGTTACCAGCTTAGTCCTTCTGCAAGCATAAAGAGTTGTGAATTTTGGGTCCTTCTAAAACAGGAATAAAGAGAAACACTTGGAAAGTGCCTGCAAGTAAAGTCTAAGTTTCTTCATGTACGTCTTTGGAGTGTACATCTGCAGAGTCTACATACCTGCCAGAGACCAAATGGATTTGTTTGTTTGTTTGTTTGTTTGTTTTACTTATTCACTTTACATACTTCTCACTGCCTCCCTCTTGGTCACCAACTCTCCCATTCATCCTCTCCTCCGAGAGAATGAAGGCAACCCCTGGGTATCACCCCATCCTGGCACATCAAGTCTTTGTGAGGCTAGGTGCATCCTCTACCACTGAGGCCAGACAAAGCAGCACAGTTAGAAGTACAGGTCCCATGTATAAATGGAAGCTTTTGGGATAGCCTCTGCTACAGTTATTTAGGACCCAAACAGATTTCTTGAATATGTCTGTACTGGACATATGTATACTATTTTTTTGTCATGGTTCTTTAAACAATACAGTATGACAACCATTTATAGAACATTTACTATTTTATATTGTCTTAGGTTTAATTAGTAATTTAGAGATTATTTAAGTTATGCAGGAAGGTATATAAGGCTGAGATGAATAGTCTGTGCCATTTTTGTATAGGGATTTGAGAAGCCACAGAACCAGGAACCCATACCTTGTAAATATCAAAGGATGGCTAAGTTTCTACCTCAGTGGAATGGAATTGTATGAGAAAAGGTCAGAGATGTAAGATAATCTGTCACTTAATCATCATCAAACAGGGATCAGATTTGCTGAGCTTCCTTGTCAAAATAAGACATTATTTGTGTAAACTATTGGTGTATTGGCTGGTTTTGTGTGTCAACTTGACACAAGCTGGAGTTATCACAGAGAAAGAGCCTCCCTTGAGGCAGTGTATGTATCCATGGAAAAATTACATATTTTGTGTTCTACAAAAGTGGCATGGCAAGGTATAGCTATAGAAATCTGAAACTAGAGGAAATGGTAATTAAACTGTGCACACTACCTTCTCTGGATATGTGTGTTCGTGATTTCTGTTTTCTGGATATTTTGTTCTGACTAAATAAAGGTGAATAAGATGAAAAAAAAAAGAATACTGACTTCAAACAGGAGCCTAGCATAACTGCTCTCTGAGAAACTCCACCCAGCAGCCAACTGAACCGGCAGAGACCCACAGCCAAACATTGGATGGAGCTCGGGGACTCTTATGGAAGAGCTGGGGGAAGGATCAAGGACTCCAAAGAGGTCCTTCCACAGAAGACCAACAGAGTCAACTAATCTTGACCCTTGAGGGCGCTCAGAGACTGGACCACCAACCAAAGAACATAGATCGGCTGGACCCAGGACCCTGTACATGTGTAGCATATATGCAACTCATCTTCACGTGGATCCCAACCAAAGGGAGCAGAGGCTATCCCTAAAGCTGTTGCCTGTCTATGGAATACATTCCCCTAACTGGGCTGCTCTGTCTGGTCTTAGCCTGCAAAGACTTGTTGTGTGTGTTGGGGAGGGGATGAGGGGAGGGTGAGCAGGGAAGGTGAGCAGGTGGGAGGGATTACCCAGGGGGGCCTTCACCCTCTCAGAGAGAAGGGGGTGATGAAGGGGGAAATTGTGTGAGGGAGAGGGCCAGGAGGAGGCAACAATTGGGATGTAAAGTGAATTTTTTAAAAAGGAATATTGGCTTGAGACCAAACTTACATATTTCTTGTGGCATCCTGAGTTAGCTTTCACGAGAGTAAGTTGGTATAAAAGCGAAGCTGATAGTTAAGTCATGCTCTGGCTTCCAGTCTTGAATTCTTTCCTCTCACCCCGGGTCTTCTCCAGAGTTGAACCTGTACTGCTTCGGGAAGCGATGTCTTTATACATCTTCAGATCTATGGGCTAGTCCTATTAAAATATAAAGCTACCTAGCCTACCTCAGATACTGTGTTTTAGTAACAAAAATGCACTGATACACTTGGGATCGTCTTTGTTTAAGATCCTGTTTGTGTGATGATGCACACCTATATTATCCATGAAGGGGGATAGGTCTGCACCCCTTAAACTCTCACCAGGGTACAGTGACATGGAAACACACAGCTCATGCTAGGAACTAAATGTGTGTATGCCCTGACAAAGTATAAACTATGAACTCTTAAGCCAGATGTGATAGAATATAGAAGGAGGGCTTTGGCAAGATCATTAATTTTAGATGTAGTAAGGGGGATTGAGAGTCCATTGTGAGATTTATGATTTCTTTCTTTTGTAAGACTAAGAGTACCCCGGAAGCCAGAAAACAAATCACTTGATACCTGGAAATTCCCTAACCCCTAGAGTTCAGAGTTACAAATACTTGATTAATGTGTCTAGTTGATGTTACTTGTCACCCGAGACAGATACAATTTTTAGATGAATAAATGGACAAATGGATGAGGTGGAGGGAAGGAAAACTTACTCAAGGAAGTAAAAAGACAGGTGTTTAATATTTAACTCTTGGGATATTTATCACACCAGTAACTATGATAACAGGGATTGGAAATCAGGGTTTCCTATTTGAATATTCTCCTGGCCTCTACCTATGTTGCCTTATAGCAAAAGATATAGCACAAACATATTGTCTAACAAATGAAAACAATCATAAAGTGGAGTCCAACGTATGGATCCCATTCCCATTCTCTTTTGAGAAAAATATAAGAGAATGACACACAAATGTACACAATAATCTGGAACAAGATGGAGAAGACATCAACGCATTAACAATAGCTATCTTGGGGTGGGAGAAATCTGGAAGGCTGTTTGCTTCCTTTCACTCCCTCATCCTCTCTCATTTTTCCATAATTAGCAGGCACCACTTGTGTATACCATATGTCAGCTTCCTCCCACAGGGGTTCTGTTTGTCCCAGACACCCCGTCAGGGCAGACACTCACTTGTCTGCATTCTCCAAAGAGTCAACAGTAATCATGAGTGTTGGGGAACAGGGGAAGATCTGTGGAAGTTTACTGTGTGTAACAGGATGCTGGCACCTCAGACCTCACAATAGTTTTATCTTGCAAATTCCCACAAGATATTCTTTCATAATGAGATTCTTGTGAGTAACCAGGTTTCTTCTCCACCTCCTCCTCTCTCTCTCTCTCTCTCTCTCTCTCTCTCTCTCTCTCTCTCTCTCTCTCTCTCATTTCTCTCTATCCACCATCACCCCTCAGTCCTCCTTGGGGGCCTCTTGTCTGGACTCCAGCTGCTAATTCAAATAAGCATGGACTCACTTTTTTCCTCTGCAGGAAATACTGTCTTAGCCCAACACTTTCCCCTACTCTACAGCTGGCTGCACGTTATCCCTCCACAAAGGCCTTCTTTCCTTACTTAAAAAAAAAAAAATCCAAAGCCAGCTGCTGAGAAGACACAATTTCACACATGCTGTTGTACATAAACAATAAAACTTAAGCCTTAATTACCTAAAGATGAAAAAGTTCATGTGCCGTTTATCATTTTTTCTCATGATACTGTATCAGACTCCAGAGAAGACTACTGCTGCCCTTTAAAGCAGAAACATTTTGATTAAGAACAGAAGTGCCAACCACAGCCTGATGTAACGTGTGACTAATCTTTAGGGTACATTACCCACTACACATTGGTCTGGTTATCACATTTCCCGTCATGCTCTAGATCTTGGTTTTCAAATTCTTGGAGCTGTTAGAACTCTGAAAAGAAAAAAAAAAACAAGCAAACAAACAAACAAAAAACAATTCTTGGCAGGCATTTAGGGCATCTTAAAGGATTTGTCACAAGTATCAAGACCCTGTTTTTGGGTTGTTTTATATGTCTGTATTGTGTGTATATATGAGTGCAGACGTGTATATGGGTACATATGCATGTATATCCACGTGTCTGGAGGCTTGAGGTTGATGTCACGACGTCAAGATGGCTTTTCTTCCTCATGAGATAGGGTCTCTCCCTGAACCCAGAGTTCACTGCTTTGGCTGGTCCTAGATCATTTTTCATGCTATCTACTGAGGCAGGATTTTTCCCTGAACCCAGAGCTCACTGCTGCATTGGCTAGCCAGCTTGCTTCAGGATTCCTTATCTCTGCCTCCTACATGCAAAGATTATGAGCAGTTTGCCAAACCCACTCGGCTTCTACAAGGATTCTGAAAATTCAAACACCAGTCCATACATTTACACAGCGAGCACACTACCCACTGAGCCACCTTCCCAGCCCCAAGAATCCATTTGCTAAAGGTATCCCAAAGGACTTCCCCCTGGCCAACTGTGAAATCACAGATCCTAACAGTTAAACAGAAACAGAAATGAGGGGGAAGATAGTGGCTTCTGAGGCAAAGCCCAATGGTTCACGCTCGAGTTGACCTGAATCTTTATAACTGCTGTTTGTAACTGAGACTGTGTTAGTCATTTTTTAATGAAAGCTAGCATGTGCTAGCCTCTATAAAGACAACCTCTCGTTATCTCACCAAAATCTGCTCAGGCTTGTCCTAAAACCTAAGTATAGATGATTGTATCCAATAAACCCACGAATTTTCCCTACAGCTCACACAACCATTCTTTGTACCCACTTCATCAGCAAGCTGAACTACTGAAATAACCTGTTCAAATTCCCCTACAGTTGTGAAGGTTCCCCTTTAAACCATAGCTCACATCAAACCCATGCTCCTAAAGTCTTGGAGCTAACCCAGCTCCCCCTATAAATGTAAATCTTCTGTGTCTTCATGCTAACATAGGACTGGAAAGAATTACATGACATCCTTAGAACAGATGCATTAATATTCCATATTTGTAAAAAAAAAAAACTCTTGTTATTTTGGCACAGACATTTTTAAAAATCACTCCTATTAGCAGTAAAACATCTGTGCTCCCAAAAGGTTGGGCTGTATGCCATCATATGTTTCAGCCCTTAGCATTGCAACTACCAGAACAGAAGAAGGATAAAAAGGCTATTATTATGCTACATATTAATATTACATCTATTATTATTATATCATCCTGTAGCCCATATGTTCTAAATTTAAAGACATCTTATTGATAGAAATTGGCATAGTGGCAATTTTCCTAAAATTCTATCAGAAAGCATACACTAGTATTCTATTCTATTTTTATTGTCTAAACTCCAAGATGTCTTCAATTTTGTCTACCCTATCGAATCTCCTGTTAAAAACATAAAATAAGAATATATGGTTTGGTCTTACAGATAACTTTTATGCGCATAAGAATTTCTATCTCTTCTTATAAATACATGGACATTCTTTCTTTACATCAGAGTCCTGTAAACTTCATGTGTCTTCTTCATGTTAGAGCTGTTTATAATCTAGAAAGCCAAAAATTAGTAGAATGAAGTTGACCTGCATTTTGGTTTAGTTTTCAAATACAAACATCAAGGATCAGATTTTAAGAGTATGCTGTTTGCTATCCTAGATCATGAGTTTTAAGTGTGAAGTGCTAAGATATGTACAAATTAATTATAAAGAAACAAGTCCTTTTTACATCCTAGCCCCTGACTCTATGGTACATGCTCTCATGGTATCAAAACCAAATGACCATGTGTGACTTTCTTGTATTCTGCCAGGAGGAAGCTCTGCTACTCATCCAAGATCAGTACCAGGGTCAGCATCTCTTTTTCCTCTACCACTATGATCATGGACATATTTCATAACTTGAGCTTCTGTGCTTATAAAATAGGATCTTTGTAAATATGGATTAAATGGAACAACAATCTGTGAAAGTAAAAAAACCTATGTTGTTCACAACACACAGTAGGTATTCAATTTATAATAGGTCTCATGGCAGATGTCAGTCTTCCATTTGCCCAATGGCTCTCAATCTTCCTAATGCTGCAACTCTTTAATACAGTTCCTCATGTCTTGGTGACGCCCAACCATAAAATTGTTTTTATTGATGCTTCATAACTGCAACTTTGCTACTGTTATGAATTATAATGTAAATCTCTGTGCTTTCTGATGGTTCTTTGGGGTCATGATGAGAGGTTGAGAATCACCACTCTAGCCTCTTATCCAGAAGTGCTCAAACAGAAATGCGATGTTGAAAATCCAGCTACACTCTCACAATAAGGGAACTACTTAACAACCTTGATCATCTACACAGTGTTCTACGATGAGTCTTTTGACACTTTGACATCTCCACTTTCTTCTACTCTCCATTTAACTCTTCAAAATGAAATCTATGTTAGGAAGGTCTACGGCATACTACGAGTGCCTGAGATAATATCTTAGCTCCCATTAAACTGACTCAGTGCTGAATACTATCTACTTCCCAGGTGGCAAAGATTCCACAAAAGGGAAGCCCAAGAGGAAGATGTTGGAAAGATATGGGGAGAGATATAAAGAGTGCTAACACCAATTACACCAATTACCAATTATGGCAGGGATCTGCATCTTACCAGTCAGAGAACTGGAAACTTACTTTCTCCCTTACAGAGTTGCCAGCATCCCTCACTTACCTGCTTTGCTTCCTTTCAAGCTGCATTTCTTAGGCTGGGCTTATATCTGTTTTCTTCAAAATACACGAACATTATTAATAAAAGTGCCACATAAAATTATATAGCCCTTGAGAGTAAAACTTCTGAACAATTTCTGTATATCTACATCAAAAATGGAACCTAATGAAAATGTTGGATTCTGATTCAGTGGGGCCCGGAGAACTGGAATTCTGAATTTATTTTTTTCTTCTTCCCTTCCTTTTGGTTCCTTTCCTTCCTTCCTTCCCTCCTTCTTTCTTTCATTTTCTTCTTTCTTCCTGCTCATTTGTTTTTCAAGATAGGGTTTCTTTGGTAACAGCCCTGGCTGTCTTGGAACTTACTTTGTAGACCAGGCTGGCCTTGAACACAGAGATCTGTCTGTCTTTGCCTCCTGGGTGCTAAGACTAAAGGCATGTGCCACCATTGGCTCGCTGAATTCTGCATTTCTAAGAAATGGTTGATTTGCTAGGGAGGCAGTCTAAGGATCATGGGATTATTAGAACTTCTACTTATTTTCCTAGTGAGCTAGTATATCCCTACAGTGAGTCAAAGAGTAGAGGAATAAGTGTTTATTTCTGTTTTGCAGATACAGAGACTAAGTCATGAACGAATGTTCACAATATTATTGTGTTCCCTCACTTTAACTTTCAGTAATACCATCAGTATCACCATTTGACTTAATTAAGCTCAGGTAAATCTGTTTCACTCAAAAAAGGAAATGTGGTAACTGACTTACCTTTCTATTGATCATAGATCTGTTCATGTGCCTCACTGCATCATATGCATTCTTCACTGTATATAAACTCATTTGTGTCACTCACATGGACCTATTCAGTTTTACTACATAAATATTTAGTGACTTGTTATTTGAATGAGTCATGATCTGACCATAAGACAAGAACCAGTTCCTGCTCACACATAGCAAAGAGACCAACGTCTACATCATTGAAGTAAAAGCCATGCTTTGTTCAGTGAAAAGCATGGTTTAACAGCGAGAATAAAAGTCTTATGGAAGCACAGAGGGGCAATTAGATCCATCTTAAGTGAAGCAGGAGGGATCCTTAGTACAGGAAGTATCTGTGGCTTGACATTCAAAGTAAACGTTTGATTTCAACATCTAGGATTAAAAGGTGTAGGAGGAAGAAAATAGGAAGGGACAAATCCCAGAAGTGACTAAGACATGAGGAAGAGACATGTGGCTTTTCCCTGCCCTCAACATCCAAGTACTTGGTTTTGCATACCTAGAATACAGTGTGGAGAAACCCTGTCCCTTTTGTCTGAGATCCTGGAAGCAGAAGGTAGTCTATCACAGGTTCTCAGAATGGAGTAGCCATATCCTCAAATTTTCTTCTTCTCCAGTCTGATCCACACAGAAAAAATATCTCCTTTCAAGAAGGGACTAAGAGACTCAGATAGCAAATCTCTCCTTGGTGAGTCATGTTCTCCTTGACAATCCAACAGCCCATGGATGTTTCCTTTCTAGCTTCTTTCTTTTCCATTTGTCTCTAATGGAAACATTGCCTCATGCTTCCCTTTGCCAAGCCCTGCAGCTCACCTGAAGGCCTCCTTTAAGGTTTTGTGCTTGAAATCAATTTCTGTCTCCCATAGACACATCAGCTAGGTTGTCTTCCTTGAGCAACTTGAGTGATACCAATCCACTTTAAGACATATTCCACTGGCAGACAAGGCTAGTAAAGTATCCAACAAACAGAAGAAGATCAATAAATGCTTGTTCCTGCCAAACTTCATTACCAACATGCTTCATGTAAAGCCTTATCTCATCTATTTGGTTTGTTTACATATTTTGTCTTTGTTTGTTTATTTTATTCATGACACTACTTCTTTTTTAATTCCTTTTCCTGTGACCTTTTATTCAGCATAAGTCATTTTTCCCAAAACTTAACAATCACACTTCACAACCAAACTTCATAACAATGCCCAGAGAAGAAATACTCATAGGTATCTCTGATTTTTGCAGACAAATACTCTTAATCATCAGAACTGTCCCCTCCTCAGCACCACTATTTCTATGGCTTCAAATTGCAATAAGTACTAAGGATCGATTGAACCAGATATATAACCGTTATACACTATAATAATAATTCTTCAATATAGTCCCATGTGATTAATAAGTTCTCCCACTGACATCTTCTAAGTCCTTTAAGCAAATACAAACTATTATAACCAATCCTGGGTGAATTCAACCCTTAAAAAAATCACATGCCACCTCACTAGAAGCCAGCTCTCACTCTAAAGATTTATCCTGGAAATTCATATAGTGCTTATCAAAGTCTAGTCTAAAATAGAAGAGATACCAAATTCTAGGAGGTTTGACTATAATTGTATCAATTTCAAATATATGCAATAAAAAATTCCCATAGTGTTGACAAGTTGCACTTTAAAATTAGCATTATAATTGATTATAAACCAAGCTTTTAAAAGTATGCCACACTTGAAGTGATTTCTGCACTCGAAATAATACTCTATTTTTCAGCCAATGAATTTCCATGCTGAAAATTCAGCCCTTGTTCAAATTAAGTAGGATCTCAAATTAGAAGACAGAAAAATGAGAAAATATTTCTTTTCTTTCTCATTAGAAGCATCTTCACTATGAACAAATTTGAAAGTCTTCTCATATTTCAAGAATTCATCTTTTGTTCTTGAATTATTTTTAAAGAAAGGCACTGTCAACACACTAGTGGCTGTGTTTAGTGTCTGCTGACTGTTGGAGGAGTGAATTAATTGTTATGGTGAGGGTTGCCAAGAGGCAGCTTCTGGATTATCATTTGGTCATTATTGCACAGTGTTCTCCTAAAGGGAGAAACTTCTCTTCATCCTCAGTTACATAAATAACTCATCTACATAAATGTAAACTGATATCTCCGAGTTTTAGCCAATATGTATCAGTGTGATGCTCTCTCCATTTTGATGTCCAGATTATCCCAGGTTTAGACAGCATATACCCCTTCAGCTGGAAAATTTAGACTTTATATTGTTCATAATTCTGTAAGCCATCCTACCAGATGGCCTCACAAGAAATTCTAGACCTGTTTTTTATTTTGTTTCTTTTTAAGTAATATTTTTAAAATGTACTCTTTAGCAATTTCGCACATTCACATAATTTATTTTGATCATATCCACCCACCATTAAGTCCCTCCAACTCCCCCGATTGCCCAACCCTGTTTCCCTCTCAAATTCATGTTCTTCGTTTTGTTGTTAATAATAACCTCCTGAGTCCAGTTAGTGTTTTCCATATGTGTATGGGTGTGAGGCTGGGACATGAGTTGCATAACACTGGCCATATCCCTAAAGAAGAGTGACTCTCTCTTCCTCAGTAGCCATTAACTGCCAAAGGAGGAGCCTCATTCATTCATGAGAGATGTTAACTGGCTTGATGTCATGCGGATCTCGTGTGGGTGACCTCAGGTGCTGTGAGTTGATGTGTACAACAGCAGTGTCATGCCTAGAACTCTCATTTTTCACATCTCTCCTTCCCATAGCTCAGCTTTTACATCTGTTTGCCCGTTCTTCCATAATGTTCCCTGAATTTTTGATGTGGGAAAGGAAGAAATAAGTGGTGCTTTGACCAGATATACATTAACCACTACTCACTGCAAAATGAAGCTTCTCTGACTAAAGTCGAAAGTGACATACACCTATGGGTATAAACATAAATTAAGAGATGTAAGTTTAACAATGAGACCATCTAATGTAACACTAGGTTCCACATAGAGTCTATAATCTCCCCAACCATGGGCTTTTTACCAGGTTTACAGAACCAGACATAAAATTTATTCTCTGGAAACAGACCTTGTATACAACCAAAAAGCATTTGGTTACCTTCATAACCATCATGCCAGTATTGTGCGTGCAGGAACATCCTGCCAGGCAGGTCAGTATGGTAGTATGCAGGGTCCAGTGGTGGAGAAGAACACTGATGTTGGTTCTTTCTGAGTAGCCTGCATGTGGTACCTTCTGATACCAAGAAGCTATACAGGAGAGAGAGAGAGAGAGAGAGAGAGAGAGAGAGAGAGAGAGAGAGAGAGGG
>NW_021604665.1:10025967-10072278 GCF_004785775.1 Grammomys surdaster | reverse complement strand
AGGTCCCCCCGGGGTTGTTTTTTGCGTCTCTAGAGAGAGAGAGAAGATGGGGTGGGGGAGGGAGGAAGGATGGGAGGGAGGGAGGGAGGGAGGGAGGGAAGGAAAGAGAGAGAGAGAGAGAGAGAGAGAGAGAGAGAGAGAACTCTGGTTGAGGTTGATTTCTAATAAATCTAATAAATCCCCCTTTTTATGTTATATATTTATTTGTTCTTTTAAAGGGCCCTGATTAATAGAGATTTATAGATCTTAGAATACTCATGTTTTTATATGTGTTTGTATGATGTTCTGTTTTTACTCATAATTATAAATTATTGTCTATGTAAATTAAAAACCATGAATACCACCACCAATCTCAAGTCAATATCGTAGTATTCTAACTTCTGTCTCTTCCATGTATTTACTTGTTCTACCTGATACTCTAAAATATGTTGTTCTTACCCACAATCTACGCACTTGTGCTCAGTTGTGAGTCGCATATAATTTAAAAGTTACTAACATGCAACCTTTTGAGAGAAAGAAAACTTCCTCTGAAGCATTTGTTGATCATTTTTCATACTCTATCTCAGAATTTATACTTCAGCTTTTTAAAAAGTGTAACTCTCAATATATATCACTGAATTCATTTACTCTGTCATCAGTGGTGGTTTGGAATAAATGTTTGGTTGGAACTTATTATAGTATTGACTATGATCGTTTAAAACAATATCACTGATATGAATAAAAAACTTTTTTCATTTTTAGTATATCTATCTCTTTAATTATAAACCTAGATTGTTCTAAGGGGAAAATGATTTTTTAAACTCCTGTATTTTATGTGATTCAGCTTATTTGTAATTCACATCTCTGTTTCTTAATACTCCAAGATTTTACTCCATACTAAACAGAATTAGTGGCAGGTTGTCCTTATCAGGAGAGTCAGGTCAAGAAGTAGGCTAAGAGGCTGGGGCGATGGCTGAGCAGTTATAACCTCTTCCTGTTCTTGCAGAGAATTAGAATCTGGTTGCCAGCTGCCATGTCACTAGGCTCACAGCTGACCTTAACTCCAGCTTCAGGAGATGGGAGAATGCAGAACAGGTTCTAACCTATTTACATAGGTGAGCAGGCATCATAAGAAGTACCCTGGCCCATTTTCCCACTACTAACCTCCAACCTGAGAATATTGACTTTAGTAATTTTTTATACCCTCTTTCCTGAAGCTTTATTTAAGCCTGAACAAATCCACACATTAGGTGTGAGGCTCAACTATGAGCACTGTGATACACCACCCACTTTAATTCCTCTTTGATTAACATTGCTGAACACCAGTTTTCAGAGGATCCCAATGTGATGCAAATGTCCTGTGGCTCTTACATACTGGATCATAAATATTGAATGAAATTACAGGTCTATGAGAGATAGCTTCAGAGTTCAAGTATAGAAAACCATGCACACGCAGGATTCCTGTGAGACTGAATGCTATCTCCCCAAAGACCTTCTGAATTCACATAAACTGTGCCTATCTACAAAATCTCCTAGCCCTTAAAATATTAAAAAAAAAAATCCACCAAAACTGGTCTCAAGTATTCCTGGCACACTAGGAAAGTGTGAGTTTTAAGGTATATAAATTATATCTCAGTTAAAATCCAAACAAAGAGCTGTCAATTTAGTTGAGAGGCCCTAGGTTCCCCATCAATACACAAATACAAATGAAAACCAATCAAGTCCCTAGGTTATTTCTGTGATTAACAATAGCCTTAGTGGTGTCAGACAGAGCATCTCAATTTTCCTGTTTTACACACAAGAGAATTAATCCTCAAAGAGTTAAAGAAAGCAATATTCATTTCATAAAAGAATTCAGGATACAAGCCCAACATTTTTCAGTCTCCAAATTCAGGGTTTAATCAACATAGCTTGATTTCCTGATGACTTGAAAGATATGTTTTGCTTTAATTCCTTTACCAGTCAGTATCACGTCCCAAGGCTTTCAATCACGTGGTAGGTCAACACCATGATGAATAAAATAATCTATTAGAATAGTGTTTTTCAGCCAATAGGTTCAACGTTATGAAATCACAATCTCTAGAATAAGATTCAAAATATGAAAGAATAGGAACTGACTGGAGAGACTGCACATTGATTAAAAGTACTGGTTGCCCTTGCAGAGTACTTGAGTTTGGTTCTGAGTACCCTCATGGCAGTTCACAATTGCTGGTAATTCCACTTCCAGGGATTCTAATGATGTCCTCCTTCATACATGCACATATATTTTTAATGAAGGGAAATTTATGTATATATGTTATATATATACAATTATATAATAATATATTGTATGTATACATGATATATACATACTGTATTATATATTAAATATGTAATATTACATATAATATATACCATGGCATATCTTATGTATATATATTTTATATATTAATCATGATAAAGTTTTAATAAAATACAACAAAATAGATTTTAGGGTGATGCAAGTGAATTTTGTAAATTTTAGCCAAAGTAGTTCTGTTCCATGTGACATTAGACCAGTCCTTCTCATGTGTATACATATGAATCAACTACGAATTCCAATAATATGTGCATTCAACTGGTCAACTGTGATGAGATCTTAGATGCTGTCCTAATATGCTTCCAGGTGTTGGTAAGGTTCTTGATGTATGGACCATAAGTGTCACTCAGGTCTTAATTATTGCTTCCCATAGTTCCCCATAATAAGAATCATCCAAGGCATTTAGGAACCAAGATGATCCTCGTGGACCACCTTATCCTGCTGAATCAAAATCTCTAAGAAAATCCAGGCACAATGACAAAACATGTATTCTCAGCACTCAAGAAGCAGAAGCTGGAGGATCAAAGATGTGAGACTAGTCTACGTTACGTAGCATATCTCAACAAAAGCAAGGCTAGGAGCTGGAAACATAACGTCATCAGTAAAAAACTGGAGTTTAAATTGAGGAGTTGAAATCAATACTGAAAATGCAGTTGTTGTGACACACACTTGTAATGCCAACAACAGTAAGGTAAGAGGTAAAGACAGGAGAATCCCTGTAAGCTTATGGGTGAGCTAACATGGCCTATGTAGAAATGTGAGGCCTTGTCTCAAACTAAGGATGGAAGACATCAGAAGGATGTCCCTGGAGATTATTCTCTAATCCTACATACATACAAGCATGCACACATACATCTGCAAACTTGCACAAGTATGTATACACACACACACAAATATTTAATGGAAAGGTGAGAAAATTAAATACCTGTCAGGCATGCAATAATTCAGATTATCAACTAAGTAATAATCGTTGGTCTAGATGACCCTAGGGCCCAACCTTCAAATACTGTCTCTATACTGTAAATATACAGGAGCAACTAACAACTTTTAAAAATTCCTTGTGGTCTTGTTCAATCAGTTGTTTCAGCTAACCTACACATGGTGATTTATGCTTGCTGATCATGGGAGGGGTATAATTAATACTGGGCAGTCTTAGTAACAGGAGCCCTTTCTCAAAGACCCAGCTATTAAATGCTGCTGGGAAACAGATTAAGGTCCACTATGTATGGGTGTGTGTTGGGTGTGTGGTTTATGCCTGTATGGCCAGAGTTTTATTTGCACAAGATTTTTTGTTGGTCAGTAGCTAAAGCTGGAGTGGAAGAAGGAACAAACCCAAAAGGAAGTTTTTAAGATGGGAAGAAATTTTCTAGCATCTATCTGTTTAATGTAAATATTTTGTCACAAATAATCAATCCTGTTTGAGATGTGCCAGGCTCTCATTGTTTCGTTGGTGTATGGGTATATGTAAATAACCTATCCTATAACTAGCAAAGTGATGCATATGGACATAAATAAGCACAAACACATGCACACATTTTATAGGCAAGCACATAAGTTCATGATTTTTAGAAGTAGTCAATCAAAACATGTATTTGTGTAGGTTGCATTTAAGACGCCTCCATGCAACTCTGTGTTTCTTCTTTACCACTCTTTATAAAATAGAATTGTTGGAATAAATGACATTTTCAGTCTACTGTTACTTAAATAATATATATGCTATTATTAACTCTATTATTCAACTTTTTTTGAGACAACGGAGAAAATACTTTCTGGTATGTAAGTTCAAAGTAGGAGACATCTTAGCAGACATGAGCAGTTGTCTTGGGAATGTACATTTCTGAAAATTGATAGCCTGTCTTTTTCTGGCAAAACAAAGCAACTTTCTTTCCCAGTTCCCTCTCTGCCTCTGTAACACAGACAATTTTTTTCTTGTTTTTTTGTTCTTTCTGTCTTCCTTCTTCCTTCCTTCCTTCCTTCATTCATTCATTCATTCTTTCTTTCTTTTTCCCAATACTAATTTAGTATTGAGTAAGTATATAAAATTTTAAACCAAACATACCTCTCAAGCCCCATACAAAGAAACACCCCTGGGGTCTCAGCAATTCCTCAGAGCTGCAGAGAAAAAGATGTTGACTTCAAGTTCAAGCTAACATGAAGAGCAAAAGCAAATAAGGGTTAGAAAGAGACAGATGTTCAGATCATGTGTTTAAATTGATGATAAGTAAACAGGTTATTATAAACAAAGCCAGACAGCTGGATGTAGTTAGAGAGTACTTATAAAAGAAACAGGAAGATAAGTAACATTAAAATCCTTTTTTCAAAATGATGTAGAAAAATGCTAAGAGAATTTTGTCCTATTTTTGGATTGAAGGAGGGAGTCTCAGGATTTTATGTTTTTCTCATTCCCATAAATTGTGCTTACATTTCTGTTGTACTCACCTAGACTTACTTAACATATGCTAAAAATAATAATGACTTTCATCTCCTGGGACAAGTCACATGTTCCTACAGTTGCTGCATTTGGGCTCTTCGACTGTGAGCAGTGCCACACCAAAGAAAAACAAGCAGCTGAGACAACACTACAAATTCAAAATGTCACTTGAACATACTCCTTCAATAAGGCAATGGTCCTTCGGTGTTTTGTTTTTGTTTTTGTTTTTGTTTTTTTCCTTCCCTAAAAATCTGGAAAGCAATTGCATTGTCTATCACACTTTTGGGAATTTGAACAGCATCCAGACATCTGTAAGATGTGTATTTTTAATCACATCTGACTTTCACTTCCGAGTCTTGTGTATAAAGATCTTGAAACTGCCATGTAGCCTATAAGGAGGTAAAGGCCCCTCAAGTGAAGCTCCAGAAGCATTTGTTCCTAATTTCCCAATTAAATTTGAGTACATCTGTAGAGCTTGTTGTCTCCTGGTAAACTGGAAATCTGTTTGGATCTGGCACTGTTCTCACTAACCAAAATTTCCTGAGTGCATGCTTTCAACCAGCTCTTACCATAGAACATTATGTACCTCTTTACTTCTAGAACGTTTATTAGATAAGAAACATTACATGGGCATTGACATGAGGCAAGTCAAGAAACAACACGGCTTCTCCCAATAGGTGTGGTGTCTATATGGTCAAAGATATCAATAACCACCTGGAATGGAACAAAACACAAAGTGATACCTGTAGTTATAGCCTAAGGTAAAGGGTAAGAACAATCAGAGTTGAAAATGGCAGAGAGAAAATTCCAAGAGAAATCCACACAGAGCAAGAGACAGTAATAGGTTGACCAGATGTACAGACTCAGAGGAGACATCAGCATGTATCTTGATTGTATTGTCTCCTATCATTTTTTAACATAAATGAAATTTAACGAAAAAATAATATAGCCAAGCCAACTATGGAAAAATAACTTTAAGTTTAAAAAAGGGAATGGGAAAGATCTTCCAGAAGGAAATAAATAAAGAATATAAACAAAAGCACAAAGACATAAAAATTGAAAAGGATCAAGAAATGAAGAGGGGGAGGGAGGAGAAGGTAGATCAGGGAGGAGTTGGGGTCAATGTGATCAAAATACATTTCATGAAATTCTCAAACAATTAATAGAAACATTAAATTAAATTTAAAACACACACACACACACACACACACACACATGTATGTATACAATATTCCAAAGTTCACTGTTGGAGATAATTATGTTTAACCGTAATACATATATACATATATGTATATATATGCACAATTTCTATTCTAAAATTTATATTTAACACTCACTGTTGTTACTTGCTACCTACATGTAGAGATAATTTTTAAGAAATCTTTTTAATTATAGTAATATGCTAGTTTGTACACTATATGCTATAGTTGTTTTATTAATAGTCTAGTATATAGTAGAAACAAACTAAAACCATTTATATGACAGCTCTGAAGCTGATAATCACCTACCATTTCTAGCACCTGGGGAAGTGTTCGGCTAGTGCTGTTGGTCACTTGATAGACTTTTTCTTTGAAGATGTAGTAAAAAGGGCATCTTGTTGTCCATTTTGATTTGTATGTTCTTCCTTTTACTTATAAATATTTACCATATCAAAAATGTATGTATTATATATTTGATAATTATTTTATAAAAATAACATTGTTAAGCAAATTCTCATATGTTAAATGGGTTCTTGGATTCAGTAGTCAAGATACTGAGGGTGTAATTTTCTTCCGTTATGATCAACATACCATAGAATATTCTCATAGAAAAATGTATATTTACTTGATCAGTTACTTTCTATAATACATGAATGTGTATGCAGGTGCATGTCTGCATGCATATACATTTGTATGCAAGCCAGAGGACATCTCGAAGGAATCCATTATTTCCTTCTGCCAACTGCGATTCAGGAATCAAGCACAGGTCTTTAGGCTTCACATCCAGCTCCTTTACCTGATGATCCATCTAATAGCCTACAAATGTGAAATGTTGTATTGCATTGTTTTTAGAATTTTTAAATTTGTGATGGAGAACTTGAGTCATGCAGGGCATTAACTGTGGTCATTTGGACCCTATGTAACCAGAAGTAATGTGTGGAATACCTTGACTTTTCTCCATTGTTATTGCAACAATTTTCCTTTTTCCATGGTAGAGTTATGATCCATCCTCTATTTTTTTCATTCCTAGTTCTATCTAAAATAGCCTCTAAATTATGAGAAAAGTTTTGAACCATCATTCATGTTGTGTCATGTCTTTGTTTCAGACCCTTCTATGCCTTCCAGTGAAACTCAGATAAAACCCATGTTTCTCAGCATGACTCTGAGCTGTCTCACCTCCCTGTCTCCTTCCGCTGGTCTCAGTAGAGGCCTGAATGGAATTAAGCTTTTAACTACCCCATAGTCCACTCTTCTTGAATCCAGCTTTGCTCCGATTGAAATCTTACTAGTCAGTTTGTGCCAAGTTCATTTTTCCTCCTGTAGCATGCATGTATGATTGGAGCACTAATGAAATTGTTTTTCCCTTCTTCTGGCTTGGCAAGGCCCATCTAAGGAAGGCTGATTGGTAATCATAAGGGTCCAGTAACTGTTAGAGAGGTAGATGAGTGGATGAAGTCCGCTTATGGACACAGAGCACCTCCTTCAAACAGACTTGTATCTTTCGTGCTGTTATCATGAAATTCCTAAAAGTTTAGTTAGCTTAACAAAGTTAGTATGCACTATTGGTGTCAAGTGATAAAACACGGGATGAATAATACAGAGATACACAAATATATTAATGTTATCTGTACAATATCCAGGAGCTGGCCATACAAAATCTAGTCATAAAAAACTGTCTACCAAAGGTAGGCTCAAAGTCATAATGTAAAAAGAAAAAAAAATACAGAAAAAAAAAACCCACAAACCATAGTTTGGACCCAGTCAGCTTGACTTTATGAATAAGAGCATCCATAAGCAGAAGTCACCCCAGGGTGGGCATGAATGACACAGGACAGCCGGCATGAGGATGACCACCAGGATTAGCTGGGTCAAGACATCAGGCAGTCCAAGCAGCCATGGCAGGCCCAGCAGATGTGGAGGCCTGATCGAGTGTCACCTCCTCTCATCTCCATCTGCTTGCTCGGCTGACCCCAGAGTTGGCCTCAGCTTTCTTTCAGGGCCCTCAGGCAGCTGGGACCTGAGGAAAATGAGTGTCATGCGAGGGTGTTTGGCAACTGTGTGTCTGATGTGTGCTCGTAAGTCATGGCAGTGAGGCAGTGAGGTGTCAGTTTACAATTTCTGCATGCTTCCTCTCCACACAGCCCACCGTTGCCAAACAGAGGGAGTGGAGGTGGTGGGTGGCAGAAGTCTCCACATCAGCAATTTAGGGAATGAAATCTGTCTGCTCTGAGCCTTCACATCTTCCCTTATTCACCAGACTGAGGAAGGGGGGAGGGTCTCATTGGCCTCTTGACTATAAGTGCAAGCTTCAAACTAATGCTGGAATGTCTGACTCCTTGAATCGGAATAGTAGCTTGGCCAGTACCCAGCTATATGACCCCGGGGAAGTTGCTCAACTCCTGTGAACCTCAATGTTCTTTTCTGGAAAATTATGCAGAAAGCATTCAGAGATTTAATGGGATAATCTTATTGAGGGCCTGAGCACAGAGCCTACAGCATAACAACATATCAATATGACAACTGTTGCTATTATTCAAATGTATACCCCCAGAGATACTCATAGGCAAGTCAGAGTTTTGCCCAGAGGATTTAGTATTCTTTAAGGAAAGAAAGGATTGTGGGGTTTTTTTATTTGACATAGAGCTTTTGCCAAGGTGCAAAAAAAAAAAACAAAAAGCAAAAAAACAGCCCAAATGGTGGGCCCTGAATGCCTACCTCCAGGTAAGCATACACACAGTGCTACACAGATGTCTACTGAGAATAACAAGTTTACAGCCTCGAGAAAGAAGCAGGTAATACGAAATCAAAAAGAGGCTGAGAAGTCTTTGAGAAGAATACACACTGGATATGGAAATCATCACTGAGATCTATACCTCATTTAAATGCAGAGGACAACTGACCATGAGATACCTAGCCCCAGCTGATATGACTACAACACAACCCCCATTCCCAAGGCTATGGGAAGAAAGCGAAGTGGGGATGGAAATGTGTGTGTGTGTGTGTGTGTGTGTGTGTGTGTGTGTGTGTTGTATCTGTATGTTTGTGTTCATGTATGTGAACATATGCCTGTGACATGTTCGGAGGCCAAAAATCAATGTCAGGTATCTTGATTAATCACTTTTCACTTTATATTTTGAAACAAGTTCTCTCCCTGAACCTAGAGCTGGCCAATTTGACTGGACTTCCTGACCCACAACCTCCCAGGGTTGTCCTGTCTCTGCCCCCCCACCCCCAGCTCTGAGATCACAAACATGCACCACCAGCCCATCTCACTTTTATAGGAGTGCTGGGAATCAAAACTGTAGATCCTCGTGGTGGTGCACCAAGTACTTTACCAACTGAGGATCTCCTGGCCTCCAAGTCTTTTTAGCTTCAACGTTAACTCTTATCTATTGCTAACGGCTGCCTAGAGTTGAAAAGAGCAGTATGCTTGGCAGTGTCTGTCACAATCATGGGTACATGCCCATCTGTCACTAAGATGGCCTTCAGTTCTTTCTGAAGCTACCTGTGGCCTTCATTAGAACTCCTCTCTCTTGAGCTTTCTATATGACACTGCTATGTGTTACTTACTCCTTTTGAAGGAAGCACTCCCATTCTCAGACAGAAAAAGGCAAAACAGCCATCTGCCACCAAAGATGTATCTCCTTTCAGCCTTCCTCTGATTCACTGTCTTGAATCTGGGTCATCTTTCCCCACCCACCAGCAACCTCAGCTGAAGTGGCTGTTCTTCACAGCACTTCAGTGTTTCATATCCTTGGGACCTGCTTACTTTCTAGTTCAAAATGCCCTCGGTGTTGGGGGTGGGGAAGGCAAACCTTCTCTCCTCCAGCAATTTCTTCTTCTGATGTGTTTCCTCCCCTGTGTCAAAGTCTATTGGAAACACAAAGACCTCAGCTCACTGGGGGTTAGCCACATATCTAAGTGCATCCATCACTTCTTCCAACCCTGGTTTTTATCAAGATGAACTCCTCCTGCCAGGACACAAGAAGCATATCTCACCATGTATCTGGCATGATCAATAGCACTGTGCTCTTTCACAGGCCACAGTAGGCATTTTGTTTTCCACACTGTAAAGCCTTTAGGATGTCTGCTTTGCAGCTGACGTGTTGGCAGAGCCTTCAGGCTCCATTCCTAACTGTGGCTCGATCGAGTTCAGTTCAAGGAAAACTTATTGAGTAAAAACAAAATCTGTGCACAGCATGCTGCTGGCCGCAGGTTCTGCAGCAAAGGAAATTCCATTGCAGGGGAATGTCAGCCAGCCCCAGAAGAGCCAACTTTCTAGCCCTCTGTAAGCAGTCAGAAAGCTGAGCCGACACATGGATCCCAGCAAGCTCACTGCAGCAGGATATACTGGTGGTATTTACTTCCCCAGCTCTTGCTTTAGTCAGGAAAAAAAAAATACCAAATCCATTCAGTCTAAAGGAAAATGGTGAAAAGCGAAGGAGGAGAGAAAGTCTCTTATTTTAAATGTTGGTTACAAGGTACTCACCAGCTCCTAAGAGTACTATCCCTGAGGGTAGAACCTAAGTGTGTGTGTGTGTGTGTGTGTGTGTGTGTGTGTGTGTGTGTGTGTGTGTTTGTGTGTGTGTGTATTTTTGTGTATGTGTATGTGTGTGTATTGTGTGTGTGTGTGTGTGTGTGTGTGTGTGTGTGTGTATGTGCATTTGTGTACAAGAAGCGAAAGACCTGTTCCTCAAGCACTATCCACCTTGTTATTTTTTGACAGGGTCTCTCACTGGCCATGTAGTTTAGTCTGGGTGACTAGTGATTCCTAGAGATACCCTTGTGTCTGCCTGCCCGGTTCTGGAATTATAAGCATGAATCATCATGTCTTGCTTTTATGACATGGATTCTGGGGATCAAACTGAGGTTCATATTCGTGTAAGATAAGCACTTTGCCAACTTAATCATCTTTTTAGTTCACTAGGATTCTGATTTTCACATACAGTGTGCATAGTCAAGCTGGGGTTTCCATGTATGCAAAGAATACATATATGCATGGAATTCTGCAAAGAATAGGGCCTTCTTCACAGACCAGTAAAAAAAAATGCTGCTCCACACAGAACATATTACTTTCCATATTCCAAACAGAAGTTATTACTTTCCTTGGTTTCATTTATGAGTGTAATTTGTTGTACATAATGAACTCTACAAAAATATCAGAGAAAAGAAAGGAAGAGGCATGGAGGGGAGAGGAGGATAGAAGAGAAAGTACAGATTTATAAATCAAGATCTTGGAAAATATTTGAAATTTTGTTCATTGTCAATAACTATACAGCATCCCCTCTTCCTTTTCCTTCCAGAGCCCCAGATCATTTAGGTGTCTACGATAGATGGCTTATTTATCTTAAAATAAGCTGAGCTTGCTCTAGCACCAAGCATCAAACCCACGGAGTCCAGTCAGTTGGCTGCCATTCTAGTGACTTCAGTGTATAGTGTGTCTCCCAGTATTATGCAGAGATGAAGTTCAGAGATAAAATGACCTAAAGGCAGCATAAAATTATCCATAATTCCATAGTTATACAAAAGGTAACTTACAGTTGCTTCTAATAAGATCACATAATTTTTAGCTACAAAATGCCTAGGCACATCTTTCCTCAAGTACATAATGAATTTCTGTCTACGAAACCAATGCACATTTTGAGCTGAGAACTCTGAGTAGGTGCCAATCCTAAGCACTATTCACACTGGGACTAGATGTGGATCAAGCATCCAGGACTCTACCTAAAGATGCCAGATAACTTTCCCCAGACACTAAACATTGGCTTGGGGGATGTTCAAATAACTAGTGAGGAAGTAAACTCCCCCTGGATGAGAATACAGATACAGTCTAAAATATGTGTGTTTTGCTCATGACTCGGGTACAACCAATACTATACTTGTTTGTTTTGTTTGTTTAGTTTAATTTAATTTTTTTCTGAACTGACAAACAATTCCCAATAATATTGCAAACAAGAATACAGTCTTCCCTTTTCTGGCTGCATCCTTGGAAAGAACAGTTGCAGTACTGCAAACACTGTTTTTTGTGTGTTTATGAAAATCATGATCACAGCGTATAAACAGCTGTATTTTCATCTGCAACACATAGAAAGATGGCAATTGAACAACTGCTCTGGAATTCAGAAATCCCTCCAAAGTTTAAAGTTACCATCTGACCTGGCAGTTGTACTCCTGGACATGTGTGTTTGAGAGAGATGTAATTGTATGCTCGTGGAAATGTGCACATCAAGTACCCAAAACAGCAATCTGGATAGCTAGAAAAGTGAAAGCAGTCTAGATGTTCATCCACTGATGAAGGAATTAAAGCTATGATCCATCTAGGAGCTGAGAAGATGGCTCAGTAGGTAAAACCTTTGCCATACATGCATGAAGAGCTGGATGTGAGTCCCTAGCTCCCACATAAAAAGCCAAATGAAGTGATATATGCCTGTAGTCTCAAGGCATGGAGAGGTAGGAACAGAAAGCTCCAAGAGGAGCACACTTGTCATTCTAGTCCAATTAGTGAGTCTGAAGTACAGAGAATGACCCTGTTTCAAACACAGAAGGTAGAACTAACAGTATTGAGAACAACACATGATCTAGATCTCTGGACTCTGCATGTTTACACACATGTCGCTACACCCACAACAACATGTACCCACACACATGAATAATATGTGCATGTATAACACGCACATACACACACACAAACACTTCAAAATTCTAAGGTAAATGGTTATTGAAGACATTGATGCCACCCTTGAGCCTCTATTGATATATTCATGCATGTATACCCTGAACACATCCACACAAACATGTACATCTACCATTCACCTGCAATAACCGCCCAGCCACACACATGAGTTTTTAACATTTTGTTTATATATACAACAAAGTATCATCTGCAATGAAAAGTAATGGTACTTCTGAATGTTACAACAAAGGGGAAGTTTGCAAATATCATGCTAAGTAAATGAAGCAAGTCACCAAAGATCATACAGTATTCCATTCCACTTACATCAGATATGCAGAGTAAAAAAATCTAGGAACAGAAAGCAGAGGGGTGGGTCATTCCATGGGCTAAGAGGTAGACAATTAAGTCATTCCATGCCTATTTGTCTGGTGTTTAGGAGGGGGGATCGAAGAATTGTCCATGAAAATGTTCTAAAGTTGTGGTAATGCTAATTATATGACTGGAGACGTATTAGATTGTGTCCTTTAAACATTCTGTAGTTTATAAATTATATCTTGGTAAAGTTGTTTTTAAAAATGAAGTTCTTTAGATCAAAGGACAGTTCCTTACGGTGTGAGATAATACTACTTTTCCCAAATCATTGGAACAATTTTAACTTTATTGAGTGCAAATGTCATAGAGAAGCAGGAACCACTGGTGTAAATTATTTAAATAAATCAATTCTGCCTTGAGAGTGATTGGTTCAGCAATTCAGCTGCATATCAATCAGTAAGTACTTTTATACCACAGTGGTCATGTGACTTGCTTTAGCTCTTTTTTTTTAATTTATTTTTTACACTCCAGATTTTATTCCCCATCCCCATCCACCCTCAGATTGTTCCACATCCCATACCTCCTCCCCACCCCCCATGTCTCCATGAGGATATCCCCACCCCTCACCCCACCTGACCTCTAAACACCCTGGGGCTTCTAGTCTCTTGAGGGTGAGGTGCATCTTCTCTGACTGAACCCAGACCCGACACTCTTCTGCTGTATATGAGTTGGGTGCCTCATATCAGCTGGTGTATGCTGTCTGGTTGGTGGTCCAGTGTGTGAGAGATCTTGGGGGTGCATATTAATTGAGATTGCTGGTCCTCCTACACGGTCGCCCTCCTCCTCAGCTTCTTCCAGCTTTTCCTTAATTCAACCACAGGGGTCAGCAGCTTCTGTCCACTGGTTGGATGCAAATATCTGCATCTGACTCTTTCAGCTGCTTGTTCAGTCTTCTGGAGGGCAGTCATGATAGGTCCCTTTTTGTTAGCATTCCATAGCCTCAGTAATAGTGTCAGGCCTTGGGACCTCCCTCCCCTTGAGCTGGATCCCACTTTGGGCTTGTTGCTGGACCTTCTTTTAGAGGTTGTCTTAGTTTGACTTTTATTGCTGAGAGGCATCATCACCACAGCAATTCTTACAAAGAAAAACATTCAGTTGGAGCTAGCTTACAGTTCAGAAGTTTAGTCCATTTTCATCATGGCAAGAAGCATGGTGGCACACAAACAGGCATGGTGCTAGAGAAGTAGCTGAAAATTCTACATCTTGATCCACAGGCAGCTAACAGAAACTGTTTACCACACACTGGTTGTAGCCTGAGCATATAAGAGATCTCAAAGCCTGTCATTATGATGGCACACTTCCTCCAACAAAGCCACACCTACTCCAACAAGGCAATACCTACTAATAGTGCCACTCCCCACTGTCCAAGCATTCATACATAATGACTATATGCTGGCCATACCTATTCAACCCACTACAGGGGTTAAAAAAAAAACTTATCAGGTGTTTTGAAGGAGAATCTCTTTCTTTGACTAGACTTAAATGATAGTACACATTTCCACTTGTCCCTGACAGCCACTGGGCAAGGATGAGCAGAAGCAGCTGTAGATGTCTAGATGGTAAAGCACCTGGGTCTGTCGTTTGTAGTTCTCAACTAAGTAGCCCTGCAAGCCAGCATAGCTTGGAGACACTTATTATGTGAAATTATAAATCCACTCATTGTTTAAGCAAATCTGAAGCCTGTTTTCCGTGAATCAGGAACCAATGTGGATAGCGGACCAGGAGTGAAATTTGCTACTACCCTTGAAGAAGTCAGGTCTCAGAGCATCTGTCCATTTCTGGGAAAGTTTCCAGCTTTGCCAAGGAAATCCAGGAAGTGGGCTTAGTGCCCATGAAGGGAAAGGAAATCCCAAAAAGTTTCAACTGGAAGAATTAAAACTTCAACCAAGACTTAAGCCTATGGCAGATAACTGAGAGATGAGCTGACTGGAACCTAAGTGAAGGGAACAGCCAAAGGGCATCGCCCAGATGCAGAGACAATGGGATCCACAGCCACCATGCTCTGGTTACTATGGTTTGTAGCCACCGCTCTCCTTACCAAGTGCATGTGTGTGGTGTTTATTACTATAAGCAGTTGTCCTTATGGGAGGAAATGGAAATGGATACAAGTTCTGCCCTACACATTATGCGTTTGGATGGCAAGGATGTGATAATACTAACCAACAGTTGAAGATGCAACGAAGTTTTATGTCCAAAACAGTAGACTCGCCCAAACCCTAGAAAACAGAAACACAGATGTATCTAGTTCATAAGTAAATGCAAAATTATTTTGCAGGAAAAGAGAAGGTTTTGCAGAAGTATTACTGGTAAATTATTAAGGAAAATAGAGATGGGGGAGGGACCTGGTCCCCAAAGGCAATACATAATTTAGCGAAGGGAGTGAGGCCTGTTACGATGCTTAATATTAGGCAGAGTCTTAACTGGGTTGGGACCATGCTCTTAAGCTGCTTGACAGCTTAAAGACCCAATAATTAGGCCAATTGACTATGTGAGTCTGAATCGTCATCGATTTAAGCAGGACTTGACCCATCTCTGGCTTGCTCTGAACTTCATTCTATACCAGATGTTGGCTCTAAGCTCGATACAAACAGAGAATATTGATCTTTGACTTCATAACGCTCAGAACAGTGATGGCACATTTATTTATTGGTTCAAGCAGCCCCTATTTCATGAGCATATCTCTTCCAGTCACTGATAATATTATAGTGGACAAAAGTTAGTCTTATTCTCCTTACCCCTAGGCTCTTATGAGGTACATGCTCCATAAGAGAGGGACAACAAATAATAAAAGCCAAGTACATAATTATAATCTCTGATAAATAAAATTTAAAAATGGACTCAGGACATTGAGTAGCTTGTCTGTTCTGGGGCCACAGGGTAAAGTCTGACAGGAAACAGCATTTGAGTTCAGACCTGAAGGATGTAGTTTAATTAAGCAAAGAAGTGAGTAATATCCAGGAAAAGGAGACTATAGTTACAAAATCAATGAGACTGTAATACGGAATAGTCAATGTATAAAAATGAGATTATTGAATGAATAACCAACTGCATAACCTGTCTATGGTACTTACAATATTCCTGGCATAATGATGGGGACTGTTCTAAATATTTAATCTTTGAAATGTTTTACATTTATTTTAAATGCACTATTTTTAATTTTAAATTTAATTTAAATCAACTTATTTCATCATAATAGCAACCCTGTTTAGTATACATGATAATATTCATCTGTAAGAAGACTAACTTTCAAGAAATATACCATTTTTCCAAATCTGAGCAATTATCAAAGTATGAAACTTGAACTTAGATACAAGGAGCTAATTGAAGCAGACAATCAGGAATCTTTTTGAAGTTCTATGAAATCCCTGCATCTATATCATTAAATAAAGCAAAGAAGATGGACTCAAACTATGAGTCTGCAGACCCAGGATCAAAGCACTTTAAAAGATATCAATTGCTGAGAGGAAGGGAAACTTCAGGTACTTCTATTTTTAATTCATGTGTGCTCATTCAGAGATCAACAAGAAATAACCATGGGTGTTATCCTAGTGAAGGCTGTCCACCTCCCTCGTATGAGACAATGTCATTGGCCTGGAACTCACCTACCATTTTGATGAGCTACATTCCCTGAGATTCTAACTCTGTTGGATTACAAAAGGACACCTCCATGCCTGGAAGTTTTAGATAAATCCTGGGAATTGAACTGAGGCCCTTCTATTTGCAAAGTAGGCAATTTACCCACTGTGCTATGCTTCGCTACATTTTCAAAATTCAGTTACAAGTGCTGTTTTAAAAAATAACTGTTAAACTATAAATATGTAAAGAAATATAATAGAAGGTAGTCAAATACAAATGCCAGTAACTAACTCAATGAAAAAGTTTGACATTAAAATATTAACCAAATTAGCAGTATTTCTTTGAAATATCTTTCCCTTGCATATGTAGATCCTAAATACCATACACATTCCTTCTATGAATTTTTCTTCTCTGCCACGTATAACTGGGCTCTGGTTGTCATTCTGTCTTCAAATGTAAGATTCACTGAGAATTGGGAAACCCTGGAAAATCCCCTATCTTTATGGGAAGACCAGGCTAAATAGCCCTGCTAGGAAATTCACTCCGGTTGTCTGCTAAGACTTTATTTCCTGTCATGTGCTCATAATTTCATGAACCCAAAATTCGAGTAAAGTTCTGAGGTCAGAAGACTGGGCAGGTAGCCAGCCAGTGACATGGCCACCTTTGGTTATCTTCAGACAGCCCAGGCATCTTTGTTCACAGAGCATCTTGCCTGGAACTTTTCCCTGAAGATCTGAACATTTTAGCAAGTCAAACAGTCCAAGGTATTTCAGGCTCCTTGTTAGCATAAAACTTCTTCCCTCTAACATAGAGGACCACAGATGATAAGATTCCTCCTCCTCTTCTTCCTCCTCCTCCTCCTCCTCCTCTTCCTCTTCTTCCTCCTCCTTTTCCTTCTCCTCCTCTTCCTTCTCCTTCTCCTCCTTTTCTTCCTCCTCCTCCTCTTCCTCTTCTTCCTCCTCCTTTTCCTTCTCCTCCTCTTCCTTCTCCTTCTCCTCCTTCTCCTCCTTCTCCTCCTCCTCTTCCTCCTCCTTCTTCCTTCCTCTTCCTTCTCCTCTTTCCCCTCCTTCCTATGCTCCTCCTCTTTTTCATTCTCTCCTCCTCTTCTTTCTCCTAGCCTCTCTTCCTTCTCTCCAGCTCCTTCTGTCCCCCCTCTTCCTTCTCCTTCTCTCCTTTCTCCTCTTTTCTCTAGCATCTCTTCCTTCTCTCCCTCTTTCTCTACCTTCTTTTCCTTTTCCTCTTTCTCCTCCTCTTCTCTCTCCCAGCTTCCATCTCTTCTCCTCTTCTCCCACCTCCTCTTGCTCCTTCCCTCTTCCCTTTCCTCCTCTCTCTTCTTTCTCCCCTTCCTATTGCTCTTCCTTCTCATCCTCCTCCACACTCCCACTCCCATCCCCTCTATCCCCAGCTCCTTTGCTCCTCTTAGCCACTCTTAAGAGCAAGAACTGTCAGGCAGTGAATCAAAGGGGACTATTTTCGCTCTCACTGCGAGAATGTTTACAACATACCTAAAACTCAGCCTGTGGTTTAATTTTGTATATATTTCCAGAAAAACTGACTAGTTTCCAAATTCAATGGACTGCTGTGAAAGCCACAGAGGGCCTTAGGGGACTGATCAGACCCTCCCAGCTCCCAGGGTGGTCAGCACACCCCACCTGAGCAAGGACACAGCTGCTGATCAACTTTCTTTCCTGGAGATGCTTGATTTCAGGATGCTATGAGAAAAGAAATTCAAAACTCAATGTAGAGCAGGGAATTCTGTGAACACACTATCTTCTTCCCACTCAACCAGGCTGCCCCCAACTGTTTTGGATAAATGTACTATTCTATTAGAATACAGTTAATCTTGAATATATTTTACCATGAAATATGAACACAGCAATTACAGAATTTTCCATTCGGTCTCCCCTATCATGTTCTTAACATATTGGATTCTCTTTGAATCGCTCTTAACTGTTTTCATATGGGCTTCTGCCTAGCCTGGAAGATTTGAAATAGCCAATAAATTCTGGTTGAACTCACTCCTCTCCTCCTTTCTCTTCTCTCCTTTTCTCTCCTCCCCTCTCACTCCTTCTCTTCCTCTTTCCCCTTTCTTCTCTCTCCTACCCACCTTTTCTCCTTACTCCCACCCTCTATCTATTTTTTTCACGTTTTAAAATTTTTTTCTTGCTGTGACTCCAAGTTCTAAAATAAGATTACGGTCTATCTGATTTTCTAAGAGCTTCCTGTTGATGTATTTGCTGATAACAATCCCACGGTATTCGGGACAAATAAACTTTCACACAGCTCTGCTCCGTAGATGGGTATGAGTTGGGACAGCCCAGGAGGTCTTCTCTTATCTGAAGCTGAAATCAAAGTCCTGGGCAAGCCAACCAGTGTTTGACAGGGCAGTAGCAAAACAGCCCCATGGTGTTGGCTAAAATCCTGCCTGACAGCCGCTCTTGTTAACAGCCAGAAACCTCAGGCCAAGCTGCTCACACGTGGTCAGCATAGACAGAGTGGGGCCAAAATCTGCCTGGCCTGTTCTTGGATCAACTTTAACTTTCCACTGAGTTTTCGATCTGGTCTCTGTATTAAATCCTTGTAGTGTGAGTGGCCTCTATTGTCTAGGCCTTTGCTGGCTTTCAGCAGGCAACACTGGGCCTGTTGTTCCCATCTGTCTGGAGACTCAGTAGTTTCAACAGCAGGCAGCTTGGGCCAGTCTCCAGAGAGTTACAGCCTTGTTCAACTGGATTTAGAAAACTGGTTAAGCCAGGATATGGCTGCCTTGGCCCTGGCCCTGCTGTTCTGCTTTCGTTTTTTTGTTGTTGTTTTTTCTTTGTAGTTGTTGTTGTTGTTGTTTTGTTTTCTCCTTCTGTTCAGAGTATAACTTCACTCACTTTAGAACAGTGTTGGCCAAGAATGATGGCATGCACGTTTTTAACCCCAGCTTTTGAAACATGAAAGCAGGAGGATCAAGAGTTCAAGGCCAACCTTAGCTATGCAGCCTACATAGCAAGTTTCAGGACAGACTGGAGTATATAAAAACCCCTCCTGAAAACAAACAAGAAAGCAAACAAAAGAAGTGTAGTGACTAGTATCAAAAAATGGGAATAAGAGTGTTAGAATGATTTGCTTGCTCAAAGGGCTTACCTTTATCGACAATCTCTAGCATTTGACGACATGAAGTTTCAGGATACTGAAATTGCTTATCTGAAGTCTGACTCTCCCACTAGAACTGTGAAGCTCAGACTCCCACATGTATCAAGCCTGCCAATAGGGCTTGTTCCAACACAGGCTGCTGTCCCCACCCTAATGGTAGCTAACTCAGGTGGGGCCTGAGAGTTTTATCCTCCTAAGCTCCCAGGTGATGTAAAACTGCTGGTCCTGAGCAGGGGCACATTTCAGGCATGACTACACATGACCACAAGCTCCCTCAGAGCAGGAATGGTCTCAGTCATCCCTGGATACACACCACACTGCCCAGTGTCTGCTACTGATTCGTATTTCAATACTGCTTAGTGCTCCGTTGTGCTGTGAACTGGTCTAAATGGTAGACATTCCACAGTGAATGAAGCAAAGAGGCTCCACATGCAAGACAGAAGGATGGGAAGGGCCCAGAAAACACATCAAATAAGGTATCAGGTATCCTCTCTCTAGGAAAGAAACAGTCTACAAAACAGAATGAAGTGAGTCGGCAGGTCATATGAACATGGACTAGAGAAAGGCTGTAGCTGATTGAGCAGCAAGTGCCCCAGAGCAGAAGGGGCAGACCATTGTCAAGATGCACTGTGAACCCAAGGTGGTGAAGTGAACTGAGTGGTGGGAAAAAATGGTAGATGAGACAAGCAGAAGAGAAAGCATCCTAAGAAGCAGTGATGGAGTGAGTGATTCCAACTGTGATAGGACAATAATGGAGGGTTTTCACTGAGGATGAAGAACTATGGGATAATTCTATTCTAAAGCCCACACTAGAGAATGAATTGTGAGAAGACCATTGCCTGAATAGTCAAGGCACACAGTGATGATATTTCAAACTATGGTGCAGGTGATAAGACAGTAAGTGGCAAGATCTGTGTTATGTTTTCAAGTTAGCTCTAACTGTTCTGGCTGATAGATTGACGAATTGATGTGTTATTTCCAAGGAAGAAAAAAAATCAAGGATATGTCAGTGCTATATATATTTTAATTGAATGAGTATGAAATTCACTTTAGGCAGGAAGGGTGATTTTGTTTAGGATGAGCCATGCAATGGAATTAAATAGCATTCTTCAAGTGGGGTGGTAGGGTGGGTTTTTGAGACTAAAGTTTAGGACAGAGGTCCATGGTGGAATATAACTTTGGAAATCATTAATAAAGAGACAATTTCCATGCTACAGTATTAATAAGATTCCCCCACCCCCAAAAGGTATGCAGATGCTGATAACAATAATAATAATAATAATAATAATAATAATAGGAAGGAGAAGAGGAGGAGGAGGAGGAGGAGGAGGAGGAGGAGGAGGAGGAGGAGGAGGAGGAGGAGAAGGAGGAAAAGTAGCCAAGAACTGAGTACAGAAGAACCAAGATTTGTTAGGAAAGAAGGAACAAATGCCAAGTGTTTGAAGAGTGAACTCTGCCTGATACTGCTCAGGCCTGGAGTAAGACAAGGACTGAGCAGAAAATTTGTACAGAAGAAACCTGCTGATGACTGACACAATCTATGTAGGCGAAGTCTAGAGAACTGGAGGTTTTGTTGTGATTGGAAAAACTTGGGAAAGAACGGCGTGTGAAAAGAGAGAGATGAGTTGACTCCAAGGAGCAATTTTGTGTGAATGAGCAGAGAGAAGTGGAATCGTGATCGAGTATGAAAAATAAGATCACAAGATGGTATTCAAAGAGGAGTAAATGTATTTCCAGTTTGGAAGCTGTTAAAGAGAGCTTGCAAATAGAGAATGGGGGAATGAAGGAGAGGACGGACAGATGGAGAAGATAGATGGTTTGTATGGGAGGGAACAGGGTCAATGGTGCTAGGGAAATATTGTATTGAGTAGATGCGAAAGGAGGGGATTCACCACAGAAATGCTGAGACTGGAAGACTGGAAATGGAAGTAAGACCTCCCACATATGAGGAATGAACAGGAAAATGGGAAAGTATTCTTCAGCAGCAGAATTAAAGAGCCGTAAGCTTGCAACAGGGTTTGGGTGTTGTCTAGTGCTTTTTAAATATGCACAGAGCCTTAGGTTCAATCTTCAACACACAAAGGGAAGATGGAAGGTGGGGGGAGGAGAGAAGCAATTTTCATAAGTACTAGAGAGTTACTTGTACGTATAAGAAAGCAACCTAAGGAAACATAAGCACTGCATCTCACTTGGTCTTGGGAGCTTTAACTATCAGGGGAACCATTCAAACATATTTATATGTTCATGAATGTGTTCTATAAACACATTCATGCTAGTAATGAAATATAGAACACAAAAAAATTTAGGTTGCATATATTACAAGAAATGAGGATGCCAGGTGAGGGGAGAGGAATCTATAGTCTGTTCAAAGAGGAATGTAAATGATTAACTTTGGAGACCTGGGGTTCAGGAAAAACAGGAAATGACAAGTTTCTCAGAAGAAAACAATGTGGCAGAATCAATGGTCAGAAGTCCTAATGAATAAAGGAATTTTATAGGACTGATGGACAAATTGTGGTGAGGGTATATAATATCAAAATCTAACAATGAGCTCTAGGATGGGGATGAACAGGATGAGAGAAGACTAGCTCCCTAAGAATGATGAAGTCAGTGACCAAGAGGCCGATAGGCTGGCTGAGTTAAAGATTAAAGGACAAAAGAAATACAATCTCACTGCAGTAAAAAATTACCATGCAGGGTATAACCTGTCATCACTCACAATTAAGTTATCCGCAAGACACACAAATGAAGTTGATCTTTCAGCCTCCAAGTGTTTGTAAGCATCCAGTGTATGAAAGAGTTCATAATAGAAAACACAGACTGCTTTATAAATAACACTTTATTTGCACAGAACAAAACTGATTGGAAATTGAAGTGTTGTTTGATGGTGTGTGTGCATGTGTGTGTGTGTGTGTGTGTGTGTGTGTGTGTGTGTGTTTAATAGAAAGTCAAAATAGCTTCCACAAGTATTTGTACATTTATAATGTCATCTGGGCATGGTAAGATATCTATATATCCATACATATAAGTAGGTATACAGATATATACATAGACATATTATATGCAAATGTATGTGTATATATATTTACTGATGTATACATATGAACATATACATATATGTATGCAAATATGTGTGCTTAAAATGTGCATATATATTCAACTATGTATGGATACATATAAAAAAGTGTATGTATACCCATATATTTGTATCTCTGTGTGTAGGTGTCCACATGTATATACTTCCAATGTAAGATGGTAGATCTGAAGTTTTCTCCATGTCATTCCCTGAATAATTCTAAAAAATCAAGTGTTAGAAAGAAAATTTAGAGGTTGGAGAGATGATTCAGCATTTGTTGCTCTCCCAGAGAGCCCAGATTCAATTCCCAGCACTCATACAGGGGATCATATCTATCTGTAACTCCAAGTCCAGGGAATCCTACAGCCATTTCTGACCTCTGAGGGCACCAGGCACATATGTGGTACACACACATGCACACATGAGGGTAACACATCAGTACACATAAAAAATAAAATTAAAAATTTATCTTTAAAATAAATAGGGAGACAAAGAGAAAGAAAGAAAGAAAGAAAGAAAGAAAGAAAGAAAGAAAGAAAGAAAGAAAGGAAGGAAGGAAGGAAGGAAGGAAGGAAGAAAGAAAGAAAGAAAGAAAGAAAGAAAGAAAGAAAGAAAGAAAGAAACAACTTTCTGTGTCCTCAAGGAAGTAGATGGCTATCAACATATGTATATGTATATATGTATAATTCATTTATTCCTTCCTGTAAACAGATAAAGTTACAGAAATAAGTGAACAATAGACAGTCCATCTCCTCTGGAATTTCACAATCTCAAGTCTTTTATCTTAGGCACGTTGTGACCCCTGCAATCAATTTCATGTACTTTTGACCTTGGCTCTGGAAGATCAGAGCTCACTCAGTGTGTGGTCTGTTACTAAAGATGAACAGGACTTCCTGGCAGATGTGGACTAGCTTTTTTTATTATTATTATTCCTTTATGTCATTTCCTTCAACTATCCTTTAACTATTTGGATCTTAGAGTTGTGGAGTTTTGTATACCATATTATGAACCTCTTTAATCCCATGTGAAAGAAGACTGAGAAGAGATAATTAGTCTAAGACACTATACTATTGACATTTTAAAACTTGTGTTAATAAGAATCAAAACAAAAATGAGCAGTGACAGCATTTTGGCTCAAGGTGTTGGAAAAGCTGGAGCTGAACTCCAGGTGTGCTGTGCTGGTGCTTAGGTAGTGTTTCCACAAACTCACTGCTCTCCATGGCTGCAATGTGCTTGCTTCTGTGAAGATTCCAGTTTCTGTTTGGAATTCAGCATGCAGTGTGTGCAGGTCAACTTTCCATTGACTCATATGTTTGAACACGTGGACCTCAGCAGGTGCTGCTGTTTGGGAAGTCTGTTGATCCTTTAAGAGGTGTAACCTCATTGGAAGAAGTGGATCACCTGGGCTGGTACTTGAGATTTGACAACACTGATCTACGTTCTATCTGTTCTCTGCTCTTTGACAATAGCTATAATGTGGCCCAAATAAATTTATCCTCCCTTAAGTTGCTACTTGTGGGTACTTGCTCAGAACAATAACAAAAGAAACTGATAAACATGATGAAGGAATGGTTCAGTCATTGTCTGTGTGGTGGTTTGGATAGAAACGGCCCCATAGACTCATAGGTGTGAATGCTTGGCCCATAGGGAATGGCACTATTAGGATATGTGGCCTTGTTGAAGTAGATGTGGTCTTGTGAGAGGAAGTGTGTCACTGTGTGGTTGGACTTTGAGGTCTCCTAAGCTCAAGATTTGCCTGGTGTAGAATCCAGTCTCCCTCTGCTTCCTACAGATCAAGATGTAGAACTCTCAGCTCCTTCTCCAGCATCATGTCTGCCTACATGCTGGTATGCTTCCATCATTGAAGATAATGGACTAAACCTCTGAAACTGCATGCAAGCCTCAATTAAATGTTTGCCTCCGTAAGAGTTGCCTTTGTCATGGTGTCTCTTCACAGCAGTAAAACCATAAGACAGTTTATTTCACAGAGTGAAACAGGGAGAAGAGATCGTTTTGAATGAGATGTTCAAATCACTTAGCAGTAACTTCCTGAGGTCCTTCTATGTACCAGAATCTGCCCTAGATTCTCCAGATTTCTCAGTGACCAAAATAGGAGGAACCCCTGTTCTCCTGCTGTGTTTGTGAGTTTCCATTGTGAGAAGAAAATGAGAAATGAAATTTTAATCAATAAATATTATTTAACTCAGTTCTGGAAGCTAGAGGTCCTGATAGCCCATCACTTCAGCTCTGGGAGATGGTTCCTTGGTAGATGCCCCTGTAGTGGGATGTGTAAGATGGAGAATCATCCATAACAGGTTAGGAAGTTACAGAGAAAGCAGGGTTCATTTTTTTTTTACCTCCAGTTGTGTCCTACTTTTGAACAAAGAACCAAGCCCCCAACACTTGAATATTTGAGAATATATATTTAATCTGTAATCAAAGCACTGATGTTTCTGATAAGCCATAAACTATTAGTACAAAAAATATGTGTAGAGTTAATGGAAAGATGGAAGATGCTGTGGAAACATAATATATGGAGAGATAACATAGACTAGAAATGCCACAACATTTGAAGGAAGCTCACTGTGAAGCTTACAGAGTATACACTGAAGGAGAAGGAGAGGGAAAGGGCTATATGCCTGTCAAAGACCAGCCAAGAAAAAGCCTGCAGCACACAGTGCCCACAACATTCTATCAGCAACACTTAGGTCAGTAGAGCTAGAGAAGAGTAAGGAATGCAATCAAAAAGAAACCCATAGATGATGGTGAAGTGGGATGTGAGAAGACGTATTCAGACATTTCTGACATTTATATGTGTTTCTGTGTAGACTAGGATGAAAAGGGAGCCATTTTAGCACCCGACAGAAGGTTGATCTCTTCAGAGGAATAGCACTGTGGCCACTGTGTAGAGGATGCTGTAGGCAGGAAGGGAAGGGGTGTGTAAAAAATCAACGGGAAGCAATCCAGGAAGGAGAAAGTGGTAGCTTTGATGTGGATTTTAGTGAAGGAAGTGTGGATTGAGCCAGATTCTGAAGGTGTACTAAATATAGAACTAATGAGATTTCCACTTCACAGAGGACAGGAGCTTGAGAAAGTAATCAGAAAGAACATTCCAAACTACATGAAACAGAAAGGAAGGCCAATGAGCAGACAGGCCATTGTAAAGAGAAAACATGATTGGTGTGGGGGACTGATAAAGGACAAGATGGAATGTGAGTTTGGGATTAGGTGTTGTATGATTTCAGAGTTAAGAGTGTCAGACCTCATCCTGTCCTTAAGGAAAATTGCCTAAATATTTTGAGGAAAATAGCATTGTATAATATTAGAACTTGAGAGAACTAGTTAGATCTTGAAGGATACAGAAACAGATCTGCAGGCAAGCGACTCTCTTGGATCATTTCAGATAAAATAGGTATTTGACAAAGTGTGACTCAGTACTTCATAGGTTTCAGAATGATATATGCTTGGATAAGATTCTGGGAGCATTCTACTAGACATGGGCAACATGTTGTCTCTCTTTGCTAATTTGTAAAATGGGAATAAGTGTACCTAATTGAAACAGTTATCTTGGCAATGAAATGACCCAGTGAGCAGTCAGGTGCCTAGCCCAATCCCAGAACATAGTAAATGCTTAAAGGAAAATAATTACATGGGCATGTTCAGTAGACAAAATATTACAGAGATGGAAGAAAAGCCAAGGAGTAGTAGAAGTAAACTCAAAGAAGAGAAGAGAAAAGCAAACACTAGCATAGCTAGAATTAGGAGAAAAAGTCAAGCCATCCTTAACCAATGCTGTTATCAAACCCACCAAAAAAGGATAGTGAAGGTCAGAAGAATTGGTAATCATATTGTGAAGCCAATAAATATGGAAAGCAGGTATGAAAGATTAGGAACATCAGTAAGGTGGGAGCCACTGTCCTGGTCCTCATTAGATCCTTAGACCTCAGACATAACTAGGGAATCTACTATCTTTTCACTCACTACTATGGTTTGAATGTTGGCTGGTTCACCTGCACCCAGATCACTGTTACAGGTTGTCCCTGAAGTGACAAGCAGTGTTGGGAATGAAGAGCTAAAAGTAAGTGGTAAGGTTCATCAGGTCACTACTCCCATGGGGTTAAGGTGTTTTTCATACAACTATTTGGTAGTTCAGGTAAAAGGATTACTATTAAAGCCTTAGCCTGGTCCCACCCAGCTCTCTCTAGCTTCCTGTATTAACACATGATTGTTCATTCCTTAAGAATACTACCATTCTTCCTCCATGACCATGAGACTAGATATGACTCAGCTCAAAATGTTGTCACCAGAACTGAGCTGGCACTGGTGTCATCCTCTTGATCTTACAAAACAATGAGACACATACATCTCTTTTTCTTCTTAAGTAGCATGATTCAGGCGTCTCCTCACAGCAACAAGAAGCTAAGCTAACTAATATGTTTGCTTGCATAAATCACATAAGTCTTTGGGTGTCTACAATATACCTGGCTGAACAGCTATGGTCATTGGCTGGACTGTTCTGCATACTGCCATTTAGAAGCTCAGAGGCATGTTAACCGAACAAAATTCAGATCTTTCTGGACAAGAATGAGAAAGAGCTAACTGAGTTGGCAGGAAAATGTCTTGTTAGCTCAGCACTGGGGATGTGGTCAGAATGACAGTGACTTTCAGTGTATGATCCAGGCTTTGAGTATTTGATCCAGAGTTAAGTCTTCTAGGTGTGCCTTGCTTTATTCATGGGTTTAAGGAGACATCCCTTTTTGCTCCCATATCCTTCAAAGTCCATTGTGTTATGCTTAATCTGGCTGGACTTGCACATTTCCCGTCAGCAAGTAATATACTCTGTTTGAAAACCTCATTCATTTATTGCTGAGCTTAATTGTACTGATAAGAAAGAAATGGATTAGGAAGATAGTAGGAAATCAACAAACATTGAGTTTGTATGAAAGAAAATATCAGGTTTAAAAAATAAGTATAATTTCTTGTTCTGAGATGGTGAAATGGGTGACCAAGGGAGAGGAGCACAGAAGCTCCTTGCGGCAACCTTGACTGGTGTTCAAAGCACAGCTTCAATGCAAACATCTCACCCGTCATAGGTTCTCAATGAATGTCCAGCTAAAAATGTAAGAATGGAGCAAAACTAAAGCTATCATCACCCTCTTCCACTTCTTCAACACTTTGCAGTGTTGTTTTATTGTGTCTCTTAAGGTTTAATAATGACAACAGGAGTACATGTTAGGACTCCATGTTGGCCTTCAAAAATTCTGTCTCAGAAGTGTAACACAATAGAAACTCAAAGAAGTTATTGCCAAAAAGCCAGCCTTTGTCTCCTGTCCCAAGACAAGTCAGCAGCTCCTGGAAACACTGACTCGGCTACTAATTACATCACCCCCACCAGGCTACGGAACATCTCAGAACCCCAGTTGTTTTATCTGTAACCACTTCTTATTTCAGATGCTCCTGGGGTTGCTTAATGAAGTCATCTATAGCATAGCACCAATACACTGTAAATGGTCTGAAAAGGATAATTACTTTTCTTATTTCCCCTGGCATAGATTTGGCAGAGCTTCTATTTGCACATCCTTTGTTCCTTTGTGCCTGAGCCATGAACTATGTGCTCAGCTGATAAATCTATTATTTCCTTCCTTCTTTCCAGGGAGGACCAGTGGTGAGACATATGGAAAAATTGGGGCCAGGAGCTAGTGGGAGGGCCCCTGCCCTTTCTCTTACTCTTCTCCTTCATCAAGGTGAGAGCTGTAACTCCAGCATCCCACTCAAGACCTAAGGGTGGAAGTCTTTCTTTGGGGATGGTAATGTATGATGTATTGAATCTTCATCTACTGTGATCAGCCAGAGCCTCCATATAGCCCTGCGCCACAGTCACGAGAGGAAATCCCTAATTAGTTTGAACTCCTCCAACTATTTATTCATTATTAATAACAGTAGGCAATTCATAACTAGCAAATAAGTAAAGTTCAAGGTCTTTTGAATTTCCATTCACTCTTTTGTGAGTTATCGTAGAGTTTCTGTTGCTGTGACAAAGTACCATGACCACAGGGAACTTCTGGAGGGAAGTGTTTTATTTCAGCTTACAGTTCCACATTACAGTCCATCATCAAAGTAGGTCATGGCAAGAACTCAAGGCTGGAACCTAGAGACAGGAATTGAAGCAGAAGTCATAAAGAAATGCTGCTTACTGGCTGACTCCCCCAGGCTTGTGCAGCCTGCTTTATGTATAACCTAGAACCACCTACCTAGGATTGGCACCACCTACAATGGGCTAAACCCTCACATATTAGTTACTAATCAAGAAAATGCTACATAGATTTACCAACAACCCAGTCTTAGTGGAGGCATTTTCTTAATTGTGATTCCTTCTTCCAAATAAATATAGCTTCTGTCACACTTACAAAAGCACTAACCAGTTCACTGACATTGAATATATTCTTGTAGGATCTCCATCATTCCTTACCTCTTGAACATGAACTGGTACTTTGGTTCAACTTAAGCTTACCTTGCCTTTGGAGAGATGAGCATCCTTACCTCCCATCCTTCAGTTAATCATACAGACATGGAAATAGCGCTGGTCCAGACAACCTAGTGCATCATAAAGATAGATCTGGGTAAAGATATGAGAAGTTCTAAAAGTGAGACTAAGGTCTTGGCTAAGTTTATCTCTTGACTAAAACAGAATAATAGAGTATATATATCAAACAAATGTATTTGTGTATTACTAGGCATTCTATCATGGCCTCTGTCTGCTATATCTATATAGAAAGGTGTGTGTGTGTGTGTGTGTGTGTGTGTGTGTGTGTGTTTGCAATCACAAATGGCAGCTAGATCATTGTGATAGAATCCCCCTCCATCCCCTCCATAAACCAGGCATAGTGTTGTGATTGGATTGTTCAAGGTTATCCTTGGCCATGTAACCAGTTTGAGGGCAACCTGGGCTATGTGACACCCTCTCTCAAAACAAAAACTTCCTCCAGCTTAGTCATCCTTTTCCTGATGACTTAAGAGACCCCAGGTTACCATTACCCAAAAAAAAGCACCTTCATGACCCTAACCATAGAAATTGTCAAATGGTTTGAATCCACTGAGCTGAGTTTGAGCTTCAGCGTAGCAATTGGAAGCTTATGTGGTAGAAAAACAATAGAGTTTTTTTTGTTTTGTTTTGTTTTGTTTTTTAAACAGACTTTAACAGGGAAAAAAGTGGCATGTGGAAATGAAGAGAACAGAGGCAAGAATGACAAGGAGCCTTGCAGACAAACTGTTAGTGACCTTGAAGGTACCTGGTACCTGTCAGCTCTGTGACCTCAAGCAGACTGAAAAGGCTTCTCAGCTACTGGTTCCTCTTTTATTTGTGTTCTCAAAATGATAGGAACTAGGAATTTCAAAAGCGAGAGAATATGCATCACCCATGTTAACTGATTCACTCATGTTAATAGAGCCTCTTCCTCAAGAGCCTGGACTGGTTCGATTTTTCTTTGAATTCCAGATAACGTTTTATCTCCCTTTCTTTGTCTTGTACAATTGTAGTAGTTCCTGTACACATCAGTAATCATGTCTTAGGAGACCCCACAGATGTCCAAAGTTGAGAGCTATAGAAACACCTTTTATATAGATAGTACATTTATTCTCATACACACAATACTGACAATAAATATTAATTCATACATTAGGAAAAATGATTAGCAGCAATGAATAATACTAAAATAAAATATAATTACATATGTAACCAAGTCTGTGTGGCCATGATCTGTGTCTGCTTTTTGTGCGTTGTTTTCAGTCTTCCTATAAGTGATTTATGGTAACACAATACCTAGGTGAATGGTGAATTAAAGAGTAGGACCTTGGGATTGTGATAGAGACTCAAGCTGTTTCATTGGGGCTATTTAAACACAACCAATACTATGGCACAGGAACCTTTACATCTATTCCATGTTGGTACTCAGGCTGACAGAGCATATTTATCATTTACTAAAATGATATGACTTGATATTAGTATTATTTATCCCTCCAATGCATTCTTCAGCAAAGAAAAATGTTTTTTTTTTCTTTCTTAATTGGTTTCTTCAAAGCCCAGATTTCTCAGAACGTTAGGCAGGATAATGCCACACCCCCACCTCCCCTAAGGTATCCATGTTCTGATCCACCACACCTTCAGGACAATAAGTGGAATTAGCTTAAGTGTGAGAAGAGAAGTGGTAATCTAGCTATATAGTTTCTTCTAAAGAAGAAGCAGAAAGTCCATAATCTGCGAACAGATGTAATGAAGAATCAGGAGTGTGGGTAGAGAAAGATGCCGTACCATTGACTTTGAAGATGCTGAAAGGGACCATTAACTAAGAAACATGAGGAAAAACAAGAAGATAGAATTTCACTGTTAGATATCTTAAAGGAATCTACCACAGGAAAACCTGGAACTTCACCTCCCACAATAACAGATGCTGTATTTGCCCATAGTTATATGTAGGAATTCTTTTGAGTCATTAAATTTGTTGTAAAGTATTTCCCTGTTACCTGCCACCAACTAAACTTCAATAATATTACATGATAGACCCCAGAAACAAACAAACACCCAGGCACTTAGAAGGTGGGTAAGGAAGTCAAGGTGAACCTCAGCTTCAGCCTGAGTTGCAGGCAGTAATGGACTATAGGCAATTCTGTCTCAAATAAGTAAATAGATTAATTAGTTAGTTAATTAATAGACTAGAAAGGTGCCTCATCAGGTAAAAGGGCTTTCCACTGAAGTCTGAAGACTTAGTTAAATTCCTGGGACCCACATAGGGAAGGACAGAACCAACCCCCTCAAGTTATCTGCTCCTGACCACCACATGCACGCCATGACATGCGTAACCTCCACTGCCCCCACCACAGAAAAGAAATAAACAAAAATATACTTTTAAAACTTACCAGTTCAGGACTGGAGAGAGGGTCCAGTGGTTAAGAGCAGGTACTGTTCTTGCAGAGGACCCAAGTTGTGTTCCTAGCACCCACATCAGGTACCTCACAACTCCCTTTAACTCCAGTTCTAGAAGTTCCGATGCCTCTGGCCTCTGTGGACACTAGCATACACATATACATGCATGCACACAGACTTAAACATGTGAATGTAACTTAAAATAATAATTAAAAAGTTCATCAATTAATTTGCAGATAATTTTTATTGCAGCATGCTGCTCTATTTTTTTTCTTATTATCTCTTGTTATTAACAATATGGAGCTTAATTCACAAGTTAAATCTTGTAGGTGGTGGGTATGAGTAGGGAAATGGTATATGAAGGGTCCTGGGCTCTCCCAGGTCTTAGGTGTATGTTGAGTCTCAAAACATACCCCATGAATACTAGGGATCACGATAATTTGTTTTGGCAACAAAATAAGGGAATGTAGATGGATTATAGGAAATTGGTCTTTTGAGGAAATATGCTTTGCATGCTCACATTGTTCAATATCCTTCTACAGGCTTCAGATTTAAACTGCCATGAGAAACATCCCATTCAGGATCTTGTCTACCTTCTTGAAACCTACTACTTCCTAAGCATTTTTCCTTAGGAAAACAAGCTAATAGCTACACTAATAATGATTGAAATTACAAAGCCCTTACTGGACTCCAGACCCTGTTATATACTTAAATATTACTAATTCCCCAGTGGTTTCAAAAGATAGTTATTACTCTATTCACTTTATACAGTGGTAAGCTGAGCTTCAGAAACGTTACATTATTTACTTCATGATCACACAAGCATGTAAGAAGGCTCATACTTAAAACCTTCTAAATTCCCAAAGCGGAACTTTCGATTATTGAAAAACAAAGTAGAGCCAGGTTACTCTGCAGCTAATGTGAAAATTTCCCACCCAATACCTTCACAGATGCACCTCTAAAACATCCCGAGTTAATGCTAACCAGGTCAAATGCAAAAGGAAAATTATTGTTCCCACTGCCAATCATCTAAGAAAAGAGGCTGCATTTCCCTGCAGGATCAACTTATAAATCTTGGTAGTCATCCTTTTTCATGGTGAAAAAAAATAGCCAAGACATTAACTTACAGGGAGAAAGATTTATTTTGACTCGTAGCCTCCATCTATACTCTCTTAGTCCCACTGTCATTCGATCTTTGGCAAAGGGAGTACAATATAGCAGGAAAAATACAGTATTTCAAATGTTTATCTCGTGGGAAACAAAGGGAGAAATAGAGGAAAGGAGGGAGGGAGAGAGGAAAGAAGCGAGAGAAAAAAGGAAAGAGTGAGAGGAGAGAGAGAGAGAGAGAGAGAGAGAGAGAGAGAGAGAGAGAGAGAGAGAGAGAGAGGAGAAATCTTCGATGGCATGCCCTCATGACCTAACTTCCTTTCACTAGACCCCATCTCCTAATTGTTGCACCCCTCCCATTAATTCCAGGGGTTGTATACCATTACATTAGCCTCTGAGGTACTTTTAAGATACAGGACCTGACTACAGCATGAAGATAAAGTATGTGAGGTGAGCTGGGGATATACATCAGTGGTAGAGCACTTATCTAGCCTATGTGACACCCTGGATATGAACCCCAGCATTATAGGAAGCATGGAGGGATAAGGGAAGGAAGAAGGAAATAAAAGTTGTAATGAAGAAGGAAGGAAGGGAGAGAGGGAGGGAGGGAGGGAGGGAGGGAGGGAGGGAGGGAGGGAAGAAGGAAGGAAGGAAGGAAGGAAGGAAGGAAGGAAGGAAGGAAGGAAGGAAGGAAGGAAGGAAGGAAGGGGAAAGAAAGAAGGGATAGGAGAGGGAAAGAAAGAAGGGAGAGAGGAACAGAGGGAAGGGGAGAATGGACTGGAGAACAGAGATATGATGTACCTACAAAGAAAATGGTCCAGTAGAGACACAGGATATAGAAATCTGGGGCTAATCAACATTTCTCTTTTAGAGAGCTATAATTTGCCTGTAAAAATAAATAGCTGGCTAATTTTAGCAGAGAAAATCTTGGACTGCTAGGTGTGAAATGTTTTTACAAGCAACCCTAGCTCTACCCAATATTTGAAAGTTTGCAGCAGAAAAGTTTCTCTCAGCAGTTTGGATAACTTTGTTTGTCAACTGCATACTTATTACTGAAAAACAGTATGGTATCTCTGGTATTTTGAATGTGTACTTGAGTAAGCAATCTAGATCGTCTATGCTGGAATGTTCTATTTATATTTGGTACGTTCTTTAATATCTAAATATTGATGCTTTACTTCTAAATAATTCTCCTGCATCTGTGACTCTGTGAGAAATGTTGTGGCCTGTTTTGAAATGAATCAATAGAGCATTCAGCTACTTTTAACTTAGATATTATATTTTAATAGATTTTTAAAAATACATATTCATGCTGGAGCAAAGCCATTCCAAAAAGGTAATCATCTTGTGTGCTGCTATCTTTTCTCTCTTCTCTTCTCTTTCTTTTGTCTTTCTTTCTTTTCCTCTTCTTGTCTTCTTCCTCTTCCTTATCTTCTTTTCTTTTAAGAAATTATTTCTAGTTTATAAGTCTTCATCTTGAAAATAAATTACACTCAATGCAATTTATCTCATGAGTGAAAACAGTCATTTCTAGTAACAGTGGGAAAATCCAAATGGAATCTAAAGTTTAATGATAACCTTTGGTTATCTAATATTAGACTTGACCAATGTGACATAGTAGCTGCAGGATGTTAACTTTGTTGAAAACTGAATCAGAGATCTTCAGTAAATCTGAAGTTATTCTAACATAAGGTGTTTATTTTAATATTTGAATTGGCTACACCTAGATACAAGGACAGCTGTGATTTGAAGAAGTGCATCCCAAAGGCCCATGAGTTGGACCTGCAGCCTGTGGTTCTGTTCCATGGTGACAGAACCTACAGGCCATGTTGGAGTTCTCCCTATTATACTGGAGAGGTGGAATTGAAGGAGACTTGAAGGCCCCACTTCCTACTCTCTCTCTCTTGTTTCCTGGCCACTATGTGGTGAGTAGCTTCCTCTGACACATACTACTGTCATGATAGCATGCTTCACGACAAATGCAAGAGCAATGGGACCAACCCGCTCTGGGACTTAAATAAACTTCCTGAACTATAAGCCAGAGTAAACATTTCTTCTTTGTAAGTTTCTCTATCACAGAGATTTGTCATAAGCATCTTTGTAGCACTCTTCTTTGTATCAACTGAATAAGGGAATGCTTCTGTCTTAGGGTTTCATTGATGTGAAGACACAACATGACCAATGCAACTCTTATAAAGGACAACATTTCATGGAGCTGGCTTGCAGTTTCAGGGGTTTAATCCATTATCATCATACTGGGAAGCAAGACAGCCTACAGGTAGACATGGTGCTAGAAAAGCCAAGAGTTCTATTTCTTGATCCAAAGGTAGCCATGAGAAGTTTAGATTCCAGACTCGGTGGAGTCTGAGCATAGGAGACCTCAAGACCCACCCTCACAGTGATGTGCTTCCTCCAACAAAGCCACACCTCCTCCAATAAGGCCACACTTCCTAATAATGCCACTCCTATGGCCAAACATTCAAACACATGAATCTATGGGACTCAAATCTGTTCAAACCATGACAGGTGTTCACTGATCTTCTACTATCCAAACATATATTATTCTAAATATCATGCTTGTAGGAGAAATCTGAGTAAGGGAAACAAAGCCAACTAAAGTGACCATGGTGTGTGCTATAGTTGACTCTGTTTAGACATAATGACTGTCTTGAACAGACTCTTTTGTCTTGATCATCATCTCAGTGCAGAGATGGATTCCTGTGAGTAACACCACCTCCTTATGCAATGTACTATTCAAAACAGGTATACAAGCAAACTGCACAGCATCAACCGCCACTCCATGGCTGCTGTGTGTCAGGTCACTTGGACATTTGCTTTTCACTGTCAAGATTATGCACCATTCTAAGTGAGAAACCTCATCTGTTTTCCATGCTGGTAGACCTTGGGTTCCTCACTTGACTGTAGAAGCCCAAAGATAACATAATGATGGATGTATTGATGAATTAATTTGCTGGAATTCATACAAAAGGATCTAATGGAATATAAAGAGTTGTATGTCTCCAAATTCACAGTGAAACAACTCTAGGACTTACATGTATTCTTTTCAGTCAGTCAGAGAGTTATATTTCTAATAGCCTGTGATGATTGTGCATTAAAATTGATGAATTTACAAAGCACAGGCAATATGAAGGACAATTGATTCATTGCAGGGGGGTGGGGGGGATCAGGCAGGTAATGAGAAGTTAAGCCAATTCAAAATATAGTGACTACAAAGAATGGGACTGCCATGTTAAAGCACATCTCCACTATTAATGTGGGAAGACTCCAATTCAGCCATTGGCTTACTGAGCAAATATTGTTTGAGCGCCACATGTTCCAAATTAGTGAATAAGTTAAACAGGAACCCACCCCAGTGTACTGGAGCAGACAAAAAACAAGCAGAGCTATTGTGACTGACAAGATCACACATACAATGCTCCTTGACATGTCCAGGGTTGGCAGGGAAGACTGGGAGCCTTATGACAACAAGCAAGCAGGATCAGGGCTTCTTTGAGTTCCTTGATTATTACCTAGTTTATCATGTAATATTATCCAATAGTATAGATCAGCAGTTCTCAACCTGTCACAACCCCTTTGGGGATTGCATATCAGATATCCTACATATCAGATATGTACATTATGCTTCACAACAATAGCAAAATTACAGTTATGAAGTAGCAATGGAATAATTTTATGGTTGGGGTGGTCACCACAACATGAGGAACTCTAATTAAGGGGTCACAGCATTAGGAAGAAGATTAGGAGGACACTGGTCTAGGTTATGTTCCAATTGTCACCTAGCTACAGTCTACCTATTCTCTAAGAGCAAAACTAGGAGCTAGGTTCTATGCTGATATTTAGTTTGTGGAAAGGAAAGCGTATCTAAGAAGGAGCTCCACAAGATCACATGGATAGAGCAGGATGTGGACCCAGGTGTTCTGAGATCTTGACTTTGACTCTATATCCTTTTTCCTCAGCTCCATTCTCTGTTAGTCAACACGAATTAGAAGTTCTTACCTTAAATTCTAAAGTCTTCCATTTCCAGGGGTAGCTTTGGTCACAGTGACCCTCTAGGAATCCCAAGATCTCAGTTTTTTGAAACGTGTAAAGATGAATTAGCTTCTCAGTTAGTTTCCTCTTTCTGTCCAGTGACAGTAACTATTATCAGTGGAAATATGCAATGTCTCAGAAGCTGACAGGTCCACTAGCTTAGCATCTTTCTTGTAAATCATCATTGTTACTTTTAACACGAACAATTTGCTACAACCTGGTAGGTTGCAGAATTTCTTCTTAAGTTTTTGCCAATGATGGGATAGAATATTTTATTTAAGTCTTTCCTAAATCCCATCTATAGTAAGATACTTGTTATTTTAATTAGTTATTTATAAATAAATGAATAGATAAATAAATGGCCAATTTGTTCTTTATCTCTGCCTCTTGATTTGAATGCCATAAGGCTGGTGATGCTGACAGGAAGAAGCTGAAAGTGATAAATATTCATTTATCTCATACATTGAAAATCAGCATGGCTAAATAGTTCAGACTGGGTGCTAATCTTCTATTTAGCACTTGGCTGATTATTATCCTGCCACAGGAAAGTGTGAATAAATATGAATTTGTAAGACCGTGCACAGGGCTAGTGCATCAACAAAGGTGTTAATAAATAATGACACCGGTAACCAGGTAACCAGCATCCTCCTCATTGCTGTCACAGCAAACCTCTTTATTAATTGCCTGGGAACACTCTAACTGTTCCCTGCAGATCAACTCTGTAAAGGAAGAAAACAAAAAATGGCACTGAATTTGCCATTTTACCCATTTTTTTTCAAGATTTATTTTAGTTTTGATTATGTTAATATTGAGTATATGTCTATGTCTGGCACTGTCCACATGAGTACAGATGCCTTTGGAGACCAAAAGAGCTAGTTGGATTCTCTGCAGCTTGAGTGGCAGTGGGCCATAAGCTGCCAGGTGTGAATGCAAGGAACAGAACTCAGACCCTCTGCAAAAGCAGTACACACTCCTAACTGCTGAGTCATTTCTTCAGCATCTCTCTTAACCACTTTCAGTTGTCCACTTCACTGGCATCTAGTACACTCATGTTGTCATGACACAATTCCACCTCCCACCTCTAAGAGATTTCGTCTTGCAAAACTAAAGCTATGCACCAAGTACCCAACTCTCTGGACTTCCTCCCCTTGGTCCTTGGCAACCATTACTCTGCTCTCTTTGTTTAAAAATACAGTTTCTACATTATATGAGAGTAAGAAGACAACATTTGCCCTTTGGTGATGGCCTTGTTTCACTTGCACCATGCCAATCAAGACTTAAAATTAGCACTCAGATTCACCGTCCTTGCCTTTGTTGGGCCATGTGTCAAAATTCCTTGCTTTTAAAAACTGGGTAATATTCCATTGTATGCCTACATATGCTGCTTAGCTATCCATCTATCACTGGGCACTTAGGTTGTTTACACCTGTTGGCTCCTGTGAATAATGCTACAAAGAACATACTTAAAAATATCTCTAGTCCTTAGCTTCAGTTTTATCATGTGAGTAGCCAGAGGTGAAGTTATTGGATTATACATATGAGTCACTGGGGTGGATGGGAGCAGGGTGAGTGTATATATGTACTATTCCATTGACCCACATGCAAAGACCAGGACAGGGCCTTCTTCTTTCACTCTCCACATTATATCCATGAGACAGGGTCTCTTGTTGACCAAAGCTCATCATTTTGGCTAGGATGGCTGCTCAGGCGATCAAAATTGTCTCTGCCCTTGCCTACCCCTCCCCTACCCCCAAACAGGAGTTGCATATACATACACACAGAGCCATGCCTAACTTTTCATGTGGATATGAGGGATTTTAACTTAGATCTTCATGTTTTCATAAATGTCCTTATCCACTGATCCAGCTTCCCAACTATGGGTCAGTTTTTGAGACATCAACACTGTGTTTCTCATAAAGGTTGCACCATTTTACCTGTCAAATATTAGTACACTGGAGTTTGATTTTTCTACCTCCTTGCTAGCACTGATCACTGTCTGTTGTTGTTGTTGCTTGTTTGCTTGTTTGCTTGTTTGCTTGTTGGTGGTAGCCTTCCTAATAGGTATGAGAAATGATGAATTACTTTTAACTCAAATCAGTAGATGAAGAAACTGGGGCACAGAAAGTTAAAATAAGCTGTCGTGGCTCATACTGCTGCCAACTGCCAATAGATTTTTATACCCCATACTGATTTCTTTTAATAATGAAAGCAGATGCCATTTATTGAATGTACTATGCTCCAAGCACTACGGTAAGCATTCTGTATGAAGAATTTCACACCATACTCTCGAGGTGTCTATAAGACAGGTTTTATGGTTTCTACTCTTCTAATGAAGATTAGAACAGCAAGAAACTGAGCTCACTGTCCAAGGCACTTACTCATAAATAAGAGAGTCAGAATCCAAATCCAATTTCTGAACTCAAGGTTTAAGCAATCAACCTCCTTCCTACATTATATTTCAGTCAAACAAACATCTCATTAAGTCCTTTATCTTTCTCCTAGAGATGCCCTCCTTCCTTATAGATAATCAAAGCCATTCTCTTATATTTCTTGATTACTTGAATTTGCTTACCCACCCAGGAAGGCTTGTGTTGGCATCTGGATGAAACTCCTCAAGGCTTTCCGATGAGCTCAGACAGTTGAAACATGTACACCTCCTGGAACATTCCTTTCCAGGTAGTGTATGTTGGCATGGTTCAATATTGCCCAAAAGGTCTGCTACTTTCAAAGGAGCCTCTCATTTCCCTCTGAATCTTTCCCAGCTACCTGGCACTTGTTCTAATTGTACCAGCACCACATGGTGACTCGTTACTTGGCGTACTAGCCTATCTGTGGATCTGACAAACATTATCACTCTGGTGTGACCCAAAACTGATCTCTTAATATGCCTTTTGAACTCTGCTAAATCTTGCCAGCAAGGAACCAGTCTGTTTTGTGGAACAGAGTGTGCCAAATAATTTAGAATAATGTCACGTGATACCTGACACTACAGCTCAGTAGTGAAACACTTGCTTCCTATACACAAGCCTATGGGTACATATCTAGCACAAAGAGGAAAAATATTTAGAATATTAAATAGTACATAAGTAATATTAAATGGTAATTCATTCTGAGTGTGGACTGTGCAGCTCGTTCAAACTAGCTTCAGAACTCCAGCCAGCCATTTCATAGACTCTATACTTTGAGCAAGCAGGTTTACCCCGAGCCTTAGTTTCTCACAAGGTGAAGATAAAAATAATATCCCTCATACCTCTATAAAATATGCTTTAAAGTATCTGTATCATAAAGTTATAAAAGGATCAAATGAGATTCTATTCATCAAAATAATAGCTTGGCATCTGGCACATAGTAAAGGTTCCATAATTGTTAGTTGCCCTATTAAATCAGACTGGCTCCATGATAACATTCCAAGGAGAGAGATTAATCCCTGCTGTCATGTCTAGGAAAAAGACCTATACACAGTAGGTCAGATCTAGAAATCTTTTGGAAGGTTATTGTTCATTATTTGGTGGGATAGCCAAATAGTTTTCAACCTTGTGACCCTACATCTCAAAACTTTCAATCCCAGGACCAAAGAGGATCAAAGTACAAATGAAGCCAGAGAGAGCAGGCATGGAGACAGGCACACACAGGAATTCCAGGACTTCTCATCCTCTGAGAGTCAGCCTTGAAGATGCCTGATGCTTCAGGCCAAAAGAAGTTGGCTATGGTCTATGTGTGAAGAGATAGGGTATTGAGCAATGACCTGCAGGTTTAAACAGTTACAGCATCTTGCCCACCTGAGGAGCCGTCCTAATACTTCTCCCTGGTGATTATCCTGCTTTTTCACATTCACATGTTAGGAAACATCTCCTCTATGGGACATTCTAATCCAAGTCATCCGATCTGAGTCTTCTGAACATAGTCAGGTCGCATACAAACAGGAAACATATTGTTTGTGATTGGAATGTTGTGCCAGAAGGGTGGCCCAATGCTTAGTACCTGCTTACATCACTGCTGGGATTTGTGCTCAGTTGTGATACAAAGTGATAGGGCATCCTCCTGAATAGATCTTCTGTTAAAGACTTGGTCCCCACAGCAATGCTCACAGGGAGACTTGCTTTTGTGAAAGGACTGGATCATGAGCGTGCTGTCCTAATCAATGGTTTAACTGAATAATGGACTGAATAACAGTCCATAACTGAATGGACTATTTGTTGTTGAGTGGTAATAACAACTTTGGATAGAGAAGCCTAGTTGGAGGAAGTGAGTTACTAAGATGATTTTGAAAGATATATGTCATCTCTAGCCTCTTCCCTGACCCCCTGCCCTACTTCCTGGCTGCCATGAGTTGAGCAACTTTCTTTTAACATATCCTTCCATAATGCTTCAAGCTCACCTATGTCCATAGCAATGGAACCAACAGGTCATTGATTTAAGCCTCAGAAACCATTAGCCCAAATTGGCTCATCTCCCTTAAGGTGCTTGCTTTGGTTTCTTGCAACAGCAGCAAATATGATTAATACAAACTCTGTCCTTGTACTTGTTCGGGGACTAAATTGCCTAACAGAGTAATGCCTGTACATATGTACCTACTTAAACTTGGACTGGCTGAAAATTATAGTCACATTTAGCATCAGCCATACTGCAAGGGCTTAATAAGTGCCTGTGTAGTGGATAGAATAGAGAACATTTGAGTCATCACAGCAAATTCCGTTGGCCAGAGATGCTCTAGAAAATAGACCAGATCTCAGATCAGTCACATAACAAATGTTATCATAGTCAGATGAGAAGGGCAGTCCACAGCCTAGTGTGATAATATTAAAATGCCATGCGTTTCTTAATGTATATCCCACAAAATTTGGAAGTCTAATTCCCCTTTCTTCAACATAACCTAGTCTTGTTGGCTAATAAACCAAATGAAACAGAAGTTATGAGGTTTGTTTTTCTGTTTTTAGAGAAAGTAAGTTAGCTTCAGCTTGGCTTCTGCTCCTCTCCTCTTCCCCCTGCCCTCTTCTCACTCCCCACTTTCTCTGATAATTCGACCTTTGTGGACTGTGAGTAAACTCCAACCACTTGAAGAAGCCATTTACAGGTGTTTCCTCCAACAGTGTTTCCTCAAGGCCCAGCTGACAATCAGCAGAAAGAATCTATACATGTGGGATGGTTTCTCTATCCCAGCCTTGAACTTGCCCTGCTGAAGGTCAGTGGAAGATACAAGGGTGTTCCCACTATATCCTGCCTTCCTCGTGGATCCATGAAGCTTCTCCTGTTGTCTGAAGTCTCTGTGTTTGAGATGACTCATTATGCATCAATAAATAGTCAGTACTAGAACACATCATTTGAAAATGACACATTTTTCATTATGTAGCTTTAGTGAAATATTTTTAATGTGTCTTGAACAAAACTCAAACCGTGATGAAAAGATGTGAAAGGAAGTAGAGAGTTCTCCTCAATGCAGAGTGAATTGCCAGTGGTTCTAGAATGATACACATGGAAACTGTAAAAACTTTATGAGGTTATGTTTTACACCAGCAACTTTCTCAGTATCCACCTGTGCATGGTCTCCCTCTGGCCTGAGTCTTTCTCCTAGCCTCACTCCTAATAACTAAAACATAGATAACGTTTTGTACTTGCTCTACCAAATATCAGAATTTTTTGAGTAGCAGTTCTCCAGTTCTCCACAGAAATTATAATCTGGTTAGAACAGGGCTGAGGTGTACTACTTCAAACTGAGAACATGCTAATTGCCTGTATGCTGTAGATTCTATCACATTACTGTAACTTCAGTGCCTGGCAAAATCAACTCAACATAAAAAGAAGTGACTTGTGCTCATACTTTCAAAGGGTTTTAGTCAGTCCCTCATGTTTGGAGAAAACATAGAGAAGTTCATGGCAGAAGAGATATTTGACATGGGTTACTCACATTACATTGGACCAGAAAGCAAAGTATAGAACTAAAACCACAGGCCAGGCTGTTGCCTTCAAATGTCTGCCCTTAATCTACTTCTGTCAACCCAGACCTTGCCTCCCAAAGCCTTTCAGCTTCCCAGAATGATATCACAAGCCAGGAAACAAGTGTTCTAAAGTTAATGCCTTGATGGGCATTTCAGATTCAAATCCTAACAACACATAAATGATTTTCTAAATTTTCTTTACTATCAATTAATGTAGTACTTCTCTGGAAGTAGAACTTTGAAACAAAAAGGACTCAGTTTAAACTATCTTATTGGGGTGAGTTGTGTAGAGAGATAAACACAGAAACTGGGGAAGGCCAGGAATAAGGACATGTTGTTGAGTTGAGACATCCAACTAGGCCACACCTCCAAATAGTGCCCCTTCCTGAGCCAAGTATATACAAACCTTCACAGGGTGCTTCTAAGAAAGTTTAGTGCTTAAATCAGTAGACTGAGAAGGTCCACTCTCACTCTGTGTGCTAGAAGAGCTTATTGGAACTCTTAGAAAAGCTCAATCCAGCCCAGGAAGGAGAAAGCCTTTGTCTGTACTCCTGTTCCTCTTGAGTCAGTCATTGCCCTGTAGCATCATCTATCTGAAGGAGAGCCAAATGTTTCCAAGAGCATGTCATAGCATGGTGTGAAAAACATTAGAGCAGAAAACAAGAAGTGGTCATAAATCATAAGACATTATGTTCTCCACCTCTCTCTTCACTAACCAGATACCTATTAATAGTTGCATTTAGGTGTAACTTTGATACCAAGATAGCTGATAAGGCATAGTCTCTGGTTATGTCTAAGGCACTGTCTTAGTTAGAGTTTTACTGTTGTGAACAGACACCATGACCAAGGCAACTCTTATAAGGACAATATTTAATTGGGGCTGACTTACAGGTTCAGAGGTTAAGACCATAATCATCAAGGCAGGAACATGTCACTATCCAGGCAGGCATGGTTCAGGAGGAGCTGAGAGTTCTACATCTTCATCTGAAGGCTGCTAGTGGAAGACTGACTTCCAGGCAGCTAGGACAAGGGTCTTAAAGTCCACACCCACAATGACACACCTATTCCAACAAGGCCACACCTCCAAATAGTGCCCCTCCCTGGACCAAGCATATACAAACTATCACAGGGTGTTTCTAAGAGAGTTTAGTGCTTAAATCGGTAGACTAAGATGGTCCACTCTCACTCTGTATGAGAGCACATTCCAATCAATGGAGGGACAGTTTTCTGGTTGCTGTGACATCCCAATCAATAGAGGGACATTTTTCTGGTTGCTATGACACAATACTTAAAGAAATGCATCTTCAAGAAAGAAGGGTTTATTTTGGCTCGCAGTTTTAGGGTGCAGTTACCTTGATACCAAGATAGCTGATTCCCTTCGAGGTGGGGAAGGCATGGAAACAGAGAAATAAATGAATGCTCTGCTCACTTTCTCCTTTTTATTCAATCCATGACCCCAGCCCATGGGATGGGACCATTCACAGTCAGGGTGAGTCTTTCTGCCTCAATTAGAATGCAGAAACTCCCTCCTAAGTATGCAAAAAAAAAAGCTTATCTTTGGATGATTGTAGATCCTGTCGGGGATGATGATAATAACTCTTGCATGTGGCACAGAAGATAAAAACAGATGAAAAGTAATTCACTTGACATGACATTTCTTGTCTCTTGTCACCAGAAACCAGGTTCTCTGGCATTTTGTACCAGATCATCCCATCCCAAGCTCTCAGATCTTTAGCCTCAGATAGAGTCATGTCATCAGTTTTCCTGCTTCTGAGGCTCCTTTGGATTTCAACTCATCTGACCTCCTAGGTTCTTCAGCTTTCAAGCAACTTATCTCACAACTTCTTGGCCTCTATAGATTCTTGAAATGGTCACATTGACCGGTGTTTACTTCCCTTTCTCTTTCTTCCACCTACTCTTTCCTCAGCTAATATACTTGACCCTTGGCTCATAGATCAGCTGAAATACTTACTTGGCTGAAAAAAACAAAAACAAATACTTAGCCTCAGAGTGTCTGATCCCTTGGTCTCCTTGTCATTGTTGGATAATGCCATTATCGACAGATGTAGAAGAAGGGAATGGCAGACCAATGACTGCGCTGGCTTGATGCCATCATTCTCAATGTTCTCCATCATAGCAGCTCCCTTAGTTCCTTACAGAGTCATCAGTCACATGCATTGCTATAGTAATCATTTTCTCTGCTCACTGCCATGAGAAATTGCAAGCAACCCACATATTCCTAAATCCTGTCAAATAACAACCATTTCGTCTCACTTAGTCTGCAGTAAAGGGTATAATTTAAGAGACAGAGCCAGCCTCATACCGTAAGCCATACAACCTGTGAGGTTTGAAGTATTTTGTCTAGAAACACCCATCGGAGTGTAATTGCATAGCTGAAGGAACTGCTTTCAAGCTTCGTATCACAGGAACCACAGTAGTTTTACTTCGTGTTTCTTTAGAGAGGCTTTGAGTGTGGTGAAGCATCTCTTGGCGGGATCTAGGTGTACTCTTTAAGCAGGGAGATAGATTGATGTGTTTCAGAACACCTTCCCTCAGTGAGGCTTACAAGAGGATCCCTATCATAACAAATGACATCTTGTATACTGTTCCATCTTCCAGATCTGTTTCCAATTCTAGGCACAGCTGTAGAGGACAGCTCTATCCACCCGATGCAGACGGGTGACACTGACCTCATGTCTGTGTCCCACACTGCACTCATGTCTCTGGCACTTCTGGAGTCTGCAGAACCCACAGCAAGCCCAGATGTATGAAGGATTTAACATCCCCAGAGCAGCTCACTCCTAAATAGAAGCTGAACAGGATCCAGTCCCTACCTTTGGAATATATGATTTAGAAGTATGACACACGTGTCTCAAATGGCCTGGAGGAATCGAGCCCCCATTTCCCAGAGTGACAGACAGCCTCACACATTAACATTGGGTTTGTTCCTCCCCACTTCCACATTCTTCACTCCATCAACTTTTGGCCTGCACGAAATAAGCCAAAGAAGACTTCAGAAAATAAAAATTACATATTTTCTGATGTCTTAGTTAGGGTTACTATTGCTGTGATAAAACACCATGACCAAAAGCAACTCAGAGAGGAAAGGGTTTATTTGCTTACACTTTCACATCACTGTTCATCACCGAAGGAAGTCAGGACAGGAACTCAGAGCAGGAACCTGGAGCAGCTGATGCAGAGGTCACTGAGGGATGCTGCTTACTAGCTCTCTAATCATAGTTGCTTAGTCTGCTTTCTTTCTTTCATTTTTTTCTCTCTTATTAAGTTGCTTTTATTTATTTTACATCCTGCTCAAAGCTTCTGCTCTCTCCTCTACTCCCAGTCTCTCATTCCCAGTCTCTCTCTCTCTCTCTCTCTCTCTCTCTCTCTCTCTCTCTCTCTCTCCCTCTCTCTCTCTCTCTCTCTCTCTCCCAGTCTCTCTTTCTCTCCCAGTCTCTCTCTCTCCCAGTCTCTCTCTCTCTCTCTCTCTCTCTCTCTCTCTCTCTCTCTCTCTCT
>NW_021604665.1:9999274-10025957 GCF_004785775.1 Grammomys surdaster | reverse complement strand
CTCTCTCTCTCTCTCTCTCTCTCTCTCTCTCTCTCTCTCTCTCTCTCCTGTCCTCCCTCCATCTCTCCATCTACTGCCCTTTCTCCTCATATAAGCAGTGGGGAGGGTTTCCATGCATATCAACCACCCTTGGCATTATCAAGTTGCAGCAAGACTAGGTGCATCTTCTATTGAGGCTAGACAAGGAAGTCCAGTTAGAGAAAATGGATCCAAGAGCAGGCACAGAGTCAGAGATAGCCTCTGCTCCTTCTGTTAGGAATCCCACTTGAACACCAAACTGCACAACTGTTACATATTTGCAAAGTGTCTAGGACAGTCCCATGTATGCTCCCTGGTTGTTGGTTCAGTCTCTGTGGTCCCCTGTGGGCCCAGGTTAGTTGATTCTGTAGGTCTTCTTGTGGTGTCCTTGACCTCTCTGGCTCTCTCAATCCCTCCTCCCTCTTTTCTGCAGGATTCTCCAAGCTCCACCTAATGTTTCGCTGTGGATGTCTGCATTAGTTGCTGGACGAAACCTATCTAGTGACAGTTATGCTTTGCTCCTGTCTATAGCAAAATATCATTAACAGTGTCAGGGGTGGGTACCCTCTCATAGCATGGGTCTCAAACTAGACCAGTTTTTGGTTGGCCATTCTCCAAACTTTTGCTTCATCTTTACCCCAGCACACCCTGTAGGTAGGAAAAATGTGGGTAGAAGGTTTTGTGGCTGATTGGTCTACCAATCCTTCTATTGGAGGTCTTGCCTGGTTCCAGTAGATGACTGGCTCAGGCTACATATTCCCCATTGTTAGGAGGATTAGCTAGGGTCATCCTCATAGATTCCTGGGAGTTTCCATTGTCCTAGGTTTCTAGTTTGTTCCAGAGATGCTTACTTCCCATCAATTCAAGTTGTCTGTCCCAATATTCTCTCCCTCTCTCCTCTCCCTACCTGATCCCTTTTGTTCCGTTCCCACTCACAACTTTCCTCAACCCAGCCCCCTTCCTCTGTCCATCACCCTTCATATCTATTCTATTTCACATTCTCAGCGAGATTCAAGCATCCCACTCCTGACCCTTGGGCCCTTGTTACTTAGCTTCTTTGGGTCTGTGGATTATATCATAGCTATCCTTTACTTTTTGGCTAATAGCCACTTATAAGTGTGTACATACCATGCTTGTCATTCTGAATCTAGATCACCTCAATCAGGATGATCTTTTCTAGGCAACTCTATGGTAGAAGGCCCTGAGAATTACAATATAGCTGAAGCACAAGAAAAAGACCTTAAAGTAGCCACTGTGAATATAATAGCTGTCCTTTAAAAGGAAATGAAGAATCCCTTAAAGAAATCTATGAAAACAGAAACAAATAGTAGAAGAAAATTGAAAAAAAACCTAACAGTTCAAAATCTAAAGATGTAAATAGAATCAATAAAGAAGAACTAAACTGAGGGAAATACAGAAATGAAAAATTAAACATCTTGAACAGGAACCTCAGAGGCAAGATTCATCAACAGAATACAAGATATGGAAAAGTGACTCTCATACATTAAAAACATGGACGAAGAATGGATATAAAGAAGATGTTAAGTCTTTAAAATATCCTTGCATGAAACATTTGGGAAATCTTGGACAGTATGATGAGACCAAATTTAAGAATACTAGGAATGGAGAAAGGAGGAAAAAACTAAGCCAAAGGCAAATGAAACATTTTCAATAAAATTATAGAAGAAAAATTTCCTAACCTAAGGAAAAAAATACCTATCAATATACAAGAAGCATACAAAATACCAAATAGACTAGACCAGAAAAGAAATTCCCTTTGGTGCATATTAATCAAAATGTTAAACCTACAGAACAAAGAAAGAATATTAAAAACTACAAGGAAAAAACCAAGTAACATATAAAGACACACCTGTTAAAATAAATAACAGGTGTCTCCTCACTGGAGGCTTGGAAAACCAGAAGGGTGTGGAAGATGTTCTACAGACTTTAAGAGATATGGATACCAGCCCAGAGTACAAAACTTAGCAAAACTTTCTATCACAATAGACAGAGAAAATAAAAACTTTCATGATAAAAAGTAAATTGAAGCAACATCTATGTATATACACAGCACTACAAAAGGTACTAGAAGGGAAAGAAACACACATCAGTATTAAAGATAGATCTCACCTCAGGGTAAAAGGATAGAAAGAATATATACCTAGCAAATAGACCTAACGAGCAAATTTGTGTGGCCTTTTAATATCTTACAAAATAGACTTCAAGCCTAAATTAATCAGAAGAGTTAGTGAAGAATATCTCATATTCACCAAAAACAAAAATTCACCAAGAGGACATTTAAATTCTTACCATCAATGTCTCAAATAAAAGAGCACCCAGGCTTGCAAAAGAAACATTCTATAGCTTACATCACATATTGACCTGCACACACTGACAGTGAGAGACTTCAATACTCCACCTCAGCCAGTGGACAGATCATCAAGTCAAAAAATAAGCAGAAATGCTGGAGCCAACTGACATTATAAACCAAGTAGACCAAAGATATTTAGAGAACATTTTACTTAAACACAAAAGAATATACATTCTTCTCAGCACCTCATGGAACTTTCTCCAAAATTGACCACATACTCACACAAAGCAAGTCTCTACAGATACAAGAAAATTGAAATAATCCCCTACATCCTATCAGTCTAGCACGTCTTCATGCTAGCTATCAACAACAACAGAAAGCTTACAAACTCCTGGAAACTGATCAACTTTCTACTAATGAAAACTGGGTCAAGAAAGAAATTAAAGACTCTGGAATTGAATGCAAATGAATGCACAGCGTACCCAAACTTATGGGAACAATGAAAGTGGTTCTAAGAGGCAAGGTTATAGCACTAAATGCCATTTAAAACTGGAGAGATCTTATACTAGTAATTTAACAACACACCTGAAAGCTCTAGAACCAAAAGAAAAAAATATACCCAAAAGAATTAGATGGCAAGAAATAATCAAACTCAGGCCTGAGATCAATAAAATAGAAACAACAACAAAATATAAATCAATAAAACAAAGTAATTGTTATTTGAGAAAATCAATAAAATTGATAAATATTTATTCAAATTACTAAAAAGAGAATGAAGATTATTCACATTAAAAAAGGTAGAAATGAAAATTAGGGGGCTGGAGAGATGGTTCAGTGGTTAAGAACACTGGCTACTCTTCCAGAGGACCCAGGTTCAATTCCCAGTATCCACATGGCAGCTAGTTACATGGTATTTGACACCTTCACACAAACACCTGCAGGCAAAGCACAAATGCACATGAAATAAAAATCAATTATTTTACAAGATGAAAATGAGGAGGATGTAACAACAGACACTGAGGATCTTCAGAGTATCATTAATGGCATACTTAAAGTACAACAAGAGAAAGAGAGAGAACTTTCTCAATTCATACCACTTACCAAAGTTAAATCAAGATCAAATAAGTAATTTAAACACACCTGTCTGTAACCCCTAGTAAAATAGAGGCAATAGTTAAAAGTTCTCCAGCCAAAAACGCCCTGGACAAATGGCTTTAGCACGAAACTCTACCAGACTTTCAAAGAGTTAATGCCAATGTTGTTAAAATCATTCCAAAAAAATGAAAATAGAAGGAACATTGCCTAAGTCATTTTATAAAGCCACAATTACCATAATATCCAAACCACATGAAGATGCTTTAAAGAAAAAGAATCAAAGACCAATTTCTCTTATGAACATAAATACAGAAAATTTCAATAGAATATTTGCAAACCAAATCCAAGAACACATCAAAAAGATCATCTATCATGATCAAGAAGGCTTCAGAAAGAGATTCAGGAATGGTTGAAAGTATAAAAATCAGTAAATGTAATCCACCATTTAAACAAACTGAAAGACAAAACCAAATGACAATCTCATTGGATACAGAACGGGCCTTTGATAAAATCTAATACCCCTTTATGATAAAAGGTCTGGAGAAATTCGATATACAAGGGACATACATAAACATAATAAAGGCAACTTACAGCAAGCCCATAGCCAACATCAGCTTTAGTAGAGAGAAACTCAGAGCAATTTCACTACAGTCAGGAGCAAGACAAGGTTGTCTACCTTTTCCATATTTACTTAATATAATACTTTAAGTCTTAGCTAGATCAATAAGGCAATTAGAGGCAATTAAGAGAATACAAATTGAAAAGAAAGAAGTCAAAGTTTTTTTACTTGCCGATGATATTATAGTATACATAAGTGACCCTAAATATTACACTTGGAAACTCCTACAGTTGATAAACTTATTTAGCAGAGTAGCTTGATACAAAATTAACACACACAAATCATTAGCCCTCCTATATACGAACAAAAAATGGGTGAAGAAAGAAATCAGAGAGGCAACACTTTTACCATAGCATCAAATAATATATAACATCATGGGTTAACACTAACCAAGCAAGTGAAATGTTTGTATGATTAAAAACTTCAGGTCTTTGAAGAGAGAAATTGAAGAAGGTATCAGAAAATAGCAAGTTCTTCCTTGCAAATGGATCAGCAGGATTAATATAGTAAAAGTGGCCATCCTACCAAAAACAATCTACAGATCCATTGTATTTCCCATCAAAATTACAATGGAATCTTCACAGGACAGTTTTCAGCTTCATATGGACACACACACACAAACAGAGAGAGAGGGAGAGAGAGAGAGAGAGAGAGAGAGAGAGAGAGAGAGAGAGAGCGATGAAAATGGCTTTTTAAATTTCTGAATAACAAAAGAACTTCTGAAGGTGTCACCATACCTGACCTCAAACTGAACTACAAAGCACTAGTAATAAAATCCTCATGCTATTGGCCCCAAAACAGACATGTTGATCAGTGGAATAGACTTGAAGACCCAGACTTAAATTTATACACATATGAGCACCTGATTTTTTGATAATGAAGCCAGGAATACACTCTGAAAAAATGACAGCATCTTCAACAAATGGTGCTGGTCAAACTGAATGACTGCTTGTAGGAAACTATAAATAGTTCCATACTTATCACCCTGAACAAAACTCAACTCCAAAAGAATCAAAGACTTCAACATAAAACCAGGTACATTGAACCTGACATAAGATAAAGTGGAGAATACTCTTGAACTCATTTCTGCATAGAATGTCATTAGCACAGGCACTAAGATCAACAATTAACAAATGGGACCTCATGAAACTGAAAATCTTCTGCACAGTAAAGGACACCATCATTTGGACAAAGCAGCAGCCTATAGAATGAGAAAAGATTTTTACCAACTAAATATTTGATATAGGGATAATATTCAAAACATATAAAGAACTAAAAAATGGATATCAAGAAAATAAATAACCCAATTAAAGAATGGGGTACATATATAAACAGAGACATCTCAAAAGAAGAAACTCAATTTGCTGGAAAACACAAAGAATGGTTCAACATCTTTAATCATCAAGAAAACAAATCAAACCTACTTCAATATTTCACTTATGTTCAACAGAATGGCTAATATAAAGAAAGCACATGACAACTCATATTGGTGAGGTATAGAGTAAGAGAAACACTCATCCATTGTTGTTGGGACTGCAAACTTGTACAGCCATTATGGAAAGCAGTGTGGTGTTCTTCAGGAAGATGGGAATCAATCTACCTCAAGATCCAGCTATACTGCTCTTGGATAAAAAGTCAAATATTCGGAAATTAAACAGTACACTTCTAAATAATATATAGTCAATGAATTATTACAATAAATTAAAAAATATTTTAAAACAAATTATCACCAAAATGACTTGAGGCTGGGGAGAGTGGTTGATGAATAAGGTAATCATCGCAGATATGTAAGGATCTGTGCTCATGTCTCCAGCACCCTTAAACTGCTGGGCAGGCTTCATAGCCTACCTATAATCATAGACAGCTCTTAGAGGTGGAGATAGCGAAAGCTGAGTAGATAAAATAATGGAATTGTTGAGTCTGTGTTCAAACAAGGGAGTTTGCCTCAATATCTAGGTAGAGGGCAATTATGTCTCTATTGTTCAATCCAATGTCAACTTCCACAATCACATAGTCACATCTGCATGACACACACATATGAATACACAGATAAATTGACAATTCTGTAGACAGACTAATCAGCAGAAACAAAAATATACAAATGACTAATATCAGACATGAAAGAAGGAACTCTTGTCACAGATCTCAGGAACAAGAAATATATGTGGAGGGAATTCCACTTGGAGTATTTGCTTCCGTTATCTATGACCACCGTATCTGAGGGTTGATATGAATGTACTGATTACTTACAAGACATAAAATGTCTAAGTTCATGTAATGGATGACATCATCTGAGTAGGCCTTTGTTTGTCTCAGTAATTTGATTAATAATTAATGACCTTTCAAAAAAGAAAATCAGACAGGTATGAGTGGTTTTCTTGTTGTAGTCCAGCAGGACTATAGGTTAATATTCTGATATGGTTATCTGTGTGTATTAGAACTAAGGAAGGGATGGCAGATGAAGGGAGCCAGATTTCTCAGAATCGAGTAGCAGTTTATAAATAAGCAAGATGAAGAAGCTCACATGGCCTCTGTGACGACGGACTCAAGCTGGAGACTTAACGAGAGCTCGTGTTACCCAGTAGAAACACAGAACATGTCACATCAAAATATTTATAGATACTTGTACATGCAAGAGGTCATGAATATACACAGATTTCCTAGTTTTGCCTGCAGGGAGGGCATAGAAACAGCTAAACCACAGAAGCAGTGAGCAACCCCCATGAAGAATACTGGTCTCTCTAATAATAGCTCCCAGAATTCCTTGGAGAAGTGACTGACTCACAATACTGTCAAGAAAATGGACAACATGAGCTATAAGAACAATGTAGTGCTAGAAAACCAGAACATGTTCAAAATATATTACTATGTACACAGACACAAACACACACACACGAGCACACACACACACACACACACACACACACACTGAAAGAACCTTTCAACAAATGGAAGTATGTCAGAGGCCCACATGAGACTTGAACCACAAAATAAAATGACAAACACTATATTATAGCCCAAGGGGATACGTTATGTTTTCATGAATTCATCTAGCTATGCATATGCTATGTACGCAAATAAGTAAAGTAAAACAAATAATAAACAAAACTTTTGCCCAATAAATTGGTCAATGAACTAAACAGGCAGTTCTAAAAGAAACAGAAATGGCCACTTTTTTTTTTTTTTTTTTTAGCCATCAGATAGTCACAAATGTTGAGATTCCATCTCACCTCAGTCAAAACAGCTCTCATTAAGATGTGGGGAAAGAGAAATCTTTATTCAGTGTTGATAGGAGTGGAAGTAAACTCAGAAGATCTTCAGGAAGCTAAAACTAGTACTACCATGTGACTCAGTTATTCCATGGTTGAAAATATACCCAAAGGTCTTTATATTCTTCAACAAAGATGTTTTCACATTGGTGTTTTGTACTACTCTATTCATATGACAAAAAAAAAAAAATAGAATCAGTTTGATCAGTGGTTCTCAATTTGTGGGCCATGACCTGCCTCCCAAGACCATCAGGAAATACAGATATTTATATTATGATTCATAACAGTAGCAAAATTACAGTTATGAACTAGCTATAAAAATAATTTTTTGGTTGGGGGGTCAACATAACATGAGGAACTGTATTAAAGAGTCATATCATCAGGAATATTGAGAAACACTGGCCTAGATGATTAGCCACAGATTTTTCTTTTCTTTTTAAATTTTTTATTGGATATTTTATTTAAATTGCAGATGTTATCTCCTTTCCCCATTCCCCCCACCCCCGCCAAGAACCCCCATCCCATTTTCTCTCCTCCTGCTTCTATGAGGATGTGCACCCACCTACCTACCCACCCTCCCACTCCCACCTCCCTGCCCTCAAATTCCCCCACACTGGGGCATCCAGCCTTCACAGGACCAAGGACCTTCTCCCCCACCTATACCCAACAAGGCCATCCTCCCCTACATATACAGCTGGAGCCATGGGTCCCTCCTTATGTGCTCCCAGGCTGGTGGTTTAGATTCTGGGAGCTCTGGTTGGTATTGTTGCTCTCCCCATGGGGCTGCAAACTCCTTCAGCTCCTTCAGTCTTCTCTCTAACTTCTCCATTGGGAACCCCATGATCAGTGCAATGGTTAGCTGCAAGCATCCACCTCTGTATATGCCAGGCACTGTCAGACTTCTAAGGAGACAGCTATATCAGGCTCCTGTCAGCATGCATTTTCAGGCATTCACATCAGCATCTGCCTTTGGTGACTGCACATGGGATGGATACCCAGGTGGAGCAGTCTCCAGACAGACAGCCCCTCCTTCAGATTCTGTCCCACACTTTTTCTCTGTGTTTGCTCCCATGAGTATTTTGTTACTCCTTCTAAGAAGGAGGGAAACATCCACACTTTGGTCTTCCTTGTTCATGAGCTTCATGTGGTCTGTGAGTTGTATCTTGAGATTTTTCAATACCCTGTGAAGTGAAAATTTCTGTTTGTGTCATATGATGCAGGCTCAGATGATGCTTTGCTGAAGCAGACTCAAGTGATATCTTCCTGAGGCAAGATCCACAAGATATGATGTTTGGAGAGAGTATAAGTGGACTCAATGAACAGCGACAGGACACTTGCATAATCAACTGTGCAAAGCTTCATTGGTCTTACATCTTCACAGATCTTGACTTCATTGAGAAAGGCAGGTCAGAGAACTCCTGGCACTCTAGCTGGTCCTGGTGGTCCCTGTTGACTCATGCTATTTCAAAGGAGGAATGGAGGTTTCTGATAAATCATGGTGCCATTGCTGATTTATGTTTGGTGACACTTTTAAACTGGACTGTTGGTATCCTGACAAAAGGAGATTGGAATCACCCCCCAAAGGACTATTTCTAAAAAGGTCTACATCCCCTTGACTTTTTTACCATGGACAGTGGGTGTTCGAGAATCCTTATTAAGGTAAGTTTTGAAAACTCTAAGTCTACAACCCTGCTCTGTTTGGAGCTCTTTCACAAAGTCAATAATAATTCAACTTCTTGAAAATCTATTATCTTCATCCACTACAAAAGTGCTAGTTAACATTTTGTAAACTTCCTGAGCTCTTGAATTCCCTATGTGTATCTCTGTGTTGTCAATGCCAAGAGCTTCCTAAATTCTCGTAACTATGTATTGGATGGGTGAATGATGGAAGGAGGGCAGGAAGGGCTTTCAGCCTGTCAGTCAGTGTGCTCTGTGCTTATCAGTCATTGATCTGGGTGCTACATTGCATGATTCTTGATATTATAATCCAACACATGATGTATGGACCAGTGTCGGGGGTGAGCTACATGTATATAGATGCCAAAAGGCATTCTTAGTTATCACTATTCAGATGCCATACACCTTGGGGTTTTGTTTTATTTTATTTTGTTTGATATAGTTTCTCACAGTTACCTGGGCCTTAACAACTAGGCTAAGCTGTCTAACCAGTGAGCTCCAGGGACCAGTTTGTCTCCACCTCCCCAGCTCTAGGCTTCCAAACAGCAGCCACCACATTCAGTTTTGTTTAGCTGGTGTGTGAGGGATTGAACTTAGTTTCCCACACTTGCAAAGGAAGCGCTTCCCTGTACCACTGTGGCTAAGAGAAATTCTATTACTTGCCCATACCCAACAAACAAACAACACAAGCAAGACCCAAACCAAACTGCCTGACCTCAGACCTGTGTTCCATGGCCCTAAACCTCCTAAGGTAACAAGAAAATGACAAGAATTTACACTTTCCTAAGTATCTCCCACCTCACTGCTTCCGTGCCCTGGCGGGAGTGCCAATAGACTACTTCTAGAACCATTTCTGTGGTACCAGTTATAAAACTCAGTGCAACACCCTCCCCCACCCCCCACACCCCACTCCCCCTCCCCAGCCACTACCTCTGTTAAAATGTTTCTCTAACACAGTTCTGTTTCTCTTCGCCCTTCCCCCCCAAGCCATTTATCTCCATTCCAGCTCTGCTTGGATAAAAGCTGGTCATCCATAATTTGTCTTGCTCTGGATTCTGCAGAGGAGGCAAAGAGACAGAGATAAATGCATGACCTCCAGTTCATCTTTCTAATAACAGTATCTTGTCTTGACACAAGCGGGCCTGGAAGTAGTCACCAGGTTCAAGGAAAAATAGAAATAAGGCAGGGGAATGGGGAAGACAGGAAGAGGTAGAAGAAAGGGAACCTTCTCTGAAAATTCCTAAGACAATAAAAGCACTTACCTCAGATAGCCAAGAGCAACACCCAAGAAAGTGAGGGTCCCTGAAGATGCCTGGTTGTTACTGTTTTATCTCTAAGTTCAGACTTAATTGTGAGAGAATAGCTCTAAGCTAAGATTTAAAAAAAAAAAAAAAGCTCGAGAAAGTTAGACTCTGGAGAAGAAGGCTTTTGTCCTAATTAAACAGCTTTGATGGTATGAAAAAATATATATATATAGGTCAGATGTCACTTGCTATTTTATAGCAGCCGTGTGATTGCAAAACTTCTTTAAAAATAGAGGAATATTTTGGGGACATGAGAATAGAAGTAAGTTCTTTCAGGAAAATATTCCCAACAGTCTCCAAGTCATCTCCTGTGCTGGGCAACAAATTGACATTTTAAGAGAGAATTAGACTTTCTGTGTGTTGCTCCAGACTGTAGCTCACATACAGCTCTGTGAACTCAGTTCCATTTAGCATTTTTTTTCTTTTTACATTTTTCTGGTTTTTAGAGTGATAGAGCAAAAACCACACTTTCTCCTCCTAAGTCATAAAGCTGGGGAGAGGCTTGCAAGGCATAATGTTCTATAAATGGGTCTGAATTTATGGCTGCATTAGAAACTATATTAGGCAATCCAAAAGCCTGCTTGTTTCTTCAGTCTATAAATTAGCCAGTCATGCCCCGTAAACAGCAAACGAACAGCCACAGCATCACTCTGGGACAAGATGCTTACACAGACTCTGCAGAACGTTTTGAGTCTCCTTGCTTGCAGGCATTTTGAAATAAATCACCAGTAGAATGAAGTCCAGGCCCCTTTCTTTAAAAGGCACCCAGAAGGCAAATGGACTCTTGTGTCACATTCCAACCAGCTAACAAGGATGACTAAGGAGGCCCATATGGTAAAGCAAGTTTATCATGTAACAAACAACACCCCCAAGATATAACTGAGATTCCATCGGAGATCTCGGTGTGCAGGACATGAAGCAGCCTTGTAGGTCACTAATAAAAATGAGTGTGGTTCCTTCTGTCATTATTTCTCATGGAAATTGTGCAAGGCCCGACCATGATGTTAAGCTCAATGTCTCAATTATTCATGCTTGTCTGATAGCCCTGGAAGTGCTGGTAAATAAGGAAACTGAGGCTTGGAGTTGAACCCTGAAATTACCTCTGTGCTAGGAAAAGAGTAAAGTCTGTCTGCTCCCAAAGCCAAGCCTATAATCTGTTATTCCTAGACAAGTTGTGACCCTGTCACTCCTAAGCACGTGATAAGATACTTTGGGTCAGAGTCTGTGCATTTTGTCACTCACTAGAAATTCACGTGAGCCAAGGCAAGACCACTGACATCATAACAAGAAGGAGTAGATGGAATTGAGTGAATCCTGTGTGCCATGCACTGGGACAGGCAATATGAGAAGGGCTTTATTGATCTTTATCATGCTGCCCAGGCTAGACTCCTATAGCCCCTAGGTTTTGTCATTGTCATTTATTTTTTAACTAGTACATAAAATATTTCATTATAATTTAGTTGATTTAGTTGATTTAGTTGATTCCTCCAGCTCCCTTGCTCCCCCCTCCCCCTCTCCTCGTCCTTTCATCCCCTCCCCCCTGCCTAGCAGTCCCCTTTCCAATTTCATGTCACATGAATTCTTTTTACTCTCTTTTCAAAATTACTTTTCTGTCCTTTCCTTAAGATGTGTTTTTCAGAGGCTGGGAAGATAACCCAGTGGGTTAACTGCTTGCTGCTTAAGTGTGAGAACCTGAGTTTGGATCCCTAGCACCCAAGGAAGTCTGGGTATGGAAGCATCCATCTGTAACTTCAGTGTTTGGGGAGGGGGGGCAGATACAGGAAGATCTTTGGGGCTTACTGACAAGCCAATCTAATTCCAGGTTCAGCAGACACAGTGTTGTGTTTTATAAAAAAGAAAGGAAGCCAGGGCTATGTTTGGTAGTGGCACAGTATGGTGCAGGGGAAGGGGAGCGCCTCTGCAGGCCCATGCTGAGGCATCCCTTCTCCCTGAGGTACCAGTCACACAAAGGTATAGTATAGAATAGAGTTTATTTAGGGCATGGGGAGGGAAGTTGAGAGGGTAGTAGTAGGCTGAAAGGGTAGAAGAGACAAGGCAGAGAGAGAGAGAGAGAGAGAGAGAGAGAGAGAGAGAGAAGAGACTGGCTGTGAAAATATGGAGAGAGAGGGGGTGAGGAGAATGGGGAAAGAAAAGAAAAGACAGAGAGGGAAGAGAGCAAGAGAGAGAGGAAGTGGTGGCAAGCAATCTTTTTTATAGTGAGTCAGGCATATCTAGCTGTTGCCAGGTAACCTAGAAGGAATGCCAACGCACAATGTCTTAAAAAGTAAGGCAGAGAGGATCTCATACATACATGCATGTGAGCCCACTCATGTGTGCAGATATGCACACACACACACACACACACACACACAACCTGGGTATGATGGAATGTACTTTCACACTTCTATTCCCAATGCTGCTGAGGTCCCTCCTGGCATCCAGGTACCTGAGAAAAGTAACAGGATATGCCCATCAGTGATTGGGGCCAAAAGCTGATGTGTTTTTGGCAAGTTATCTTTCTTCCTAATCTGGGGCCAAAAGCTGATGGTTTCTGGCAATTTTACTCTTTCCCTCTCTCTGGGGCCAGAGGCTGATGGCTGGCAGGGAAGTAGAGAGAGGACCTGGGTTCACTAGGCAACCAACCAAGCTTCCTTGTTGAGTTCCTGAACAGTGAGAGAACTTGTCTCAAAAACAAAACATATGGACCAAGGTGGGCAACTCCTAAAGGACCACACCTGGGTTGACTTCTGGCCTACGTATATGCATACCCCCACACATACATGTGTGTACATACATACATACATACATACATACATACATACATGTGTGTGAAAGGTGGGTGTAGAGCTGGGAAAAAGAGACGTGGTGGTTTTACTCCCCTGTGCCCTTCTTTCCAGTTTCATAGATAATAACAAACAAGTATTCAAACTAGCAGTGAAGGTGTGAGGACCTGGGGAAATCCCCAGCAAGGGACAGAACTGGTGTTAGAAACCACATCGGGATGCCTGTGAGACACACTCCCTGTTGATACCACAGTTACAAATATGACAGGGTGAGATGCCTAAGCGTGAATCTGTATATCCCCAAGTCCCCAAATCCTCCGGTAATCTAAGTATGTGGTGCGTTGTGTATGTGGTACTAGGAACTGAGGAGTCCTGATTGTTTGAACAAGCCTTTCACATGCTGATCAGACATTTCCACTCCTTCCCAAGTAGAAGTAGAACTTTCTCATCTACATGTTACTTATGTTTGCTCTTTTTCCTTAAAGCTCATTGTCCAGGCATTGTCATCCTTGTTATTTGGTGTTAAATACTGAGGTGGAAATGGTCCCCTCTCCTTCTCATTTTGTCCTCCTCTGAGAAATATCCATTCCTTCTACTTCCCCCTCACTCCGTACCCCAAACAGGTAACATTTGTGGAATAACTCTGAATTACAATTTAATCTATTCTCAAAACACCAAAGAAGACACTGTGAGTTTGTAAGAAAGGAATACATGAAACTGGGAGTGAACAAGGTTGAGGAGAAAGGGGAGAAACTTGACCAAAATATATACATGTTCATGTTCAAACAAGAACAACATAATTAAACAAACAAATAATAATTAAAAAATCCTAAGGAACTATTTCTACAATCTCGTTTAGGTCTTGGATCAGCCTCACAGGAAGTGAATCTTTTCACTTCATGCTGCAGGGACTGAAACAGGAAAAGCCCTTTCTTGCTTATACCAATTTGATCTGACATTTGTGGCTTATAAACAACATGGTCCCAAGCTTTTCCAGTGCACAATTTCATCTGAGAGGTTGACATTATTTCTTATTTCAGCCCCTCCCATCCCTCAATGTCCTTTTTAGCCGTTCCAGGCAGTTGGCACAGGAGTGTACATCTTTCATAAGAGGCGATCTTATTTGTTGGATTTGGCAAACTCTGAAACACTGCAGATCCATCCACAATGAGCCCCACCAAGACCAGATCACCAACACTCTTTTCTTCTTCCTGTCACTGGTAACCAGATCCCTGGCACCTGTCTGTACTCTTGAATCCTGCTATTGTCCAGGAGATTAAGGGCTGCCCAAGGAGTGTGCACAACATTGATAGCCATGGTAGTTATGAGCGCCATGTTCAAATGCTGGAAAGAATAGGATAGTTAGCATAAGTGCATCCCTATTACAAAAGACAAAGACTAGTGGATAAAAAGCAGGTGAAGTTTTTCTTTTTTTTTTTTAAAGAAAGTAAATCTCTATTATAATGTTTCAGAATAACTGACAAAGGTGTCCAGTCACTGGCTAGTTGCTCCAGCCCAAGGAAATGAGGTCCTCCGGTCCCCAGTCAGCCAAAACGACCTCTGATTTTACTTCCACTGGGACATGTGTCTCAAAACTCAGTGTCCTGCCTCGGTGCCCCCATCCCGTTGTGTCCTCTTGTCTCCGGTGTCTGTTTCTTTCTTCTTTTTTTTATTGGATGTTTTATTTACATTTCATATGTTGTCCCCTTACCCCATCCCCCACCCACCCAGGAACCCCGTATCCCCTCACCCCTCCTCCTTCTTCTCTGTGGATGTAACCTCTATCTACGCCCCCACTCCCACCTCCCCACCCTCAAAATTCCCACCCCCTGGGGCATCCAGCCTTCATGAGGTCAAGGTTCTCTTCTTCCACCTATGCCCAGCAGGGCCCTCCACTCTTACATATTCAGCTAAAGCCCTGGATCCCTCCCTAAGTGCTCCCAGCCTGGTGGTTTAGACCCTGGGAGCTGTGGTTGGTTGATATTGTTGCTCTCCTCATGGTGCTGCAAATTCTTTCAGCTCCTTCAGTCTTCACTCTAACACCTTCATTGAGAACCCCATGATCAGTTCAATGGCTAGTTGTGAGCATCTGCCTCTGAATATGTCAGACTCTTGAAGACCTCTGAGAAGACATCCATATCAGGCTCTTATCAGCATGCACTTCCTGACTTCCACATCAGCATCTACCTTTGGTGACTGCACATGGGATAGATACTCAGGTGGAGTGGTCTTCAGATGGCCCCTCCTTCAGTTTCTGTCCCTCACTTTGTCTCCATATTTGCTCCCTTGAGTATTTTGTTGTTCCTTCTAAGAAGGACTGAATCACCCCCACTTGGTCTTCCTTCTTTATGAGCTTCATGTGGCCTGTGAGTTGCATCTTGGGCATTTCAAGGTTCTGGGCTAATATCCAATAATCAGTGAGTGAATACCATGTGTGTTCTTTTGTGATTGGCTTACCTCACTCAGGATGATATTTTCTAGTTCCATCCATTTACCTAGGAATTTCTCGAATTCATTGTTTTTAATAGCTGAGTAATACTCCATTGTGTAAATATAACACATTTTTTTAATCCATTCCTCAGTTGAAGGACATCTGGGTTCTTTCCAGCTCCTGGCTATTATAAATAAGGCTGCTATGAACATAGTTGAGCATATGTCCTTGTTAAATGTTCGAGCATCTTCTGGGTATATGCCCAGGAGTGGTATAGCTGGATCCTCAGGTAATGCTATGTCCAATTTTCTGAGGAACTGCCACACTGATTTCCAAAGTGGTTGCACCATCTTGCAGTCCCACCAACAGTGGAGGAGTGTTCCTCTTTCTCCACACCCTCGCCAGCATCTACTATCACCTGAGTTTTTAATCTTAGCCATTCTGACTGGTGTGAGATGGAATCTCAGGGTTGTTTTGATTTGCATTTCCCTGACAACTAAGGATGCTGAACATTTCTTTAGGTGCTTCTCGGCCATTCAAGTTTCTTCTATTGAAAATTCTTTGTTAAGCTCTATATCCCATTTTTTAATAGGGTAATTTGGTTGTCTGGAGTCGAATTTCTTGAGTTCCTAACAAATACAGCAATTATACTTTGAAAAAATCCTTCCAGATGATGAGGTCAGCAAAAATCCCAGTAATGTTCAAACCCCACAGATTACATGAGAGAAGGAAGGCAATGAACTCACATGGACAAGCAGTTTCAGTCATCACTGTTAAGGGTACTATAAAAGCTTCATTCAACACTGCCTTCATGCAAATTTATCCAAGTGAATATCAGCAGGATAAAATCTTCAGGATACTTCAAACTCATGTGTGCAACTCCCGCTAGATCTCCTTTGAACACACATCTCACAAGAATTTGTGACAGCACTATTCATGCTCAGGTGTCTCTCAGTGGTGGGAAACACTGGTGTACTCATGTGTTATTCATCACCAACCATTTAAAGCCACAGCCTTTTAGTACTGAACTCCAACAGCAAGTCCTCCTACCCTATGCATGCCCTAACCATGCTTCATACACTTTCTTGAAGCTTCTCTAATGCAGAATGTCATCAGGCAAGTCTTCAATGTCTTCCCCCCAACATCCTTTCTTTCGTTTGAAAATTCGTCCTACCGACAAAAGGCAACAGTTTTTGTTCATTGCAAATCATATGATTTCCCTTTAGCTGCTAACCCTTCATTTGCTTTCCATCAAACTCCTTAACTCTCTTTGTAGTCGAGTGTGATGTGCACCCTACCTGATTCTCCTCCTGCCTCTGTTCATACCTTCACCAAGCAAACCTTCTCTTTGCAGTTATGATTCTGCCTCAGGCAGTTCACTTCTACCTCAAGACTTTGGACTCACTCTTGTCTCTTACTGGCAACCAGCTCCTCAGTTTTTCATGTAGCTGCTATCTATCTCTAGAGCTCTAATCACATGTCACCCCATCAAAGAAGAGTACCCTGTCTGTACACTTAAAACAGACCCAGTATCCTCATCTGCTATGCACACATATAACCATTCTCAGTCCCTACAGAACATGGACCATGTTACATTATACCTTTCTTTTCATGATCTATTTATTTGGCCCCTGAAAGAAGCCTAAGATCTGTGAGATCAGGAATTCATTTTATACAATACTGTATCTTCCAGGACCCATAAAGCCTCTACAATGCAATAAACATTTTTTTAAATAGTCAACAAATAAACAAGTACAAACTTCAGCTCCCATACCCTCCGTACCTTCCAAGTCCCCATTTTCACCCTCTTTTCTGAATGCCTTTGGGAAAATACATCATTGACCCAACCTAGCTATCAAAAGATGACTAGGTTCACCTTAGTTTTCTAGGAAACTCTTTGGAGTTCACATACTGAGCCTGGTTGTAGCAGCTTCTACAGCAGACTGTTCTCCGGAAAGACTTTATGAACTCATGGAACAATGCTATGAAGAAGGTCAGGCAGTATCTCATCTTGATGATGCAAAAGCTAAGATCTAAAGATATGCTATGGCTAGGACTTAAGACAAGAGGTTACAAATGAACCCTAGAATTCTGAAGAATTCTATACCATCTTTCTGTATTGCTCCTTCATCTCTAAATGATAAGCAAGTTTCTCTGAGTTAAAAAAAATGAACAGAAAAAAGACAGTCTCCATTTTCTAAATGGAGAAATTATTGGTGTGTTTTCTTGGCTCTTCATAAAAAAAAAATAAGACAAAAGACAGTGAAAGAAGTGGACTCTTTAAAAATGTGTTCACTTAAAATCTCTCCTTTACTGTGTAACCCAGAGAAACCACAGAGAACTATAAAAGCACTGTTTACAAGGTGCTAATAGGATTATTAAAAGAAAGTGGCTATTTCAGTAATCTACGAGCAGGGACATGAAGTTATAGGACCATGTGTATGCCCTCATTAGTGGTCATAATTTGATGTGCCAGATTGGTGGTTGATTCATGCTAAACAGCCCTTTCTCCTGCATCCTAGTTTTCACAGGCCTGACAGTGATGGAGACACCTCAACTAAGAAGCCCTTGCACCAGAGCCAGGCACAAAGACAAGAGCCAGAACTGGTGACTGAGTTCAGCATCTCCATCATTGGGCTTTCCCCATATTAAACCTGTAGTGTCCCAACTCAAGGGCTTGTACACCAGAACAAAAGAATTCTTTGAGTTCTTAGTTGCCCAACCCCAAAGCCAAGCCTTTGGCCACAGCTCATTCAGACTTTGGCCCCACCCAATCCTGTTCCACTCAGGGAAATGCTAGGAGAACAATATTTTAAGGTTTCCCTTCATCATGAATCACGCCTTCCATAATTTTCTTTGTCCTTTCTCAATTATTTTCAATTAAGTTGGGCATTCAAATGAGAATGGATGACTGTGCAATTCTTACATTGCACAGTTCCAAGCATCATTCATGAGTCCTATGGTGGGTCTTTGTAACTCTGGGTGTGGTGTTTTACTGCCGTTTAAACTCCAGAGCCTCATGCTTTCATTTGAATATGGAGGATAAACCCAGCCTTACGTAGTTTCTGCAGTTGTTTGGAGTGCAGTGGAGTAAGATGGGTAAACATGCCTTATAAATTAGGAGGTGATTTAGAGTATATATACAAGTAGGTGTGTTGGGTGAGAAGATTTATCCGATACTTTTGTATAAGCAGAGCTTCCTTGGGATGCAAGTCTTGTCCTCTTGCTCCCACAAAATAGAGATCCTGAGACTCTCCTCTTCCCACACAAGGAGAAGTGCTTATCCAGACTTAGGACCAATCTAAAGAACTGACATTTGCATATCCCACCTAAAACTGTATGCTAAATAAGATTAAATAGTGCAGGACCCTTCAGTGATTGATACTCAACCAGATGATTAAAAGGCATGCACTGAACACTGAGAGATCCTGGAGCAGGCAGGTCCATGTCCCCGCAAAATGGTCCCAATATGCTAATCAAGGAAACGTCTCTTTCAGTGAGATTTAAAAGAAAAAACAGTAAAATAAATGTTTTCAGAATGCATTTGATGAAACGGATACACTAATCAGAAGAAAAGTGAAATAGCCAAGCAAATCAGACATTCCATCTTAGCCCAGGCAAAACCTGCCCAGAAGCAATGATAGAGTTCTGCCAGAAAACCTGATGTTATCACTAGGGAAATAAAAATGTCTTGAGCCCATGTTTTGACTCTCCCCATGGAAGAAAGAGCAGTGTGTTGTACCCAGGAAATGATTCAATGCCAGGCTTTAGCCATCTGTGTGAGTTTTAAAAACAAAAGTGCTCTAAAATTACATGAACACAGTCACGATTTGAGATGCCTTGACTTGGTATTTTCAATTAGGAGAAGAGCAGACAATTTCAGCTGCTCAGAGCTCTCTGCTCAATAAAGGCAATTCACAGTTACATTATTTTTTTAATTGATCTTCATTCATTAGTGCCAAATGGGAGAAATAATTGGGCTCTAATTACCCTGGCATCTGAGTAAGTAGTAGTGTAATTTTCCATTTGGCTCCAAAGTATTCTCAATAATTAAGTCATGTCTCTCTTGCTATCTACTATAGGAAGTGAAGTGCATTCAAAAATAAGTGAATGAGAGGAAAAAGAATACAAAAAGTTAATCGCAGTTCCTATCGATACTCCACTTCTTGCCCGTCTACAGCTTCATTTTGGTTTTAATCAGTAAAAGGCACAAAGCCAAGTTCACGGAAGTTCAGAGAAGATAGCATACCATATACAATTTAAGAGGGTTCCTCTACTGCTGATTTCAGATGGAAATTTAATGCTCATAATATCTAATACTTAAGATGGACAGAAAAGTAGATACCATCCCATGGCGTGCCTAGCTGTTTTTGTTTTGATTAACATCAATTTGATTGTAATCCAATCCCTTCAGAAACCTGGATGAAGATGTAACACAAACAATTATGATAGTTATTAACTTATATTTAGATAACCTTGTATGGTTCTCAAATAACTTTAATGTGTATTATCTCATAGGAGCCAGAAAGGAAGCATAGCTTCATGCTTAGGATGCCAGCCTTGGGGTCAGAAGGCCTGTTGTCTAAATTAGACTGTACTATCTCCTAGTTAAGTGAAGCATGAACAAAATAGTTCATCTCCATTCATCTAGCAAATGGGAGTGGTGCTAGAACCTTCTTCCCCTGGCATCTGTCACTATCATGGTACTGAACATGCAAAACAAAAGTTCAACACATATTATAGTAACTGGCTGAGTCTTTCAGAAAATTACAAACCTGAAATCAAATAATATGGTGTAGAACAAGGGTTGGCAAGTTTTTGACCCAGGGACTGAATTGGTCTTCTGCCTACTTTTGTATAGCTTATACGCTAAGAATGGTTTTACATTCTTTTAATGGTTAGGAGCAAAACACAGAAGAATAAGAGTAATTAGTGGCATGTGAGAACTATAAAAAATTCAAATTTCTATGTCTGTGAATAAGGGGGTACTAGAACACATCTGTCTTCACCAGATATGTGCTGTCTATGGCTTTTCAAATCCATATGGCAATTATAGGACTAATGACAAAGTCTTCTTGTCCTTAGAAACTGAAAATATCTACTCTCTAGCCCTTTACAGACAATCTTACTGACTCCTGACATGTATGTTAAAGTCAAGACAGAATCACCTAAGTGCAAATGCAAGTGGGAAAAAGAAACCAGGGCAATAACACTGTGGAGCCAAGCAGACCTGGCTAGGATTCTAATTCCACCCATACACAATCTATGTAGCCTTGGACACATTCCCTAAACCTATTAGTGTCCAGCCCCCTCACCTGTAAATTACATAATCATTATTATCCTAATAATAACAGTCTTACCTCACAAGACGGTTTCAAGGATTATACTAGATAACATATGTAAAAGACACTGAATACTCAGTAACTCTTTGGCAACCCTTCATTGTGATTGTCCCATCAGGCTAAGGACAGGTACATAGTTCATGGTAAAGTATTGCATAACACAAGGGAATAGAAGTAGAGTTCAGGAATTTGAGTCTGAGATCTAGAGAACTAGGTTACAGTTGAGAAGAGACAGGATTTGGGATTAAGAAGTAAAGGCAAGGTACAGGAGAGCCAATGGACCTGAAGATTATAAACCGAACTAGGTTCAGGACAGAGAGTTCTCACAATGTTGCCTCCACCTCACCCTGCAGCTATTTCCCTACTTAGGTGTGACATGTGTGAGTGGTTTCGGCTGTTTCTATTATCCATGCTTGTCGCCAAGGGTGTAGTCCAGACGGGGGAGCCTGGAGAGAGGGATTGGCTAAATAGATGTGTTCTTCCTGGACCTATTAGGCTAAAGGTGCCAACGAGACCTTCAGTAATGTTTCAAGTGGCAGACAAATGGAAATAAAAGACTGAGACAGAACGACAGCAAGGATCGACTGAAGAAGTGGAGCTGAAAGGTTGGATGAAACAGAAGCATTTGAGGAGCTTGTGGACACAAAAAAGAGACCTGGCAGAGATCATTGGTGGCCACATAAAACATATTCCCAGAATTTTGTGGTCTCCTGGTATAAAGCCTAGAAAGCCATGCTCAGCTAGCCTGGGTTCCAAATTTAGGAGAATTCTGAACTCGCCAACAATAAACAAGCATCCAAGTAAAAAGAGTTAAAACTGGGAGGCCTGATGGACAGAAGTTCATCCTAATCTCTGAGCCAACAGAGAGATCAGGTCAGAGAATTAGTAATTCAAAGACTGTCAACATCTGTTCATATTATCTTCCAAGCTTAACGTGATATCAAACACATAGATGAAATTCAGAATATAGTCACTGAATTTGAATAAGTATAGAAATGAATAACATTTTTGTCATCTCAGGAAAGAAGTAATATAAAAGAGTAAAGATTCAAAGATTAACTTCTAGAAATCAATTAGTAGCAAGTAATGAGTACAATAAAATACACCTGCCCACACACTATATTGTTCTTTACTTCTATAGCATGTGTGTGTGTGTGTTGATATTTTAGCAATAGAATGAGTATTTGACTATATCTCTCATAAAGTTATGTATTTCATTAATGCAGAGGTCATGTATGTTTTACCATTAGAATACTGTAAATATCTTCATCTTAGCTGGTCTATCCCAACTATTCACATTGCTACAGTGGGACAAAAGTAGATGCAGACCATACTCACTGAATGGATTTAGCTGTGTTCCAATAAAGCTATATCAATAAAAATAAGAAGTAACATATAGCTAGACTGTGTAAAGATACCTGAACTAGATGCATCTGAGGACCTTGATAAGGAACATAGACAAGGAATAAGACTTACTAGATGGATATTCCCTATCAACTTAACATCAGCTTAGGAAGAAACACCCTGAGTCCCAATAGAAAACAGTTCAAACAAGATCTTACTCCTTCATTCTCTACTTCAAACAACATCAGAAGCTCAGGTTTCCTTACTAAGTCTTTAAATCTAACAGTCATTTAAGAAAAGGATAGGCAAGAAGAAAATAAGATTTCAGGTCAAGTTAGATGATCTCTTTCTAGACCTAGCACTAAAGCAGCACTTGAACCAAATGTCAGGGAACTATTTGGACTCCAAAGTCTAAAAGCCTAATCTGAAGCCACTTCCTGTTACTTCCCAGCTGTGTGAACTAGTGGCTTTTCAGTTGAGTGGTCCCAGGGTCTACACCATGGAAGTCTTGAGGCATTCCTTGCAATAAATTGTGAAGACTAAGTAGTAAGTATTGTAGTATTTAACTCTTCCCAAAATACACTCTAACTAAAATACATTCAACAAATGTTATCCTTGTTAGTGCTGTTGTTATGTCTATTCTGTTCTGAAACCCTTCCCTGAGATCTGCAAAATGCCATTTGGCCTCAACCAACTTTCATGAAAAATTCAAGACCTCTTCTCAATGTACACGTTTCCTTTGCCATCACTCCACAATGCAGAACATGTGTGTAGTTACAAAGGAACAAACAAAGCATGGTGGCATAAATTATTGATATGTTTGGGAGCATATGCAAAACGAGACATGGGGGAGGGAAATGAAGTGAATAAAGAGATGGATTTGAAAGACAAGATTTATAAGCACAATTAAATCCCTATGAAATGGCCCAGGCCAAATAGCACTAATTTAAACAGGCTGACTATAAATTAGAAGAAAGTAAGTTCATGGCACTTGTTTATTGGCAAGAACGAGTGGGCTTGATTGCTCTAAAGCCATGTACCCCATGTTATCTTTAACATTTTTTACAAAGACCTTATCTTTAGCATAAAATAGCACTGATGTAATTCAGCATGTCTTATTGGAGAAGGAAAAGGATATTTGCCTTTTGGGTTTTTGTAGGAGCAAGCCAAACTACAAATGGAAAGAAAATAAGGCATCATTTGCCTAATCCCACCCATGCAGGCATGCAAACACACACATTTTATTATTGTAATTAACAAGTTATGTTGTTTCCCTGGAGCTCCCTTTGCTGTAGAGTGTCTCAATTAGTAGGGGGCTCCTGTGAGGAACAGGATAGGCAACTCTTAGAAGAGTTAAGCCATCCTCCAGTGTGCTCACTTCCCTTCTAATTTTACATTTCAATGACCCTTAGAGACAAATTTCCACCTGTAGCCACAGACTCCCTAAAGCAGGCCTTTCTCCCCAGCTGGGAATAAGTGAATCACACCAAAACGAATGGGTCTTCAAATAAGAACAGAGTTACCAGTCCTGTAGAATTTGGAATAGCTTTCACTTTAGCTTGGTTTTCATCCTTTCCCAGTTCTCTTTGGCTTGGAATTGTAGTGACCATTTAGAGACATGCTCCCTGTAACTTTTTAATAAGGAATTGTGAGGAAGAAGATTATGTCCTGTGTGAGAAACTGGTGAAAAGAAAAGGTCCCTTTATCTTCCCACAATTCCACAGCTGCTTGGAACTTATGCTCAGGAGACTGACTTAGAATTATTAGGTTCTATACTGCGTTGATTTTTAATGTAAGTAAACAGCATTTCTATGTGCAGTGAGTCCAAGGCTACAAAACTTGATGGGTCCATTTTGTTCTTCAAAACAGGACCTTACATTCAAAGGTATAGCTGGGCCAGCAGAGTGCAATTTAATTGAACATGAACACAGAGAAGTCCTCCTTACTTCTTCAAATACATGAATTCTTCTCCATCTTTCTTGAAGAGTTGGGTCATCTCTGTTTTGTTTTCATATTTGTAGGTCATGAATATGGAGAATGTTTCTGTAGTCTACACTGAAGATTTCATAAGCTGGGTGCAAATGGAAGCTTGTGCTGGGGTGTGGGAATGGTGACGGTGAGTAGAAGTTTCATTGGAGATTCCAAGTGGGGTATGTACACTGAACACAATCTACACTAGAAGCTTTGAAAACTAAAAATACAAAGTATATGTCTTGACCTCAAAGCAAGTTCAGTTATGAAGTACTTTTATAAATTTGTAACTAATAATCTATCATACATAGTATTTTCTATTTTTTTCTTTCAAAAAACATGCGAAGTATCTAGGGCTAGGGAGATGGCTTAGTCTGAAAGGAGCCATAATCTTCTTCCTCACCATCACTCAGGGAAGGCAATAGCTGCTCATGAATGGGTTAACAGAGGAGCCTGAGAGTCTTAGGCTTGAGATGATGGAAGGTTCCCTAGCTACAGCTGTAGCTGGTACAGACAAAGCAATCAGAATGAGCTGTCATCGTGACTGCTGTTATTACAGTCACTGATTCAGAATGGGTGGGTTGGAGACGAATCACAGCTGAGTTTGGTCAGTGTCTGTAATTGATTTCCAATAAAGGAACCATTCACTGTTTCCATTCATGTCCAAGTTCTTTATCCTCTCATGCCTTGGTCTGACTTTTTTCTCTAAAGAAGATTCCTCTCCCCTCTTACCCAATGTCAAGAAGCTAAACCCTACATAAGCATTTAAGACTAACTAAGGACATGCCATGAGGAGTACACCAGTAAGCAGCACCCCTCCATAGCCTCTACAATCAGCTCCTGCCTCCAGGTTCTTGTCCTGCTATAGTTCCAACCCTGATTGCCTTTGATGATGAACAGTGGTATGGAAGTATAAACAAAATAAACCCATTCTTACCCAAGTTGCTTTGGTCATCACAGCAATAGAAGCCTAACTAAGACAGTTGGTTGCCTCTGCAGATATGTAATACACAAATTCAGAGGACCAACTATAGGGTCCATTCCATAGACTGAATCAGCAAAGGAAGGGTGTCTACAAGAAACCATGTGAAAAGCTGCTGCCTACAAGAAGCCGTGCAAGAACTGCTGCCTACAAAAAGCCATGCAAGAACCTGCTGCCTACAAGAAGCCATGCAAGAAGCTGTTGCCTACAAGAAGCTATGCATGAAGCTGTGCTTGAGAAGGAACGATCTATATAGAAAGGGACAGGAAAACAGTGGCCTCTTCAATTATGCTTATCTGTGGAAAATGGCAGAAGAGAGAGGATAAATTTAAAAAAATATATTATCTTAAGGGCTCTTGTAATACACAAGTCTTTTTTTTTTCTGTTTCTTTTATATTGTGACAAAAATCACCCTTCACAGAGGGCTGTGGAGTGTAGCTCCATCATAGGCTCCCCTGAGTTCCGTTTCTAGTAGCACTACACTCTCTGCAAAGTCACAAGTCTCTTTGCTTCTTCAGCAAGTACTCATGACTGACATCATTCTGTCCATGTATGAGTGTAGGAGACTAGCAGCCACTGGGATTTTGTCTGCCAGTCCCCTCTGTTTGGATGCAATCTGATTTCACCCTGATGGGAGTTACCCTACGTGGACTCAATATTGCACTCTTGTTGTGTTTTGGGGTCACATAGACTTAACCTCTACAGCTAGTTGGCTCAGGAATGGATATCTGTGCTGTACCAAATCTGAAAGGTCTGAAGAACCTGTGGCATTGCTCATAGGAATCTTACCTGGATTCCTATTGGATTCCTATGAATTCATAGGGAGCTTGAGGCAATTGAAAGTGGTAGATAGTACCAAAGGTGCTGTAGAGATGCCTCGAGTTAGAAGTCGTATCCACAGCAGACAAAAGCCATCTGGTAAAATCACAGAACGTTTTGGGACGCAGAAAAGGCCATTTGATGGCTGTTGAAGCGTACAACAAAGAAAGATAGAGATGAGGTGGGGGGAGAAGGAGAGGGGCGCGTCATGGAGCTCCCTTCAGTTCCTTGTTTAGCAGTTACATTACATAGTGCTAGATGCAGAGGATGTAATTTACCCAAGGTCCTCTTTAGTAAGCAGGCTTCTCAATCCCAGATGGGTGGTTTTCTAAAATAGATATGTGATATATTTGTTTCTCTCCCACTCAGTGCCCACAATAAACATGGCTGATTAAACCAGGGACACTCATTACGAAACTTGAATTTAGTTTCTAAACTTTTATCAAACTGAGCTCTTGGGATCCCTTTGCTGTAGTTCGAGTTAGTGACTGAGCCTGTTACTTTTAAGTCCATGTCACCCATGGAGACCTTTGTAAAACGTTGCTCAATTCTATTGGTGATAAACTGCCTCTCCAAAGTTAGAAGGAAGAGGAGAAGGAGGAGGAGGAGGAGGAGGAGGAGGAGGAGGAGGAGGAGCAGGAGCAGGAGGAGGAAAGAAAGAAAGAAAGAAAGAAAGAAAGAAAGAAAGAAAGAAAGAAAGAAAGAAAGAAAGAAAGAA
>NW_021604665.1:9957932-9999264 GCF_004785775.1 Grammomys surdaster | reverse complement strand
GAAAGAAAGAAAGAAAGAAAGAAAGAAAGAAAGAAAGAAAGAAAGAATATACAGTGAAATTAGTCACCTAAAATCCAAATTAAATGTCTAATGAAAAGACATTAAATTGTTTTAATAAGATCAGGTCTTATAATTTTGTTTTTCATAAACAGTTGAGATTTTGTAAAGCTTTTTTGTAGTTGCAGACATGGAAAGAAATAAAATCAAGTCATCATAAAATGGTACTAGGAAAATAATTAGGAAAAATCATTGTAAAAAAATGAAAGAGATTCAGCAAATGGACCCTTTTCTATTGTATCAAAGAAGAGATGACTCAAAACATTAAAAATTATAAATCTTTTAGCTTTAAATAATTTATGTAAGATACATCACATAATTAGTGCTCTGTGTACATTGTGTCTTAATGGACTTCTAAGTTTAAAAATAAATGTCAAATCAAGCCAAAACTTTCAACTTACTAGATATTTTTCAGCTTTTATAACTGCTAAGAAAGATTTCCATTAGATATGGGAAAAAAACTTTCTTTCATGATGGAGGATATCCAGTTAATTAGGTCAATGTCCAAGGTTAATGCAATTTTAAAATGTTTTTATTGCGTTGTGTGCACACATGCATGTGAGTACATATTTGTGTGTATGTGCACACACACACACTAACACACACATGTGTGCATGAGCTGTGGAGAGTATATAGTCATTAAAGGATAACTTTCAGGAGTCATTTCTTTCTATCATGTGCATCCTGGAGGATGAACTCAGATTATCTGGCTTGATGACAAGTTCCTTTACCCACTGAGCCATCTCACCATGCCAGTTAATGTCATTTAAAAGCAAGAAATGACTGAGACCTGAATTGATTTGTTCCACTGTACAATTTATATCTAAAATACATTCAGTTTCTATATAATAAAATATAAAAATGTCCAGTTTTTTCTTTTTCTTTTTTTTTGGCCTAGGTATGTGTGTATGCTGTACTTGCAAGCATACATGTTTGCATATATGTGAGTACATGTCAGGAATTCATGGGCATGTGTATATTGTGTAAATGTGACAGTCCAAGATTGATGTCAAGTATCTTCTTCAATTGCTCTCCTCCTGTTTTCAGCAAGGTCTCTTGCTAAACTCAAGGCTTGCCATTTCAGCCCATCTGGCTAGCTAGTTTGCTTTGAGGATTCCCTGTCTCTGCCTCCTGCTCTAAGATAACAGCTGTCTACAATGCTCACCTTGTAAGCTCTGGGGATCCCATCTCCACTGCATACTGACTGGTGCAGCAAACTCTTTACACACTGAGCCATCTCCCAGCCCTGTGCTCTGTTGTCTAAAGCAAATTCTGTCAATGTGCCATCATTATACAAGTTTTTTATTTTAAATCAAATCATAATTTTTACTTATTCACACAGGGGTTATAAACACAAAAAGGCAGGATATAGGGAGGGGGATGACACCGAAGCGTGAGAGTCCAGGGGGAGTACAGATATCTTTCAGAACATGGTATCGGCTGAGTGAAGGTTCAGGGGACAGGTCACTATGACTCTGTCTATGATTCACTTGTCCTTATCTAAGTTGGTATTATCTGCCAAGGCTACCTATTTACAAGGTCTATGACTACTCAGGCTGGTAAATTTCCACAAAAGCTGCCTGTTTACATTAGCTTATAGCCCTCTGTTTCAATGTTTTTTCCACAGAGACCCAAGACTTGGTGTTAGTATACATGTATGACAGGCCTATTGCTGACTTTAGGCCTATGGCTGATTTTAGGCCTACAGTGTATAAGCAGGGCTGCCCCTGACATCTCCTTCTTTCTCTAAGTAGAGAAGGGCTATGTCGATTCTAATCTTTCGAAGGCGGGGATAGAGGCCTGACCTCCAGTAATTGAAGGGGACTTTGTAATGGCTCAGGTCCCCCTGTTGTTGTCCAGTGAGGCATGAGGGCCATACCCATCCCGATGTCTTTTTCTTGGAGAGGGGATACTTTTGACATCAACCCCTATGCAGTCAGACTTGTCCCTCAGGGATCCCAGAGAGATATTTTTAACTTTTATTGATATTCCCTTGCAGCGCTTAGCATCACAGCCTAAGCAAGAATTCAGATCGCCAGTCAGAGAGGGTTCTGGGTGGCCCCTCTCTGCTTGGTCTAGGGGCAGAAGTCCCCTCTTTCAGGTTGGGTGGAGATGGGTTTTGGGAACACCCTGGATAAAGTAACAACCTCATCTTGAGTCTCATGGTCCTCCATAGCTAACTTATGATAATGTATCTGAATAGGTTTTGCTACCAAATTATTTATCTGTTGTTTCACAAAGTTAGTCAGTCTGTTTAAGGCCCAGGGACCAAAAGAAATAAGCAAAAATAACCCAATTTATGGTCCCAAGATGAGAGGAAGTAGGGTTGACAACCATGGAGAGGTTGAAAGCCAATTCTTGTATCAGCTCTCATCTTTCTCTTCCTCTCTCTGTCTTTTCTCAGGGCCTTCTCCGACCTTTTTCATGCTCTCTTTAACCATCCCTGTCTTATCTATGTAAAAGCAACATTCTTCTTTAAGGGACATACACAGTCAAGAGCTGTACACAGTCTTTTCTATTGTAAAAGAGTAAATCAAGTCCTTTGAAATTTTTGAAGATCTCTTCAGACAGCGAAACAAGGGATTTCTTCAGATTAGTGATGTCAACCTCTAGCTGTTTGATATTCTTGTCAATGGCCCGTCAAAGGTCTGAATAGTATAAGGTCAGAGGCCAGCATGTGGATTAGAACTTCTAACAGCAGACATCATGGGTGATTCATTTTTACCTGAGATACTGCCCGGGTTAGAGCTCCTGGGAGGCCCCCTTCCTCTGGGTTTTGTGACGACTTTTTAAGACAGTAAATATATGTAGAAATTCTAGAAGTCCTTGTTAGTTTATGAAACTATTGATGATAAGCAAAAACGATGGTAATTTTAGTGGTATTAAGTACTTTGCCAATTCATTGGTTGAGTCCTCAGAGAGTTTCATAAAAAATCCCACACCAATTCAAGATTTTCTTGCAACAAAAAAAATGTTTTAGAAATTTAAATAATCAATATCAAAAAGGTCACAAAATAGTTTATTGATTGTACTCCTGTCAGACTCTATATGCATGAACTTCACTTAGAAGTTGAAAAGACTTATTTAATTAGACAGGTCTGAGAATTAATGATGAGATATAACTTTATAAAACAACTGATGATGATGTCACATTTTCTGACACTAATCACTCTGTAAAACTTGGGCACAGTAATTGTTAGCCTCAGATAAATTGCCAAGGGAAACACTAAGAAAAGAAATTAAAGAATGTTTTATTGATATTGACAAAATCTAGAGTTATCTTTCATTTGTGGTATATCCTTTAAAATGTGATGTTAATAGCCATAAATTGATCTCAAATGATGGATTTATTCACTTTGGACAAACACAGAGATGACATTAGATTAACTTGATAAAAAATAAGATAAATTCTGTTAAAAACATATTAGCCAATTCTATTTGAATATATATATGTATATACATATATATATATATATATAGAGAGAGAGAGAGAGAGGATTATATGTTGTTTAGAGAATATATTTTGTTTATATTAGGTGGAGTATTTTAGAAAACATTCAGGTACATTGGAACAGGCAAATCCACTTATTTAAGTATAAATTGTACTTAATCTTCTCTAAATACAGGTCAAGAATTTTCGTAGCCAAAAACATAGCTCAGTAGTAGAGTACTCACCAGAGTATGCTGTTAAAATTTTTTAAAGGTTTTGAACACAATATAGTATTCAAATTGAAATGTGCTTTTAAGTGCAAATATCAATGTTCAAGGATTCATTGTGGAAACATTATTAAATATCCAGTTGGTAGTGTTTCCTATTGATTATATAACTGTCTGGTGATAGTATTGCTATATATAGTCGAGCTAGCTATATTTAGAAAATGAACGTTACTTGCTTCTCTTGTGTCTTTGAGGATGACTGCTGGAGAGTTTAAAATTATACGTGTTAGTCCTCCTGTATTTCTGAGGCAGTTGTACCCTGGAGATAAGACTTTTCCCACAACTTTTTCATCTTCTCAGGCTTAAATTCTGACACATTTATCATGAAGTCTCTGTTTCTATCTCTTCTGGCTCCTAGCAATTTCCATTCTTACTGCTTCTATATGGTCACCGATTGTATGTTATGCACTGTGTGTCTTCTTCTGTCTTTGAAGATTTTAATTATATCTTCTAGCAGTATTGTTCAAAGTTTGGTCACAAACTCCTCTTCCAGTGGAACATCCATGATTCTAAAGGATGAAAATATGTATCTGAATAAACATTTGGAATCAATTTCTGTAACACTTTTTACTACAGAGAATTTGGGGTTAAAGTCAGAAAAAAAAATGTTATTATCCTTAAAGGAATACAAAGGGATGATATTAGACTGATCTGTAGGGATCTTAGACTTATAAGTGGCCTGTAATATCTCTGTAAGCTAAGTGCTCATTGGGCCCTTTATAGTTGTTATTGGAGACTTGGGTTGTGTACTGAAGTTGATAGCAAAGTCACATTACTTAGTCAAAATGACGTTAGATGGTAACTGGAGGGGTTACAGTTCTGTGAGTCACAGCATCCATCTCAGCAGATGCTTCTGTACAGTCACATAACCAACGGCTACAGTGCTTTGAGTTCTCAGTGTGAGCAGATGCTACAGTGCCATCACATACATCATTGTGCTTTCTGTTAGAAAGGTAAGCAGGCAAAGGTACAGGTTAGATGTGGACCGAAGGGACTCTGGCCAAATTAATCATGGCAAGCCTGGTGCTGGCAGGACTTGTCCTTCTCCTGAGTCCCTCTACCTTTGTAAAAGCTATTAGATTACATTCCTAAAACTAGCCACCAGTGTCCATTCCTTTATTTGACCAATTCCTCCTCCTGAGTCTGACTACCAAGATCCAGCTACATAAGTATTGAAGTTCACCAATCAAAGGCCTCCTTTGGCTCACCTAATTAACATGCCCAGTTAAAATTAAACACATCTTAACCCAGGATTTCTCCTTTTACCTTTATAAACTGCCATTTTCCTGTATGCCATGTCCATCTCCTCCCTATCCAGAAGTAGTCCTTTGTCCTATTGTCAGACAATGACTCTTACCCATCTCCCATGCCTATTCCCCCCTCCTTGTTCCCTCATCCTTCCCCTTCTTCATCTATCTCCTGTCTTTGTGCCTTATCCTTGCTCTCTGTCCCTCTGAAGCAAATAAAGCTCCTTTGTGTTGAGACCTGGTCTTAGGGGTCCTGAGCACACACTTTTCCTTTCATGGGCCATACACAGTGTTCATGTTTCTTTGCCCTCCCTCTTTGATTGTCCAAAGAAAAAAGTTAGGCATATGTGAATGTGCCAACCACCAATGTATTTTCTGAACTGTACAATATTGTTTGACATAATGTCTGCCTGTAAATACTTAAATACCAGTCTGTAGATTTATAAACAAGCAAAAGACAGAAAAACCATGGGCCAATAGGAAGAAAATCAGTAAAACTTTAATTAAATTTCTCAGGACAAGTATTTAGTTTTGCCTTGAAAGTTCACTCAAAGATCAAAAACAAACAAAAAAACCTCATAAAGTTGAAGAAAGTGAGGTGATAGGGAAGGAATTCAACTGTTTCAAGTTAATATACAACATTTTCCTTCTACCTCCATTTGCTTGTCTTCTACTATTTTAATTAACATACACAGTAACATTTCCTTGTAGCATTTTCATATATTCGATACAAGCTAGAGTTATCAAGGAAGAACCTCAACTGAGAAAATGCCTCTATCAGATTGCCTGTAGGCAAATTTGTGGGCCTATTTATTTATTTATTTATTTATTTATTTATTTATTTTTAATTAATGATTGATGTGTGATAGCCTAGTTATATGGGCAAAAGAATGATATAGCTGTCATATAGTAGTTCTATTATTTATTTGGATTTTTGCTTGTTTGCTTGTTTATTTGCTTACTTGTTAAGACAAGATTTCTCTGTATAGCCCTGGTGACCTTGTAACTCACTATGGAGACCAAGCTGGCCTTGAACTCACAGATATTCATCTGTTTCTGCCTCCCAAGTGCTATGATTAAAGTCATGTACCACCATGCCCAGCTATTTTTAATATTTTAAAGAAAAATCCACACTGATTTTGATCATGGCTACATCAGTTTACACTCCCATCAGCAGAGAAAAAGAGTTCTTCTTCCTCCAATTTTGCCAGTATTTATTTCCTCGATGACAGGCATTTTAAGTAGGGTGAGATGGAATCTCAAAATCATTTTAATTTGCATTTCCCTAGAAATGGTGGACACATTCAAGAATTTTTTTTTTTTTTGGCAATTTCTATTTCTCCTTTTGAGAGTTTTTGTATTGGTTGGTAGCTCTGTTTCGTCCATGTTTAGTTTTTACAGTTCTTGGTATAGATCACATGTAATACCTGGCCCTGATCTCCCATATAGCTGTCCTGTCCTGCATGCTATCTGCTTGCTCTGCTGTTAGTTTCGTTGCTATGCAGAAACTTTTCCCTTTCCTGTAGTCACATTTGTCAATCCTTGGAGCTACTCCCAGGCTCCTGGGGTTCTATACAGACAGTTCTTGCCTTTCTCGATACATTGAAGTGTTTTCTTTATTCTGTCTTCTAGTATTTTTAGCATGTCAGTTATTAAAGATCTTAAAATTGCAAGAGATAGCAGTGGTTCCTTGCCATGATGACTTGTTTTACTTAAAAAACAAAACAAAACTTCACTCGGTTGATGAGCAACTAGTTACTTAGAGACATTGAGGCCAGGGGTTGGGGGTGTGGTTTCTCCGGTTCACCCCTGGTGCTTGTGAGGAGTTACAAGCCAGTGTCAATCATCCTTCACTCCCTCCTGCATGGTCTTCAGTCCACATCTGGACCTGCAAAAATAAACAGCACTTTCATTTTTTTCTCCTTCATAAGTGCAGGAAGTAGCTGCATCTCCAAGCAAAATATTTATGTATTTTTAAAGTGGCTTGCAAGACCAATTGGGCAAACAAATGAAAGCAAATGAACGTATTTGCCCATTAGCCAATGGCTATCCAGGGCCTCTCTTTAATAGGCTTGTGAAAACAGACAGAAACGTTTGATTCTGATAAAAGACACTTGTATTTTAAACTTTTATCTTGTTGTCACAGTAACAAATGAGCTTGTCTTCCTTTTATAGTCTCTTCCCACTGTGTTATACGCATCACACCAAGGCCAAGGTGGTTTGGAAACCTTAAAGCTTCTTTGTTAAACAAAAAGTAGAAGGGTGTGCGGTGAGCATTTTAGGGCTCCGTTTTCGTTTCAATCCGGAATAGCAGACTGGTTAGTCCACAGTGTCCGGTGGAGACTTGGAGACTCAAGAACCATTTTTCACTGAAGAATGGTCAGTTTAGCCTTTTCCATTTTAATGGAACAATTAACAAAAGCCCACCATGGGGCCAGGACAATAACAGCTCATTATCTTGGCACCATGTGACACCCTCAGTGCAATAAGCAGAATAATCTCAAGAGACCAAAGAAAGAGAATGACACCTCAGTGCACTCCACAAACATGATTAAAGCCAGGGTAGGCAGGCATAAAACAAGCTGGAATATGAGGTTGCTGTCTTTGAATAGACTGTTGACTTGGTAGCTGTGAGAAGGTGGGGCCCTGTATCTTCCCCATAGACGTGTTGATTAATAGGGTAATGTAAATTCTTGTAAATTCTAAAGAGTCTTGTTAGTTAGTTAGACTTAAAAAATAGCAGTGGGTCACATTCAGCTATAAATTAATTATGGCACTTATTCGTCAGTTCCAACCATGAAATTAATCTCTGTAATAGTTTCCTGGAGCCAAATAAAATAAAATGTAATAAACAAGAAACTATTATAATAAATATTTCAGGTCCGCTGGGCCTCATCCAGATAAGAGTAGAAACCTCAAAATACCCATTCATCTGATGTTTGAGCAAGTTCTTTCTGTTTTCTTTTAACAAGCCTGGAGTCACATAACCTCTCCAGCATTAGCCTCTTCGTCCTATGTGTATTCATTGTCACCTGCCTTCTACCAAACCAAAACAAAGGGTGGCCATCAATAACTTCTGTCATTGAGGCTTTAGCCACAGCTGCAAGCCATGGTCCTTGCCTGACCCCATAGACAAGGTTCATTTCTGGCCAGCCTTGGTCAGCCTGAAACCTGCTCAGCAGAGCTCTCTGTGGTCTCAGTCATTAGGCTTCAGGCTCCAAAGCTGCTTGGGTTTGGGTCAAGAATTTGATACACAAGTTATTGCTCTCACCAGCATGGTTCTCTGACTTGACAGGAAGTCATCTTGCAGATAAAGAACTATGACATCAACTCTTTAATGTGGTAATTGTTAGACATCATTCTTACTGCTTCTGTATGCATGAGAACATCTCAGCTCTGTTCCTTCGAGTACCTAGAGGATTTTATACCTATCCCAGTCTGATAACAAATCTCACAAAAAGGCTCCAAAGATGTCCTTTCTAACTGGTCTTTTTTGCTTACAGTCCCAGATTGTCTTTTATTGGCTTGGCCATACTACCCTATTTCTCTTCCCAGGATCCTTTGTTTAAGTCATAGATAATTTCCTTATGATGTTTTTAAAATATCAAAAAGAAAGAGATGTTGATCATTCCTGTGATGTGTTGGGCTGTGATATATCCATTGGTACACTAGTGTTTGACTTACACCCAGCCCACATTGTAGAAAACACTATGATAACAATTTTGCAGGAAAGAAAAAAAATGAAGAAAATTAAGAAAGTTAACCATTTGCCAGTGATGCAGCTAGCTGAGCTTCTGGTCTCAATTTCTTTCTGTGTCACGAAGTACCTCCCAAGTCTGTTTTTGGAAGGATGATGGTGGATTGCTTCCAACCCACCTAGGAGCTTGAAAAAAAGAGAAGAGAAGCTTCCTGCTTTCTAGAGAATCAGGTTCATCATGCTGAAGACCAAAGTGTCAGGATCTAGAATGCCAAGGGTATTAAGGCCTAGGATGTCAGGATCTAGGATGTCTATATCTCTATATCTGTCTCTCCCTCTTCCACCTGATACCTTCTGTCACCATGCTATTTATTCATTTATTTAGTCACTGTACATCCCCAAACCAGCCCCGTCCTCCTCTCAGTATCCCCTCATGCACGTCCTCCCCTCAATCCACCTTCTTCTTCTCTTTTGAGAAGGGGAAGCCCCCTTCTGGGTGTCACCCCCCCACATCTGTCCCCCCTTATACATCAAGTCACCGTGTGACTAGGCACATCCTCTCACACTAAGGCCAGCCAAAGTGGTCCATTTAGCAGCAGAGATCCACAAGCAGGCAGGCAAGAGACTCAGGGACAGCCACCATTTCAGTTGTTGGTAGACCCACAGAAGCCCCAGATGTTCATCTGATACATACATGCAGGAGGCCTAGATCCATCCCTTGCTTGCTCTTTGGGTGGTGATTCAGTCTCTGGGAGCCCCCAAGGGTCCAGGTTAGTAGTTGACTCTGTTGGTCTTCCTGTGGAGTCTCTGTCCTCTTCAGGTCCAGCAATCCTTCTCCCAACTCTTCTGTAATCCTCCCCGAGCTCCGTCTACTCTTTGAGTGTGAGTCTCTGCATCTCTTTCCTTTGGCTGGTGGGTGGAGCCTCTCAGAGGACAGTTATGCTAAGTTCCTGTCTATAATTAATAGTGTCAGGGAATAGTTCTTGCCCATGGAGTGGGTCTCAATTTCGGGCAGTGATCGATTGGCCACTCCCTTAATCTCCGCTCTGTCATCATCCCTGTATATCTCATAGATAGGGTCTACATTTTGGGCCAAAGGTTTTATGGGTGGGTTGCAGTCTTTATGCCTTCCCTGGGAGTCCTACCTGGCTACAGAAAGTGGCCTCCTCAGGATCCATATCCCATACAGCTTGGAGTCTCAGCTAGAGTCTCCCCCAGAGACACTCTGGGGCTACCCCCTATCCAGGGTCTCTGGTATGTCCTAGAGATCCCCTTCGAAGATTTTCTCTTTCTCCCTTGCTCTCCCTACATATGGTCTCCTCATTTCCTGGCACGACTCCCTTCCCCATCTCATCTTCCACACAGTTCTCTCCTTCCATGGACTTCTGGTATCTTTGTTGTTGTTGTTATTCGCCATCTGAGAAAGATTTCAACCGTCCTCCCTTGGAGCCTTGTTATTTGACTTCTTTGGGTCTGTTGTTTATAGGGTGGTTATCCTATATTTTATTATTGATATCCACTTATAAATGAGTACACGTATGCATGTTTTTGGGGGTCTGGGTTAACTCACTCAGGATGATATTTTCTAGTCCCATCCATTTGTCTTCAAAATTCATGACGTCCTTATTTTTAATGGCTAAGGAGTATTCCATTGTGTAAATAAACCACATTTTCTTTATCCATTCGCTAGTTGAGGAACATCTAAGTTATTTTCAGTTTTGACTATTACGAATAAAGCTGCTATAAACATAGTTAAGCAAGTGTCCTTGTAGGATGGGGGAGCATCTTTTGGGTATATGCCCAGGAGTACTGTAGCTTGGTCTTGAGGTAGAACAACTCCCAAGTTTATGAGAAACCACCAAACTGATTTCCAGCGTGGTTGTTCAAGTTTGCACTCCCCCAAGCAGTGGAGGAGTGTTCCCCTTGCTCTACAACCTCACCATCATGTTCTATTCCTTGATTTTTTTTTTATCTTAGCCATTCTGATGAGAGCAATGTGGAATCTCAGAGTCACTTTGGTTTGCATTTCCCAGATGACTAAGGATGCTGAACATTTCTTTACTGTTTCTCCGACATTTGAGATTCTTCCGTTGAGAATTCTGTTTAGCCCTATACTCCATTTTTTAATTGGGTTATTTGGATTGTTGATGTCTAACTTCTTGAGTTCTTTATATATTTTGGATATCAGTCCCCTGTCAGATGTAGAGTTAGTAAAGATCATGTCTCAGTCTGTAGGCTGGCATTTTATCACCTGATGATGGTGTCTTTTGCCTTACAAAAGCTTTTCAGTTTCATGGATTCTTGACAGATAAATGGGTGGAAGAGGAGATAGGAAGGGAAGTGGGGTGAGGCAGAGAGATCATATATAGAGAGAGCAGGAAAGAGGGAAGGAAAATTGACAAGGGAGTGCAATCTCTACTTATTGATTCTCGATATTAGTGCCTGAGCCATTGGTATACTGTTCAGAAAATTGTCTTGTGTACCTATGAGTTCAAGGCTATTCCCTACATTCTGTTCTATTGTTAATCCTACTGATCTACGAACATGGGAGATCTTCCAGTCTTCTGATCTCTTCCTCAGTCTCTTTCTCCAGAGGCTTGAAGTTCTTGTCATACAAGTCTTTCACTTGCTTGGTTACTGTAACACCAAGGTATTTTATATTATTTGTGGCTATTGTGAAGGGTATTGTCTCCCTAACTTCTTTCAAAGCCCATTTATCACTTGTATAAAGGAGAGCTACTGATTTCTTTGAGTTTAATTTGTATCCAACCACTTTCCTGATGGTGTTTATCAGCTGTAGAAGTTCTCTGATAGAAATTAGGGTGTCACTTATGTGTACTATATCATCTGCGAATAGTAATACTTTGACTTCTTCCTTTCCAGTTTGCGTCCCCTAGATCGCCTTTAATTGTCTTATTGCTCTAGGTAGAACTTCAAGTATATATTAAAGAGATAGGGAGAGAACAGACAGCCTTGTCCTCAATTTTAGTAGAATTTCTTTAAGTTTCTTTCCATTTAATTTGATGTTGGCTATTAGCTTGCTATATTTTGTCTTTATTGTACCTAGGTGTGCACCTTGCACCTCTGATCTCTCTCCAACACTTTTAACATGAAGTGGTGTTGAAGTTTGTCAAACACTTTTTGGGCATGTAATGAAATGATCGTGTGGGATTTTTTCCTAGTCTTGATTTAGCTTTAGTAATTGGTATCTGTATAGAAAATTATCCATTTTGTTTAGATTTTCCAATTTTTTGGAGTCCAGGCTTTTGAAGTAAGACCTAAGGATTCTTTGAATTTTTTGTTTCCATTGTTATCTTCCTTTTCATCTTTTTTTTAATTTGAGTACTGTTTTTCTGACTTTTACTTAGTTTGAATTTGTCTATTTTGTTGATTTTCTCCAAAAATCAACTCTTAGTTTCACTGATTCTCATATATATGTGCATATATACACATATACACATATACTCATATACACATATACACATATACATATATGCATATATGCATATATACATATATGCATATATGCATATATACATAGATACATATGTGCATATGTACATATATACATATATATATATCATAACCTCTGCTAGTTTTGTTATTTCTCTATTTAGTTTCTTTTACATTGACCTGTCCATTGGTGAGAATGGGATGTTGAAGTCTCCCATTATTAACGTATAGGGTTCAATTTGTGATCTTAGCTTCAGTAATGTTTCCTTTATTAATAAGGGTGCCTTTGCATTTGGGGCATAGATGTTTAGAATTGAGATATTCTCTTTGAGAAATTTTCCTTTGATGATTTATAAAGTGTCCTTCCCTATCTCTTTTGATTGTTTTCAGTACTTACTTTCAGAAAGTCTATTTTGTTAGATATTAGAATGACTCTTCCAATTTGTTTCTTGGGTCCATTTGTTTAGACAACCTTTTCCTAGCCCTTTATACTGAGATAATAACTATCTTTGTTGCTGAGATACCTTTCTTATATATAGCAAAAAGATGAATTCTGTTTATGCATTTATTTTGTTAGCCTGTGTCTTAGCCTAGGGAATTGACTTCATTGATGTTGGGAGATATTAATGATCAATGGTTGTTACTTTCTGTTATTTTAATGGTGGTGGTGGTGTGTGTGTGTGTGTGTGTGTGTTTCTTCTATTGGTTTTAATGGTGTGAAATTATTTATTTCTTGTTTTTTCTTGAATGTAGTTAGCCTCTTTGGGTTTGAGTTTTTCTTCTAGTATCTTCTGTAGGGTTGGGTTTGTAGAAAGCTATTGTTTAAATTTGGTTTTTTAATGAAATGTCTTGGTTTCTCCATCTATCGTAATTGAAAGTTTTGCTAGGGATAGAAGTCTAGACTTGCATCTGTGGTCTCTTAGAGTCCACAAGATATCTTAGATGCAAGACATCTGCCCAGGCTCTTCTAGCTTTTAGAATCTCAGTTGAAAAATTGGGTATAATTTTGATAGATATTTCTTTATTAGTCACTTGGCCTTTTTCCCTTACAGCTTTTAAACAGTTTTCTTTGTTCTGTATATTTAATATTTTGATTATTATGTGCCTGGAGGAGTTTTTTTTCTGGTCCAACCTGTTTACTATTCTATAAACGTCTTGTACATTTGTAGACATCTTTCTTTAGGTTAGAGAATTTTTTTTTCTAGGATTTTGTTGAAGATGTTTTCTGGGCCTCTAAGCTAGGAATCTTCTCCTTCTTCTATTCTTACTATTCTTAGGTTTGGTCTTTTCATGGTGACCCAAATTTCCTGGATGTTTTGTGTTATGAACTTGTTAGATTTTGCATTTTCTTTAACCAATATATTGATTTTTTTTATTGTATCTTCTATGCCTGAGATTCTCTCTTCCATCTCTTGTTGGTGATACTTACATATGTTGTTCCTATTCCCTTTCCTAGGTTTTCCATGCTCATGATTTCCTCATGTGGGGTTTTTTAAAATTGCATTTCTTTCTCTTTTCATATCTTGGATAGTTTTATTCACATCATTCACCTGTTCGATTATATTTTTCTATATTTCTTTATATTTATTTGCTTCATCTTTTAAGACTTCTACCTGTTTGAATGTATTTTCCTGTATTTCTTTAAGGGATTTATTCATGTCCTCTTTGAGGGCCTCTACCATCTTTATAAGATCCTCTTCTTGTGTTTCAGTTTCATTAAGATATCCAGGGTTAATTGTAGCAGGATAGCTGGGCTCTGGTGATACTCTATTGCCCTGGTTCTTGTTGATTATGTTCTTAAGCTGTCCTTTAGGCATCTTGTTTTCTCTGGTGTTGGCTAGATGATTCTGATGGCAGTGGGACTTCTCAGGAAGATGAGGGGAGCTGTGGGCCAAACAATGGAGGTCAGGGTATCAGACTCTGCTGGCCTTGCCTCAGGCAAACCCCACTAGCAAGGGATTGGTGGGGCTATGTTCCAAGTTGCTAGTTCTTGGGGTCTCTGCAGCCTTCCATGGGGTAGTAAGAGGTTCTTGAGATCCCACAAGGGCCCTCAAGACCGAAGAATGAGAACAGAGATAGACAATGGAGCTCAGGGGATCCCTAGCAACTCCCCTCTAAAGGCTGTGTCCAAGAAGCTTTCACTGGGGTGGCAGGCAGATCTGACTGGGATGGGATTGGTGGAGTAGGGTTCCAAACTGGTTAGTTTTGGGGCCCTGAAAGTTTCCACAGGGAAGCAGGATGGTCTTGGAAACCCACAAGGCTTCTCTCCTGACAGAGGACCTAGCTCAGAGCTAGAAAATGGGGCTCCAGGAACAGCACACAACTCACCTCTGCAGTCTGGGTCTTAGGCGACCCAGCTAGGAAGCCATACTAGTTCTTTATAACAGAACCAAAAGCAGATCATTTTCCCATACATGCTATGAAACAAGATATGCAAAAGAAGGTCTGTAAGACTATAATAATCTCTTTGCATCTGCCTCCATTTGCAGAGGGTCATTTGTTATGACACATGTGACATTCTACAGTCCAGTCCAGGGCTCTGATGATCATGGGCAGAATGAAAGAGTGAATCCGAGTGGATGATACAAAACAGGCACTGAGATAAGAGCAGTGTCTGACCTACAGGCTGCTCACAGCATTTCAAGATCAGCAGCAAGACCATAAGTTATGCCAAGCTTAAATGCACTTTGAAATACTGCCTCTGCCACTGTGGAAGTCTGCAGCCTATGCTTTTCTTCACCTCATTCATTCCCTGTCATTAAATTCCAGTCTTGATGAACTTTCCGAATACCATGGCCTGACGTCATGTTACTACAAGAGCATTCTATTTTAATTGGTCACACCATTTCTCATCTATATCACTCTCAAAAGTCACTTGAATCTTATCCAGGGAATAATCTAAAGGAACTTCATGCAAGTTTTGATTGCCCCTTAGCTTTTAACAAGTGAGAATGTGGAAGGATGACCAGAATAGTCATCTGCCTTGTAAAGTCAGAAGAAAAAGATGAAATAATGGAATCTGGCTCTGAGGTGTTTAAGACGAAGTGTAGAGGGGAAATAAAAACATATATATACAGGCAATCCAACATCACGAGCATGCCTTATGAGGTCAGAATTCTTCCAAGAACAAATAACAAATAGTCCAGAGAGACATTAATAGTCTTCTATTTGTTAATTACCATTGAGAACATAAAAGTTCCAAAAAGATCTAGAGTCCTTTCTGTGCCTAAGACTGGGATGGACCTGTCTGGTCTCTTTACAGGAGGAACTTCACTCTCTCAAAGGCCATAGTTTACTTTATGAAGCTCTTTGACATGACTTGGCAAACTTCATGGTCCTCTCTAGTTCCACACTATAGTATATGTATATTCTATCCTAAAAGTGCCTCTTGTCACAACTTCACGTTTCTTATCTCAAAGAGGATGTAAACCAGAGGTCCCAGAAAATGTTTAAGAATAGAACAAATCTCACTTGATCAGACTTCAGGAATGTGAAATTCTAGGAGCTAGGAGAAATGTCTGCTATGGTCAGCAATTGCTCAGAGGTCTCATTTCTGTATTCAGCGTCTCATTCTCCCTTAACCTATTAAAGTCCAGTTATGGCTACAGTCATTTTTCTTTGAGGAGCAAGGGAAAGTTGAGGCACAAAAATCTTTAATTGCTTTTCAAAGCCCACATTGCCTGATTCAAAGATGCTTAAGATTGGAAAACTAAATATAGCCTTGATGACTTTGGTAACTTCAGAGAACATTGGTTTTTTGTTTGCTTGCTTATTTGTTGTTGTTATTGTTGTTGTTTTTAATAGAACAAAAATGTATTTACCCTCCTTGAAAGCAAAAATAAAATAAATCTCAGTATGAAAGATTACTGAGAAAGACATGAACATTTACTGTGACATAAGAAGCTAAAAATTTAAATGATACCTATGATATTGGACAATGATCCTGAATATAGTACCTATAAATTTAAATACATCTATATAATATTTTAATGTGCTAAAGTATTTGTATTTTGTTTTAATATAGTAGAATACATCAAATTAGAATTTAAAGAATCAATGTAATAAGGAGGCAGGTTTGTAAACCTGTGAAAGGGTGAAGGAGGTGATCTCAGTTGCCATATGTCACCTTTATATTCGTCACAGAGTATTGGTATTATGCATGGGTTCTGCATAAAAGGCTGGAGTTACATAAATAATATTACCCTAAGTCCTTCCTCAGAGCACTTCATATAAATCTATTATCGTTGTGCTTGCCAGGACCATGGCTGTGTCAAGTAGAGAGACTGAATTGTTGACAATCAGATAATGTAAATTACATTTGCTCTGAAATAGTGCTGGCCATTGCTTTTGAAGCTATCCAAGGTCAAACTTACAGGATGGGGAACATATGCACATTGGCTCAAGCACTGGAAAAAAAATGTCTATTTAAAAATCTCAGTTCCTTGAACTTATCAAGAAGACTGATGCTAATGGGAAACCCCCTTCCTCTGAAGCCCTTAAATCTGCCTGCTTTGGGAAGTAGGGCAGCATTATCTCACCTAGTGACCTGAACTAGGAAGAAAGAGTTTGCCATAAGACAAGAAAATGGACACTACTCTGCATTGCTGGTGTAAATCATCACTTAGAAACCAACACAACAGGGGCTGGAAAAATGGCTCAGTGGCTAAGAACCAATATACCTCCTTTCTTTGGTGGTATGCTTCACCATTGCAAAGGAAACATCTTTATTTCTCTTGTAATCTGAGTTAATAGTTTAATTGTAAATGTGTTGGTTATACAACACTTGTTATAAGAGAGAATCCATATCAAGTTCTGATAAACCTCAACGGGTCCATCAAATCCAGTATCATTGAATAGGTATTACTGACAATTAGCTGTATTATCTGAGACAAAGGTTTATGAATTGGCCAGAGGCATGCTGTGTAATGTTGTCTTCTGGACGTGGCATCACCATTACATCCATGGACTTCAAGCAGCTGAGGCTATCTACACAATATTGTTAGATGAGGCCCTTCAATATTCCATCATTTACAGTAGGAGTAACCTTGAGACCTCACTTTTCACTGAGATGCTATTGGCCATTAATGCTTGATGGAGTATGAGAAGTCATTTTTTTCGTTGATGTCATTGGTAGGCTTTCTGTGCTCCAGAAAACCAAGCCTACAGAATTACTTCTTCCAAAAATTTGAGTCACAAGAACAATATGACAGCGACATAAAATTATGAAGCACTACTTTCTCCTACTGTGCTGATATAAGGACATAGTCATAAGGCTCTAATCTGCAAGAGCTTCTTTGTGATAAATTTTCTGGGATCCCACTTTTTCCCGTCATATTCCTTGTCTAGTTCCTACACTTCTAATAGCTAATAATGAATTTATATTGTTATAATTTAATACAGTTAATTTATATTACTTATTACTCTAGAACTGGCATCAAGGGAATACAAATGAATGATGTGAATCAAAGATGACAAAACTTACAGACCAATTCCAGAACATTCTCACTTAATATTTGTACTGTTACAAGATAACTGGATAGCTAAGTTGAAAAATTCAGTATGAGAAAGTTCTTTGTATATAAAAACATATAGACTGGCTAGAAAATAGGATAAAATAACCCACCTTCCAAAATATTGGAAACAAAAAGTGCTTAAGGATCAAAGCAGTTGGGACATATTATGGTTCGTATATGTTCAGCCTAGGGAGTGGCACTATTAGAAGGTGTGGCCTTGTTGGAGTAGGTGTGGCACTGTGGGTGTAGGCTGTAAGACCCTCATCCTAGCTGTCTGGAAGCCAGTATTCCCCTAGCAGCCTTCAGATGAAGATGTAGAACTCTTAGCTCCTCCTGCACCATGCTTGCCTGGATGTTGCCATGTTCCCACCTTGATGATAATGGACTGAACCTCTGAACTTGTAAGCCAGACCCCATTAAATGTTGTCTTTATAAGAGTTGCCTTGGTCATGGTGTTTGTTCACAGCAGTAAAACCCTAACTAAGACAGAACATCTCTTCAAAGCACTCTTATTGATGTGTTCCCAGCTCACTGCTTTATGTCCTTTCCATGCTCTACTCAGGACCACAGAAGGGAGGCCAGGATGGAAGCATTTTATGGTGAGCCAGGATGGAAAGAGATGGTTTATCCTGGGAAGAGATTGATCAAGAGATAAGCAAATATCTTCTCGTAATAGAATATTTTTGTGGGAAAAAGAATAAAGAGGCTCTCCATTTGTTTATTTGTTATTTGGGCAACATGATTTTATTGCAATGTTTCAGATGCTAGAATTACAGGCATAAATAAAATGAAGCTGAAACTCTTAGAACTTGGGTTCTGCAATAACTACTTGATAGATATAAGCACATAAAATTTTTAGGTGAGAAGCACTGTGGAAGTAGGTTGGGTGGTCAAGAAGACCTCTCTTAAGATAACAAGTTATGTGCAGAAATCTTCAAGAAAGACAAGATTCCATCAGGATATAACCTGAATAAAGAGCATGTGGTCAAAGAACAGAAACTGCAAAGGCTTTTTCCCAGGGTATCTAGGTCTGATTAGAGAATAGTATGTAAGAGAGGGAGTTGGGAACCTGGGATGAAGGCAACACCAGTGCAGAACTCCAGCGTGTAGGGGCTAAGCTGCAGTGATATATTTAAACTGATGGAATAACATAATGAAATACATTGCTTTTTTTCATTGGAATATATTCTTTGTATGTAGTGATGAATTTTCTAAAGACATTTTTATTCAAGTATTTTTGAAGCATCATATTTTTTGTGCATCTCATAGACAACAGGTGAAGGCAGGCAAAGATGAATATATGAACTCCAACCAAGAGATTATTGTAATGGTCCAGGCATGAGAATAAGGCTGTCTTATATTAGGGTTCAAGACACTGATGAAAATGTATAAAACTTGGTGTATCTGTTACTGATCTTGTTGCTTTGTTAAAAAATACCCTGAAAGGGGCCACTTCAGGGAGAAAGTGGTTTATTTTGGCTCACTGTTGCTGGGTGCTGTCCATCATGGAGCAGAAGTAACATCAGTACGGTGTAAGGCAGCTAGTCACATTTCATCTGCAGTCAGGAAGCAGAGGGTTATCAGTGCTGATGTTCAGCTTGCTTTTTCCTGTCTATGCAGTCCAGGACCCAAATCCAAGAATGGTGCTTCCTAGTTTTAAAATAGGTCTCCACATTTCAATGAACCTAATCAAGATAATACTTCACAGACATGGCCAGAGGTTTACCTCCTTAATAGTTAGATCCTGTCAAGTTGATAATCAATATTAATTATCACATTTGGTATAAAATTTGCATGTAGATCTACTGTTATTTGTGGACAGATGGCAGAGGAAGAAAACACAATCAGTCTCACATTTCTAATCTGAATTACTAGCCAAATGATGCTATTTGTCACTGAACGGTCCGATAGAGCAGACCTAGACTGGGGTGGGTGAACCATATGTAAATAAGGTGGGACCATATGTAAATAAGGCCTCAGCAGCCATGCCTGGCATGGAGACAGTGCATAGTCCCCCAGGATGAAGAACTATACATACAGAAGGTGTCATGCAGAAGTTGACTGATGGTTGATGGAAACTTCAGGAAGAGATTGAAATGTCACCAAGTCGTGGGATTGAGTGATCTGAAACAATCCTTGTAAGGATGAAATTCTACCAAAGATGTAGTTTACAGAATCGATAAGTAACTCATCATCTATTATTATAGCACATCTCTGTAAAAAGGAATAAGAATACAGCTCAGTTATGTTTTTCCTGTTCCAATCATGGGCCAGCTGCAGAGAACAATGGTTGGTACATCTGTCTCATAACACACTGCTTATTACTTAGACATAAGACAATTCCTTTTTCAAATTCGAGCATCCTGGAGAAACCGCAGTGTATGGTTTGTTCTTTTCCTTTGCTGTCCACAGTGGGAAGCTAGAAAATCCTGTGCATCTGGGTAGTCTGCTTCTGCTAAGGTAGTGGACTATAAAAAGCAGTAGCCAGATTCTGATTATGCTTCAGTCCTTATGTCAGCCAGCCTTAGAACTGGAGATTATATAGAACCTCCCAGACAAATGAAAGGGAAGAAATAAGAAACAGGCCTGCTGACTCCCCCACCCTACCCTCCCGTTTTTTTTTCAAGAGACATGCTTTTTATAAATTTAACGAATAGTATCTATGGTTCTGCAAGACACATTTAAAGATGATTCCACTTGCCTGGGAATGGGGTAGGGTGTCCAAAATCTATTTCCCGTGGATTTGGTCAGTTTTCCCAAGTATTGCTGTCTCTAGACATCTGTGTCTACCATTCCCTTTTAGACAAACAACGAACGCAGTAATCTGTGCTCTCAGCCCCACCTCATCTGTTTCATAATTCCGTACAGAAGAAATCAAGGGGCATGCAGAGGCCATGATTTCTGACTGTTACAGTCCCCAGTTCTCTGTTCTTGCTTTTTGCTAGCCCACAAGCCTGTATCCATTTCTCCTTGACTCAACTTGGGAGCTTCACTCTTCACCCAGTCTCCTTATCGCCTTCGCAGCCTATTCACACTGTGTTCAGAACTTTTGAGTCTCTCTACTCATGACGAGTTCTGAACTGCGGCTTATAACCACAAAGTCACTTTTCTTCCTTTTCCACAGCCTCCCCGGTTGTGGTGGTTGCTGAAGAAGCCATTCCGGCTTGAATGTGTGAGCATGTGACACTCAAGTATGGTACTTCCAGCTGCTTTTCAGAAGATAAAGCTAAGTAAGCATGCACGCCCAGTGTCAATGGCCCTTGGCATAGCAGGTTATCTGCAGGAATTTTAGATCTGTGAAGTAAAGTCTAGCTATGAGGTAGGGCGGTGAGAGAGCTCACCTGTTAGGCACAAAACAATAAGTAGATGTGGGAGCAGCTGGGTGTTAGGGAGATGCAATTGTGATGAGGCAGACGTCTCCCAGGGTGTAGAGCGTTACATATGATGGTATGGACAGGGACATCGGACTCTGATTCTGGATCCCTATCTGAATATGTTCTAGGTTACCAAAGACTTCTGTAAAAATCAAAACCTTACCATATTTCTCCCCTAAACTTTTTGAGAGAAGACAGAAAAAAGGTCCAGTCTAGGTAGGAGATGATTCGGTAGAAAATAAGTCTGCAGGTAAAAAACAAATCATAGATTAGTACTCTCTCCCTCTTGGGTAGCCATTTATGTCATAATCAATGAATAATTCTGTCCCCTCCTGCAACTGTTATATATTTACCTGTACCACTATCCCGGGAATTCCCTGAGAGCAGTATTAGTCATTCAAGAAGCATTTACTGAATGCCTGCTGTATATCAAGCACAGAGTTAGGCTCTAGTTGTCCAAAGATCAACAAGATTCTAATTCTTTGCCTTTTTCCTTTTTTTTTTTCATTTTTTTGAGTCAGGGTTTCACCGTGCATAACCCTGCCTGTCCTGCAACTCATTCTGTAGATTAGACTGGCCTCCAACTCACAGACATCTGCCTGCCTCTGCCTCCTGAGTCCTGGGATTAATGGTGTGTGCCAATTTTAATTGATAACTGATGAGTTTCCAATCTCAAAAAAGATAAGTTGAAAGAAAATAAGATGTTCTTCTCACTTCTTGTGTGTGTGTGCATATGTATGTGTATGTGCACATATGTGCACATGTATTCATGGATGTATTCATATATGTTCACATGCATAGAAAGGCAGGAAGTCAGCCTTAAGTGTCTTTCCCAAGTGCATACTTATCTTATTTATAGAGCCATGGTCTCTTCCTGACCTAGAACTTGACAAGTAAGGCTAAGATGGTGAGCCATTATCCACCAGGGGTCTACCCACCTTCCTCTGCCTTCCCAGCACTGGCAACGAATGCACACCACCATGCCCAGCTTTTTACATGGTTCTGGGGATCCAACTCAGGTCCTGGTTCTTGTGTGACAAGCACTGCACTGATCAAGCTCTCTCTTCAGCCCTCTCCTCCTGACTATGTGCTGGAAGAAGGTGTGAGCACATAAAGGCTTCAGTGACTATCTCTAATAAAAGGGGCATATGAGAGACCATAACTACATGCAAAAAGCGACATCATTAAAGATATGCATCTAAGTGAATAGAATCCACCAGCTTTTCTTCTTTGGAGGTATGTATTAGTAATGATTACCTTAGAGGGAAGCAATCAGTGTATATTTTAGATTTTCCTAATACCACTTCCATAATTCCTGAGACAAGCTTGCATTTTCATTTCTCCTCTAAATATCTCCTCAAGAGCCTCTAAAGTAGCACTTTCTATATTCAATTTTAAAAACATTCAAGACAACAATGGAAATTAACAATTTAAAACCATGCCTGGAATAGATGACACAGTGCTACCAAGCCAATGAAAATTTAATAAAGAAAATGAGACAAACTTCTTCCCCAGCTACTGTGTCTTGGCTCCCTTTGAAAAACTCTTACTTACATTTCAAATGAGAGTATTTTTTTCCCTTTCTGGTTTAATCCCAAGCTTCCAAAATGCTAAATATTGTAAACCAGATGAATTGAAATTAGGCCACATTATATGGTCAAAAGGAAAAAAAAAAGAAGTATTCAAGAAAAGTTTGAGAAATGGCAGAGTTATGAACAGTATTAAGAAATCTACTACCAAAGCAGAAGAGCGGGTCATTGTCTGTTTCCCCAGAGGTCTTCCCGTGCTGACTGTGGTTCAGTGACTGGAGACTCTCCAGACAAGGACTGAGGGAAAGAACAGCATCACCAGGCATGATTCAGTTCTCCATCTCTGGCCCACTAGTTAGATAACAAAATCCTTTCTGGTTAGGTGATTCAGAGAAGACGTTTATTGGAAGGATATTTGATAACTCAAATAATTATAGAGGACAGAGACACAGCTCAGTCAGGACCCAGAAGTCACAGCAAAGGCAAGCTTAGCCTTGGGGCGGAGGTTGGGGAACTGGGTGAGGGCACGAGGGGGTGATTACCTGAGAAACCCACCCTGTCATCACTGCTACCATCAAAGGCGCCCCCATTGGTGGCTGCCTCAAAGCATCTGGGTTCTCAATACTGTGGCAAGTCATCACTGTCTTTGTGTAGCTCATAAGACCCTGCTACAGTGTCAAGGAGCAAGAGCACAGCGCATATTTGAGTCCTTGTCTTGCTCTTATTCTTGGATCCTCTGTGTTCTGCCAGCAAGGCATCAGAGTTCCCTCAGATCACTAGTGTGTCAGAAAAAAGGGCAAATGTTGAGCCATGCAGGCTTATACAAAGAGGAGCTTTGGACCGCTCTATGCATGTTCAGGCACACTGGCTTGAGACTTGATAAACATGGGCAAACGGTCTTGCAGCTAAAACAATAACTAGAAAGTCATGAGCAGGGTTGGAGGCACATTGTATGGCAAGGATCAAAGACAGCTACTCCTTTTTTTTTGGATGTTTTCTTTACATTTCATATGTTATCTCCTTACCCCATCCACCCCACACCAAGGAACCCCATATCCTCTCACCCCTCCTCCTGCTTCTCTGTGGATGTACCCCTACCTACCCCCCTCCCACTTCCCAATCCTCAAATTCCCACCCACTGGGGCATCCAGCCTTCATGAGACCAAGGATCTCTTCTCCCACTTATGCCTGACAGGGACCTCCACCCTTATATATACAGCTGGAGCCATGGGTCCCTCCCTAAGTGCTCCCAGGCTAGTGGTTTAGACCCTGGGAGCTCTGGTTAATTGGTATTGTTGCTCTCCTCATGGTGCCGCAAACCCTTTCAGCTCCAACAATCTTCACTCTAACTCCTCCATTGAGAACCCCATGATCAGTTCAATGGTTAGCTGTGAGCATCTGCCTCTGAATATGTCAGACTCTTGCAGACCTCTAAGGAGACATCTATATCAGGCTCTTGTCAGACAGCTACTCCTTGATATGGACACTATTTGTACTACTCTCAGGTATTTTGGAGTAGAGCTTGATTTTTTTACATTTGTTCATATGACGGGGGGAGGGGAGGGGAGGAGAAGAGGAGGGAGGGAGAGAGAGTGTGAGAGAGAAGCATGCAGGTGCACACAAAGGCCAGAAGAGGGCATCAGACCTCTGAATCTGGAGTTACAGTCAGTTGAGACTGGCCCAACCTGAATGCTAGGAATTCAACTCAGGTCCTCTAGAAGAGCAGGAAGTACTCAATGCTGAGCCATCTCTCCAGCTCTAATCCTGGTGATTTCAAGAGTAAAACCACACCTTCATCTTCTAAAATACCTGCTATCAGCACAGCACCTTTCAGCCAACACCTTCTGGGGCACTGTCTCCTACCTCTGTGTTGCAGCACCATGGATGCTCTAGGACTGATGTTTTAGGCAGTTGTGGGTAAACATCAGGTAGGTCTTTATTTTTATGGCGTTCAGACCGAGACCTATATAATAGGAAACAGCACTGAGTCTGTTTAAGTCCTATATGCACACTCCACATCATTTAACCTTCCGAAGCAACCGGATGAAGTGTCCATTCTGATTTCCCACACTCTGATGAAAGAAACCGAGGCCCAAAGAGGTTAGCATGTCCAAGCTCATGGGTAGTGAAGGAGGGAAGTGGGACATCCACATGGGAAGGCCACCGACAGAACCCTTGACATCGGATATGCCGTGGAGGTGAGCGGCTGTGTGGAGGTGACGAGCAAAGGCTATAATTTATTTTTTATTCTTTTTTAATAAATAAGAATCTTTTCTCCTGACTGCTGGCCAGTGAGAGTGGCAGCAGCTAGTGCTGATCACAGTATTGAAAGCCATACCAATTACTGCTGCAAGCTACACGTTTACAGTCAGTCTTAATCATGAGGCCAAGGCTCTCGTCGATTTCATTTCCCGGAGCAGAAACTCAAGCTAAGAAATGGAGCTGCAAGCCCAAAGTAACACCAAATAAGTGACAGTAAGTGACAGAGCCAGGATAAGAGTTGTGGTTATCAATCTTCAGAGTTTGGGCTTTTGCCTACGTGACATCTATTACCTTGTTAGCTGAGTGTCTTGGAGATTAGAGGTATAACTATGACTACATTGTACAGTTAAGTAATGTGGATTGTCCTGAGTCCTCAATTAGCAAAATTTCCCCTAAAAGACTGACTAGTAAAGACATCTTAGCTGGTGGAACCCTAAGTTTCTGTCCTAACAAAATAACTCTGCTACTACAGCTCAAAATTAGCTACGAAACAAAGCACGAATGGATGGGCCAGCTATGCTACAGTCAAACCTCATGGGTAGCCACTGGAATATGCATTTCATTTAATTTTCACATGTGGCAGATTATAGCTCCTCTTCTGACTTCCTTCTAACCATTTAAATATGTAAACGTCTATTATTAACTTAGGCCATACAAACACAGGAGACAGCCAAGACTGCCCACAGGTCACAGTCTGTCTACTCTTGGCCCAGGTCACACAGTTGAATGTGCCTGAATCCAAGCCAACATGTTAATCTTCTTTGTCCTTCATATATTAAGCTTACAGAGGAAGGGAAAGAAGAAATGTCCCTTCCTCTAGGTATGTGTGAGAGGCTACACAATGGCAGTCCTTGCTGGCCTGCAACATCTATAGGACTAGCTGTATAGTCACAAGAGTGGGGATGGAAAAGAAAGCGTGGTGAAGAGAAAAAGCCACGGGCTATATCAATCCAGACAAGAGGACTGTAAATTTCTACGTAGCTAGAGCAGATCGTTGAAAACAAGATGTCAGATCTTGAAGTAAGTAAATCTTTGGACCATGTTTTATAAAAACACACTCTAAATCACAGAAGTACTGAAAGGTATTCTCAGAGTCATGATGAAATGGCGAGTTTTAAACCATAGCTTGCCTTCTCCCCTTTGACTCCAAAGAAAATCAAACTGTAAAGGCATGACTTGCCCCAAGAGAGCTCTTTGCCCATTCAGCCATGTCTTCTGAGGGGGATGGCTTATTGAAAAATAGAAACTACTTGTGGTTGTAAAACCAGTGAACCTCTTTCCTTGATTTAACCTCTGGCCCTTGAAAATGTGCTTTTTTATGGCTTGCTCGTGACCTAAGCAAGCCCTTACCCAGCTCTTCTTATGCGTGAGCTGGGTATAGAAGCACTTCAAAGAGAAGGCAGAATCCTGCAGAAATACAGAGTGGCAGTATAGTTCAAATCTAATGCTGTGTCAGTGTACTCTACTAGCAATGCAGTCATTCATGAGATAGGGGGTCCTTGGTGTGTGCTGTGCCTGGCGTCATCCCCCCTGGATCCCTTTGTCATGTTTGGGCATAAGAAGTCTCCTCTTGTGCCCAGAACTCAGCACCCATCATTGTCAGTCACAACCCCTGGGCTAGGTGGGAAGGTTCTGCCTATGTGTCAAACAACAGAAGTATCTGGGGATGCGTGCATTTCAGTTTAGGGAGCAAGACTCAGTTAACAGCCAATGTGTTTGAGGCCATAAACACTCCCTGGTCCCTCACAGAGGACACTGGAGGTATGAGGCACAATGTATTCAGCACTAATCTTTAAAATCCTGCGGGGTTCGGCAGGAAGGTGTGGGCTGTGCCATGGTAACCTTATTTGATCTCCAGTTTCATTCCCTCACTGACTTTTTTCTTTTGTACAAGTCCCCATAAATTGTTTTCCTATAAACCATCCTCAAAGGTTTTATTTCTGGAGCATCAGTCAACACCAGAGATTTCAAGTATTTTAAAGTTACACCTTCAGATACATGATACATCCTAATTAGAATCTATTATTTTACACAGTACAAAATTGTTTGTCAAATGTTCCTATGTCACCTCTGTATATTCTTCTAACTAAGCCTCGTGACAAAGGTGAGAAAACAGGCTCAGACAGAACCAAGACCTGCTTAGGTCACTTGGACAGGAATTGCCAGAGCTAAAAGGCTTCTGGGAGTGGCCCTGGGATAACCAGTCACCAGATTGCTGCTGAAACTATGGTTGTTATTGCAAATTACAGTTTAGCAGAACATTTTAGAGAGAGAGAGAGAGAGAGAGAGAGAGAGAGAGAGAGAGAGAGAGAGAGCGCCTGTGTGTGTGCATAAGGAAAAAAATAAGAAAAGAAATACTATATGTGGATAGCATCAATTCATCCACAAATATCTATTAAGGCACAAGTATTTCCAAGTTGTCCAAGAAAAATGGAGTGCAGGGTAAAGCCACGTGTGAATTATAGAAGTTTCTAGAAATTGTATTGTTTTAAGTAAAAGTGAGTAAAATTTATTTTCATAATAAATTTTCAGCCTAATATATTTTAAAATAGGACTTTTGATAAGTAATCAATAGAATTCAGAGGAAGGGATACCTTCCTTTTTATCCTGAATCTTCAAAATGCTGCATGCTATATATGTCATACATCAATTTTAGTTATTTAGATATTGCAAATGCTTAATTAGCCGTGTGTTTGTTGGCTACCATTTAGGGAAGCCTACTTTAGATAATAAGAAAATATTATGATGGCTGAAACTACAGTATCACAGTAGTTCTTGGGACAGAATTTTCATGTTCTCATCTCCATAAATGAACATTAAAAGTCACAATCACTTGTAGCATAATAAAATAACCAAGAAAATGTAAAATTGGCTATGTGGACTCTGAACATAGAAAGTCATTTTATTCTCTCTTCAGTGGTAGAAAAGTTTTCATTTCTTCCCCTGTCAAGATATACAAGGAAGCCAATAAATAAGAGTGGAGGCTTTTGTATGGCCTGGCTGAAGTTCAGCCTTATATCCTCCTTCTTCACCTCATTCAAGTCTCCCTTCCAAAGTCACTTCCTCAGCAAGGTCACCACCTCACATTTAAACTAAGTGATGGGGGACACAGATGTCTACTGCATCTTTGTGGTTATAGTCACATGCTTTCCTCTTGCTAACTGAATACCTGGAAATCCCATCAATGTGCAAGTTTCTTCTTCCTTTCGGCCAAAGTCTCTCAGGGGCTGCATGTCACCAACGCCTCAGTCATTTGCAGGAGCTCTATTCTCCTTCTCTTCCTCCTTCCTCCCCTTCCCCACCAGACTCAAAATCTGTAGAATTTAATACCAGGACTTCCAAATCTGAAGACTGTAGAAGATGAAGCTGCCTTTTGTTATTGGTGCTCTGGGTCATTTGAGGTTGCGGCCTTCCACTCAATGCTTTGGTCCTCTGCTCTGGTCTTCCCAAAATTTTCCAACTCCCACCTAATGCCTTTAATCTTAGCTCTCAGGTGGTTGAAGGCTTGAGGATCACAAATTCAAAGTCTTCCTCAGCTAAGCAATGAGTTTAAGTCTGAATTGGGCTACATGAGATCCTTGGTTGCCCCACCAACTCTCCAAACCAAACCAAACAAACTGTTAAAGGCAGTGTGCAGTATATTCTGGGCTAAAGTAGTGCAAAATAATATGTCCCTTCTCCCTGTGTCATCTCTTATACTTCCCTACCTAATCTGTAATTTTCATGTCATGGGGACACATCTTTATTTTTTTGTGATCACGAAGTTAGAATACTTCAGTGGGAAACCCCTCACGAGGAGCAATTTTTAACACAGAAGGAAACAGCTCAGTGGCATTTCCAGGGAGATAGGCTTGTACACATCACCAGAGTTTGGAGTTCAGCATGTGAAACTGGTAAGATTACATGTAACAAAACCCAGGATTTGAAAAGCAATATCAAAGATCAAATGCCAGAGTGAGTCATTAACATGGTCACAACTTAAGCTTTGGTGCATGTGCTAACATCTGCAGGCATTTGACAAAGGGTCTGTGTACATGCTACATGGGTTAGTATTTTGTCAACAGAAATTGCCTTGAATTTCCACAGGGCTTCCTGCATGCCCAAGTCATTCAGTTCTATTATCAGGTGCTCACCGTGTGCTCCCATGGTGGTTGGCGGAGTAGTGAGACAGGGCAAATTCTGATGCTGTGACAAAATATGAACAGAACAACTTGAGGAAACCCTGTGCTATTTTGTCTTCTGGTTGGAAGAGACACAGTCCATCATGGCGGAGAAGGCACGGCAGAAGGAATGAAAGGAGTCTACTAGGATTTCATCCACAATCAGGAAGCAGAGGGAAATGAATGATGCTGTTCATCAATCTTTCTTATCCCTTTTACTCCTTTTCTTCACTCTGGGTTCCCAGTTTGTGTTTAGGGTACGTCTTCCTACCTCATTTAAACCTCATTGAAGATACCCCCCCAAAAGTATGTCTCCTAGATGACTGCAAATCCAGTCAAGCTGGGAAGATTACCCATCCTACCTGCCACGGCGGTCATCTCAAATGGGCAGGTGAAATCCAGGTGGCAAAGTCTCCTGGGGACTGGAGGACAACAGAACATAGATGAATTTGGCCCATGCTGAGTTTACCTCAAAGGTGTCTGTGACTTATCTCAGGGTTCTAGGGAAGTCAGAGGGAATGAATCACACAGAGCTAGCTAACATAGTGACATCACATGCCGACAATGTACAAAGTGCTGTGTTAACCAACCCACATGGCACCTCAGGGCAAAGATTATTAATTTCATTGAAAATATGAGGAAACTGAGGCTGGAAGAAATGTAACTTCTTTTAGCTGCCCCAGTATCTTTAAACTGCTTAAAATAAGTCTTAAAAACCAGTTCTCATTTCTGAATACAAGTTCTTGATTTGTTGGTAAATGATCTCTTGTGGCCATTTAAGATGCACAGACACAAACACACTTAGAGTAGACCCCTATTAAGCGAAGGTATGGAAGATCCCTCTGCTCATAAACAGATGTGGAGAAAGGGAGGAAGACCAAAGAAAAAATCAGACTGACCAACCAGAATGTAAGTGACCTGAGAAAAGTGGGCCACACATGCCTGTTCATCTGGGCTTGTGCTGAGGAAGCATGGAGAGCCATCTGAATGGTTAACCTCTACCCTCAGGTGGTAGGAGAGGCTGCAGAACAGAGGGTACCTATCTGTCTCCATGTGAATTTAAAATGTGGTCATAGAAATTATTTTTAACTTCACTTAGAGGAGAATATTACAGGGACAATAAATCACTACACATACCATTTAGCCTGCAAAATACAGGGTTAAGAAGTAAATGACTTTGAAATCAAAGGCAGAGTATAAATCCATATGTTTCTCTGAAATTTAGAGATGTACTAACTTCTGCAGATGTTTGGTCTCTATGGAGGAAGTCAAGTCCCTTGGCTTATGGGAAGTCTGGGAGGAAACCCCTTTTCTCCCTGTTGCTTCCCCCAATTCTCTGCTCAGCAGCTTGAGCCCCTCCCTCTCTTACTGTCCGGACCACAGTGAGTTCTGAGTTTATTTCTCTGTAAATTACAAATCTCTGCTTGCTTTTCAAATGTTCAGTGTCACTGTAGCCAGCTAGTCACCAAACCCCACCGGAACACCCTGACATTCTGTAAACAGTGAATGGCGTGTCCATGATCACCCCATTCAAGACACTTTGCAGAGTTGCTTGTCTGGTGGAAGCATCAGCAGGGACTTCCTGATGAGGTGACATTGGTGATGACACAGTAGATGATAGCTAAGTGAAGCGGGACCAAGAACAACCTATATTATGAGAAAGTGAGGGCTGGGGAGATGGCACAGCAGTAAAGTGCTTGTCACACAAGCTGAGTGTGATGTTCACCTGAACACATCTATAATTGACTCCTGGACTGGTGGTGTGCATTTGTAATCTAGTGCAGGAAGGCTGAGACAGAAAGACCTCAAGTGCTCACTGACTAGACAGTCTGGGCTACTCAGCAACCCCAGGCCAATGAGAGAGCCTGCCTTAAAAACTAAAAAAATAGAATGTTCAGCGCTTGGAAAACAACACCCAAGATTGTCCTCTGGCCTCTGCAAACATGTGCATACGTGTGCATGAACACGCACATGCACGCATGCACACACCAGTGAGCAAGTGTGAGTCCTTGGCACAGCTTTTGCAGGTATACAGGGAAAGACATCTTGTATGGCTGGTTAAGTTCCTATAACATCGAAGTTCTCAAGAGGGATTGATTTTGACCCAGGGGACACTTTGTAGTGTCTAGAGACATTCCAGTTGTCACATTTAGGAGATGAATGCTATTGGCACTGAGTGACTAGGCATAAAAGAGGCCACTTATTTACCTACACTGCACGTCCCAACCTCTTGAAACAAGAATGATTGAGTCCCAGACCCAAACTAGGCAAACTTTGGCACATTCTGCACAGATAGCTGAGTGAAAAGGACTATCTAAGCAAGACAGGCTTATTTTCTATGTGTAACCCCTCCTTTGTGTAAAGTCACCCTTTAGACTAAGAGGCCAGTTCCATAGTGATATGAACCTCTCCTCCTCTTTCTTCATGCATATGCCCCTGCCCCACTCACATAGCACCTACAACCAGGACAAGTGTTGGCAGAATTATCCAGGAAGGACAAGACTGGACATGGCTTTGCTGGTCACGGGGATTCTATGGTATCTTCTCAAGTTTAACAGAGTTCTATAAATGTAGCCATAGGTAGTGCTAGGGTAAAGAGAGAACATTCCACATACATAAACAGACAGTGCCCTGAGTTGGGTCTACAGGCTGATGTCATGACCCTGTCTGGTCAAAAGGTTTTGGTCTGCATGAGAGATAGTGGAAATACAGAGGCAGCCTGTTTACTTTTAAGAGATAACACAAGGGTTGCTCGAATCCATCACTTCTCTGTGCGCGTTCTATTGGTCAGAGCTCAGGAAAGCTGGATATGTACTTTGGAACTAGGTATCATAGCTAGGAAAAACTCAGATGCTGTCCATATTTTTTAAAAAGTTATCTGATTTTTAAGACAAGATCTTGCTATAAAGTTTTGCTGTATAGTCCAGGATAGTCTCAAAGTTCAAAGGATCCTAACCCCTCTGCCTCCCAAGTGAGTGCTAGGATTATAGGTGCTCCCACATCTGGGCTTGCCTTTATCCGTTGAGACAGAGAAGGATGGCTATTAAGGGACACGTACCATTGTTTAATCACCACAATGTGGACATGTGGAAAGATGAATGAGAGTCACCAAATGATGCTGGCAACACAGCAGAGTGACGTCACATCCAACCCTTGAAGTGACATGCGTAGTTTCCATTTTTCTCTTACAGTCAGGAACTGCTCTGCAGTTCTTGGTGTCAGGTCCAGTGGTTCATTTTAAGATTTCTACTGCCAAAATATGCAGAGTAAAATGGAATGGCCAATCTGGGATGTTGCAGGGTGTGGAAACAGCCTTGAAAAACAGTCTTATTGTTGGCAAAGGAGAGGATAGCTTGAATAAACATGGTGGGAAAGAAATGAAGTAAGCCAACAGAGGAGACATTTAGAAGGGAGAATGGTCAGAGTAGGCGTGCTTTAGATTAGACTTATTTTAGAGACTTGGGAAAAGCAGTTTTAATTATTAATAGTAATTAAACTATAAACAAAATAATAGAATATTTCTGTCACCATTCTGGCCCTGGGTTAGCCTGTACTATTTTCTCTTCCTCTTTCTGGTCTCCAACACAAGGAAACATCACCATCCTTCATGAAAAGCCGTCTGCTTCTCTGAAGTGTAGAACCCAGGGCTTTCATGACTCAAGGTAGATGCAGCATTTGCAAGCCTGGGTTGTAATGAGGGGCAACCCCAGTGCTCAACAGAAGCAAAGCGAGGAAGTAGCATGTACTTTGAGACTGGCTGGCACCAAGGGAGACAAAAAGCCCATGGTGTAATTATGCCAAGTAGAATATAACGTGATGCAATCAGGGACTGTCTCCAATATGCCCTGCAGTGCTGTGAAGGGGCTTTGAATAACAGAATGCTCTAGAACAGTGAGTCTGTGTCCCTGGAAGCCTGAAAAAGTTGCCTCAGTCGGCATTTTCTCTTCCTTCAGCCAACAGTGCCCATGGGCATTTATTGAGCATCTTCTGGATGGCAGAAACCACGCTCAGTCTTAGAGACAGAGAAAGACGTGAGCTTTCAACTTTCTTACACAAAGACTCTCTAGTTGCTGTCATTGGAGCCAGTGAACAAAGGCTGGACAAGTGTTTCTTTCATTTGTTTAAAGCCCTGTTTCTAGTTAGGAGGGTATTCTAACTGGCAGTCTCAGTTATAGAGTTTCTGCAAAGTTCCTTTTGCATTTAATGTGCTGGACACCTTTGGCCCTAAAGATTTGCTGTTCAGTCGTGCACTTTCAAGGACTTGTCTGAAAAACTGTTGGCACCATTTTTTTCCTAAAGAGAAAACAACGAGTTCTTTGTTGCCTATCTGCAGTTGTTTACGTGTTGTCAAATTCACTATGGTAACTGGGCCTGTTCTCTAAATAATAAATAACTCCAGGAGGGAGACAGCTCACGTGGAGCACAGCTATGGCTACTTCTTATCTTTTGTCCCTAATTTGTGTCTGCTAAAGTTTGTCAACACACTATTTTTGGAGTTAATTGTGGCATTTCTCCATAGCCATTGCCTGTACATACAAGTCTGATCATTTTCAGTTCTGGGGCTTCAGAGCTTGGGCTGGGTTTGTGGGCGCTCCTTTCCGAAACACAAGCAATGCTGGTTTCTCTCATACTTCCTTGAGAGCCAGCCACTCATTCATTCCTAACATTATCTCAGAATGTTCTGGTAGTGTGTCGCTCTGTGTACGTTTCATTGTTTAAATGTTACAATGTCCAACCAATTCTCCATTTGCTCTGTGAAGCACAATAAGGAATAAACAATGCCTCCAGGTAGCAGTGAGAAAATACGAATGAAATGATTGGGCTTCAAGACCCTGTCAGTGGGAATTGGCAGAACAAGCATTTAACAAAGGCTTTCACGACTCACAAGCACACACTACTCCATGACTCTGCTGAGTGCTTTTTTTTTCTATAATGCCTTGAATTGTTATTGTGTATGTGAGTGCAAGATCTGGGAAGGCCTGTGCACAAATGGAGCACAACTTTGTGAAGTCAGTTCTTTCTTTATACCTTTACCTAGGCCCTGGAGATCAAACTCAGGCCATTAGACTTCTTACTTACTAAGCCAATATCTATTTTTGTTTCAAATAAGATCTTTATTGCTCTGTTTCATGATGGCCTTAATATCAAAAATTCAGCTGGTTTTCTGCTTGCAAAAACACACAAAGCAATGTGTTCATCTATAACAGCTTTTGGCAAACCAATACCTGTGGGCCAAATCTAGCCTTTTAAAACAATAAAGTTTTATTGGCACATGGCCATATCCATTCATTTACATACTGGCTTCTGCATCCTTGGCATTGAGTTCTCCTGATAGACACTGCATGTCTCACAAAATTCAAAGTATTTACTGACTGGATCTCTACAGGAAGTTGTTGCCAATCCCTGCTGAGAGCACAATCATATGTATTGTTTCTTTCTTGAAATTGTTTCTATTTAGTAAAAGGGTGCTATTCAATGATTGCAAGCAGCTTAGCTATAAAATGAATCTCTCTCTCTCTATATATATATATATATATATATATATATATATATATATATATATATGTGTGTGTGTGTGTGTGTGTGTGTGTGTGTGTGTATTATTAATCTAGCTCAATACATTTTTAACCACATATACATATATATCATATACATATACATGTACATATACATATACATCTTGTTTATATACATACACACATATATTTCTTCTTTCACTTCTCCCTTTCCCCATTGGTTCTCTGTCTCATTCTAGACAGTTTCATTTCTATTGCACACACACACACACACCCCACACATACATGCATATATGATTTAATGAAAAAAATTATGCCATTTATAGTAAATCCAGGTTGTAACCATAACCATATTGAGTAGATAACCATATTGAGTGAGCTAAGCCAACTCAAGAAAGACAAATATTGTTATTTTTTCTCACTTCTAGACTTTTATATAGGTGCTTGAAATCGGTACATTTTATTAAATGCCAAAAACAAACAAACAAAAAACTCAATGTCAGGCAGGAACCTATCCACAAACAAAAGCACCATTTCCCACTGAACTCTGAGAAATGAGTCTTGTTTTGACTCTTCCCAGAAAGAACTCAGGATTCTGCTAGCCTTGGGAGTTGTGTTGTTGGTTTCCCCTTTCTTTTCTATACGAGAGAGTTCTTGCCATGTCTAGTTAGTTACTGCTCCTCTGGGAGAAAACCAGCACATTGGAAAAGAGGGAAACATACTTTTCCTTATCCTCCACAGCATGAACAATTCTCCAAAGTGTTGCAGTTCAGGGCTGGAGAGCCAGAGTGAGCAAAAGTTCTGCATCCTGGCTTTATCTTCATCTTTCAGCTTACATAACCCGCAGATAAATTATAAGTTACTACAAAGATTCCCACCAATGACAGACTGAGTCACTGTCCTCCGAGCCCTTTCATCTTTCTGGATTCCACTTCTAAGCCTCTTTATATTCTGTCAAACTGGAGTAGGCTTTTGCCAACATTATGCAGCGGCTGCCAACACTTGGATACATTTTCCACTTTACCTGGATAAAAAAACATGACCATGGGTGAAATTTTTCCACCATTTCTTTTACTGTCCCCATCTCTCAAAGCTCCTAGCCAGCTTTGGGAAACATTTCATGTCTGTACTTGTGTAACAGCAGAAAGAGAATGAACAGTTAAAGTGACTTTTGTTTGCTGAAATATAACAAACGATTATCCTGGAAATGTCATGCCGTTAGAGAACTAATCTGCTGAAGGTTTCGCTTTGACTTTTTAATCGCCAAGTGCCCACTTGATCTGGGGACTGAAACCACAGTTTCGGGAGAAGATTTCAAAGAACACTGAGGCCACAGTTTTCTTGCTTGGCTGATACCTCAAAAAAAAAAAAATCACTTGCCCAGGGCAATCCCAGAAGAATAAAAATTGTCTTGTAAAAAAATGATCTTAAAAAAATCACTAAGAAATAAAGCAAAAGTCTTCCTTTTCTGGATAATGTAATGGTTGCGTGTGTGTGTGTGTGTGTGTGCGCGTGTGTGTGTGTGTGTGTGTGTGTGTGTGTGTGCGCGCTCCCAGGTGCGCATGTGTGCGTTCATGTGTTTTCATATATGAGTAGATGTATGTGTAGGCATGTGAGCATATGGATGCATGTAATGATTGACACTGAGTGTCTTCCACAGTCGTTCTCCATTCTAATTTTTTTGAGACAGGGTCTTTCATTGAACCCTCACACTAATTCACTCACTAATTCAGTTAGACTTGCTGACTGGAGTTCCTTAGGGCTCCCCCACATTTCTCCTGCTCCCCTGTCTCCACCAGTATTGCCCCAAGCCTTCTTTCACTTGGGTACTGGAGACCTGAACTCAGATCCTTACCCATGGCAAAGACTTTACACTCTACCAAGTGAACCTTCTCCCTGCTATTTAAATGGAGGCAATTATGTACTGTGCTCAAAGAACAGGAGACTCTCTGGAGCACTGCAACTTTGTATCATCAATGCTTTGATCCCTACAGATGCCAATCCCAGAGCAAAAGACTTTTTGCTGCAGAGCTTCTAGTTGTAAAACACCAACCACAACACTTCAGGCTCTTAGGCAAGCACCATCTCACTGCAGGATTTTGCTAGTCCAACCAATCACTGAAGAGATGATGCATGGGATGGGCTTATTATCGACTTCCATTCCCATGGATAGAGTAGACAGACGCTGTAACCAGTCTCCCTCAAACAGAACAGTGTTCTTCAGCACTACCAGCTAATAATAACGCCTAGCATTCATCTAATGTCTTCACAGGTTTCTACATATAAAAATTAGTTAATTAGCAATTATTACTGTGTGCTAGGTAAGCAATGATTAACATCATAATTTTACGGACTGAGTAAATGAGAGTCGAGGAGAAAGTGCCAAGAGAAAAATTAAAATTAATAAGTTCCTAGATCATAGGCCTGAACTGCAGCATTTTCAAAGGGTGTGTTTGTCCGTTTGTGTCTTTGTTTTAAAGGATATACTGGGTGGCGATGCTAAAAGCCTGGAAAAAATTCATTTTCCAGATCGACATTTTCCTATTTATTCATTGCTGCTGGGATTCTGGGTTTGGTTTTTAGATGTGACTCTTTACATTTAACCTATGATGCATTTTTTTTAATTGGGGAATCTTTGTTAGCATAGATTTCATTCTTGATGCCCTTCACATTGATCCCCTCCCCCACACACACACACACTTAAGAAACAGTGATAAGTCTCTTAGAAGCCTAAAAAATGTGTATTTGGAACAGCAAATGTGGGAGTGAACCTCTCTTCGCCACCTTCATTCCTATGATCCAAGTGAAACTGTCCCATCGCCTGACTTGGGACCAGGCAGAGGCAATGAGGCCAGCCAGGATCCACACTGTGGCCATATAACCTTGACTGATCTTAGAAGCTATGAAGGGTCAAACCTGGTTAGTACTGGGATGGCAGAAGGCACAGAATAAGGTTATTAAAAAGGTGATGACAGATATGGTGAAGGCTATACAGATTTGCAAAGTCACCAGTCTCTCTGTCCAGAACTGCCCATATTTCAACCCCCACATGCTGTGGCTATGGTTGAGCAAATATGTAATCCAGGTCAGAAAAATCAGAGTCCTTTCTCAGGAGGCTTGTCTTGTCCAGAATTCTTCTTTCTGTAGTTTTTACTGCATGTCTGATAACAGTGTAAAACTCCCCCTTTTCAGTGCTGTCTTCCTTTCTCATTGTGTTGCCTGGACCAGATAGGTGATTCTTCAGCCAGCTGAGGATGCTAGTTGCTGTTAGAGCCTGGCTTTAGAATGAAGAGAAGGTTGCCCTCAAATACGGGGCAGCTTTTCCTCAAGAGACATTGACAGTGACTTGGATGTCATACATGGTGGATGAGAGTGGTCCTTTGCCACTGCATTTATGAGCATCTCCAAGAGATGTTGCTAACCATCCCAGAATACAGAAGGCAGCCCCACAACAAAGAATGGTCTGCAGTTATGTGTCACTAGTGAAAAACAAATCAAAACAGGAAGAAAAGAAAAACTGATAATGCCTTGATTTCTTCCTCTTCTTTTTAATAGTTTTGTCTCTTGGTTCTCCTCTCCAATTCAGTGATAGAACAACATGCATGCCCCTCCCCTCACCCTCACATTCCAGGAGGTTTATCTGGTTTGGGTTTTGCCAAAGTCCAAGAATTTTAATACTAAAGTTAACTAATGAGGAGGGGCTTTCTGAAGACTTTGCTTTTGCCTCAAGGGGCAAATGACAATAGGGGACAGCATCTCTGTGGTCTCAGCTCTGTCTCTTTCTTTACAGCCTGCCCTCAGCCTCCCCCTTCCCCATCTGTCATCAGGGGCCACAGATGGGTGGAGAGACAGCTCTGAACTGAAGTGTACATCTCAGATAAGTGCTAATTTCCCATTTATGGTGTATTGCAGAGTTTCCCTGAGTTCCTCAAAACCAGTTTGGTTTGAAGATTATCACCTTGTTGACACTAGCTTGTCTATGAAACTGACAAGCCCACACACCTTGGTTGAAAGAAGCTGCCGCTTACCCTTATGTGAGAGACCACAAGTAGCTTAATAAGGGCACCAATGGAAGATTTTCCCCTTCTGGAGCTTATCTGAACAAAGGTCATGAATATTTTACACCACTTGGAATCCTATAAAAAGAAATGCATTAATTGATTAAAGGCAATGAAACAAAAGCATCACGACTAGACACCAAACGCCATCAGTAAGGATTAAAGAACGCCATTGGGGGACCTCAACCATGCACTGAACAATCTGGCTAGCAACAGTTTTTCAGAGGTCAGTTCAGAACACTAATCCTTACAAACATCAAGGCATTTCTTTCCCTCCAACGAAGCAGTTCAATAGTGAAGGTCATGGGTCTTCAGCAGCCCTATAAAGGACAGAAGTAAAAGTAATTAGGCAAAATGAATGCTGTAATCCCATTTTCTTGGGTCCACACCAGACGCAAAATTCTTAGCTCTCTGTTTCCAGATTCTCTTGAGAATCTGGCAGCAGATTCCGAATGAGAATTCCAGAACTTGACTTTACTCTCACTAGGACTGCCTGCCGGACTGACTGCGAGTTTCTTAGGAATGTCTATAGCCTTGGGATGTAGTAAAACAAAAACTACCAAAGGCATTGGTAACGTTATGAATTTTCCAACACAACATCAGGCTTGCTACTGTACTTGAAATGCTGCTCTGGAGTAGAAGAAAATGGTCCAGATCTCCGGATGGCAAGGGTTTTTTCATCAAGTTAAAACCCCCAGTGTCTATAGACCAGCAGCTCCTTCACGGCTGGTGGCCGGTAGGTTCTTTCAACGTAGACACTCAGGCTCCATGTGGACCACTGGCTCACAATCTGAAATGACACAAAATTCTCACAAGAGCCTGTCTGCAGCGATTCTTTAACTTCTCCAGGAGAAGATGGAGAGGGAGATGGGGAGAAAACAATAAATAAATAAATAAATAAATAAATAAATGCACTTAAGGAAAACAAAACAACAACAAAACCGAGCTGAAGGGATGTTGTTGACAAGTTGGCTGGGGTAGGTGGTGCTACAGGGACTTGAAGTTTTAAGCTCCTCTGCCTCTTCAACTGCCAGAGTCAAGGCTCCAGTAATGGGGGCAATAGTTTTCAAGTGGAGCTAAAGTGCGCACTCGCAACATTGTAGCACTGGTTTTTAAAGGGACCAGTTTAGAAGTTCTGCACAAAACGTTTCCAGTATTGTAGTACCCTCTTTATAGGGATGTAAGAAGTGAACCCAGCCAACCACTCTGGCCTGTCCCATCCAGACAGCTGGAGGGGAGATCTAATTCCTGCCAATTCGCCTTCTGGTCCTAGAAACCTCTAGCTGCTAAACACTACAGTTCACAGCCTGGTTGCGACCAAAGTTTCGGCCGGATCGTCGGGCAGCCGTTGTAACTTTCCCCGGAGAGAAATAAATAAATAACGACCGTAAATACAGAGATAGCGGGGCCTTATATATTTTTCACTCTAAAAGGCAGACACAGGAGAAAGGAGGAGGTGGGGAATGAAAAGTCCTGATGTGGCAGGAAACTTCTGTGGGCGAGAGCCACCGACGCAGCTCCAAACCGAGGGAGATGCTCTCTGCTGGCATATTTTGTCTTTTAGAGAATTCTCCAAGAAAGCAGAGAGGAGACCCCTAAGAGGGAGCCCATCTCCGGTGTCTGGCAGGTCTCCTTGCTTTGTGGTTACCTCAGCCTCTTCTGCCTCGAGGCCCCCTCCCTTTGGCAAAAGGAGGGTCGCGAGGCCCCGGAGGCAGGATGTGAGTGCGCTCGCGCTCGAGCCAATACGGCCGGAGGAGTCCTGTTCCTCGGGCATTTTCCGAGGAAGTCTGGAGCAATTAAGCTCAGTCCTGGGAGAGCTAGCTAGAGAGCGGGCGGCGTAGCCGGCGTGTCTGGGCCGCCTCGTAGGGAGGGAGGGAGGGAGGGGGCGGCCGGTCGCCCGGCGACGACACCGGGCCCCGGCCGCCACCATGGGTTTCGAGTTGGACCGCTTCGACGGCGACGTGGACCCTGATCTGAAGTGTGCCTTGTGCCACAAGGTCCTGGAGGACCCGCTGACCACCCCGTGCGGCCACGTATTCTGCGCCGGCTGCGTGCTGCCCTGGGTAGTGCAGGAGGGCAGCTGCCCCGCGCGTTGTCGCGGTCGCCTATCGGCCAAGGAGCTCAACCACGTCCTGCCGCTCAAGCGGCTCATCCTCAAGTTGGACATCAAGTGCGCGTACGCGGCGCGGGGCTGCGGCCGGGTGGTCAAGTTGCAGGACTTGTCCGAGCACCTGGAGCGCTGCGACTTCGCGCCCGCGCGCTGCCGCCACGCGGGCTGCGGCCAGCTGCTGCTGCGACGCGACGTGGAAGCCCACATGCGCGACGCATGCGACGCGCGGCCCGTGGGGCGCTGCCAGGAGGGCTGCGGGCTGCCGCTGACGCACGGCGAGCAGCGGGCGGGCGGCCACTGCTGCGCGCGGGCTCTGCGGGCGCACAACGGCGCGCTGCAGGCCCGCCTGGGCGCGCTGCACAAGGCGCTCAAGAAGGAGGCGCTGCGGGCCGGCAAGCGCGAGAAGTCGCTGGTGGCGCAGCTGGCCGCCGCGCAGCTCGAACTGCAGATGACCGCGCTGCGCTACCAGAAGAAGTTCACCGAGTACAGCGCGCGCCTCGACTCGCTCAGCCGCTGCGTGACCGCGCCGCCAGGCGGCAAGGTAGGCAATCTCAATCTCTCAATCTCTCAATCTCTCAATCTCTCAATCTCTCTCTCTCTCTCTCAATCTCTCTCTCTCTCTCTCTCTCTCTCTCTCTC
>NW_021604665.1:9906941-9957832 GCF_004785775.1 Grammomys surdaster | reverse complement strand
TCTCTCTCTCTCTCTCTCTCTCTCTCTCTCTCTCTCTCTCTCTCTCTCTCCCCCTCTGTCTCTGTCTCTCTGTGTCTCTCTGTCTCTCCCTTCCCTCCCCCCCCTTCTCCCTCCTTAGCTGGCCCAGAGTCTCACCCAGGTCTTTTGAGTATAGGGATGCCAGGGTCTTCCTGGGTGCATCTCTGGCCTCCTCTTGTTAGCAGTGCTTGCCAGCTGCATCACTTCGTGCGGGTTACTTAACTTATCCCAACTGAGAAAGTATGGTTCCAAAAGACAGGACATGTAGGGCGAGTTGAAGCTACAGCAGTTTTGGGGGCCCGAGTGTGTCTATGAACACAAAAAGGAACCCACAACCAAGTGTAGGGTTGGAACAGAGAACGTGGCTCCCGAGCCACAGGGGTGTTGAGAGGCTTTGCCTTGCACACCAGCCTGAGATCCAGGAAGCTGCTCATCTTGGCCTAAGATGGTCCTTGTGGATGTGACACTGCATGGGGTGACCTGGATCTATGGATCTTCTGCGATCCAAAGGGGGAGGGGTGGCGCCAGAGCCGTTATGGTGCAGCTTGAAAGAGATGCCAGGAGAGAGGTCCCAGTGTAAAGGCTGGGATTCAAACATGCACTTTCCTGCCAACTCACTGGCTGACCTTCAGCAAGTAGCTTAACCCCTCTAAAGTTGGAAACTATGGTTCCTAACGACTTACAGCAGGAAAACACAGCCAGGCACCGTAGGAATACTCCTTTGGGCAATGAGAAAGAACCCAACGACCCACTTGCTCCAATAACTGGAAAGTAATAATTAAGTGGTAGTCTCCTGGAATTAAAACATCTCCACCTTTTGGTAACCTGCTGAGTGACTTGTGGATTAGCTTCCATAGGTGCCTTGGTTTACCTCTAGTGTAAAATGATGCTGTTCCCATCACCCATCACAGTGCCAGACTGAGAGAGAGTACCTGCATTTACCTTAAACTACTCCTGTACCGTCCCCTGCCCTGCTGATCAGGGGAATTATGTCAGCCTCCACTCCTGAGGTTTACCAGCTTCAGCTCTTCTCAGTCATTTCTCTTCTCTCTTTTCTTTCTCTCCCCCTCCCTCCCTTCCCCCCTCTCCCTCCCCCTCCCTCTCCCTCTCCCTCTTCTTCCCTCCCTCTCTCCCTTTTTCCCTCTCCCTCTTCTTCCCTCCCTCTCTCCCTTTCCCCCCTCCTTCATCTCTTCCTCTCTCCTTCCCCCTCTCAGGGCTCTCTCTCTCTCTCTCTCTCTCTCTCTCTCTCTCTCTCTCTCACACACACACACACACACACACACACAATACAGGTACAATGCTAACCATTTTGTACATGGAGAAACTGTGGTTCCTGGAGTGGAAATCTTAGTATGCTTAGGTCAGGGCTTTAAAGGTTCAGAGGTGGGTTTTGACTGTATTTGTCTCTCTAGCACAGTGGTTTTCAACCTGTGGGTTGGGGGGGTCTCATCTTCAATAACCTGCACATCAGATATTTACAATTTGAAACAGTAACAAAATTACAGTTATAAAGTAACAATAATGTAATTTTATTTTATTGCCCAGAAACAGTTCCCACATAAGGAACTGTATTAAAGCATCAGGGCCTTAGGCTCTGTCCTTAACCACAATTGGGCTGTGTCTTGGTTTAACCACTGGTACCTGTTACTCTCCATATATCTCCATATATTGAGGACCACCAACAGTGGGGTGTACTTTCCACTTCATCTAACCCTTATAGATGAGGGAACTGACCTGGGAGAGATTATATAACCTGCCCAAATCCCAACAGTGGGACTCAGGAGAAAAGCATGGATTTAGGTTCTGCCTTCCAGAGAAGATAGGTTTTTACCTTAGACTTTGGCTCAATGTCGCCATGTGCTGACATTTGGGGGCTTGGTAAGGCTTTGTTACTGGGAGTCTCTGTTGTCAGATACTCTGTAGAACTCAGAGCAGTACTCCTATTGGCTTCAACTCACACAATGCCAGTAGACTTTATTCTAAATTCCAACAATCCAAAATGTCTCCAGATATTGTCAAGCGTCCTCTAGGGAGCTACATTCCTTCACTTGAAAACCACTGGTTTGCCTGCAAGCAAGCGTGCCACATTTTCAACAGCTGGGTGCTTCTGCTGCCTGGCAAGGGGTGTGGACCCTGCTGCTGCCACTCTGGCTGCTGCTCCAGATGGCCTGGCAGAGAGGGGAGCATATTTGCCCAAGCGGGCCCCCAGAGACCTGTGTCTGCTCTGTTCTCCCCACTTCCCCTCCCTTGCTCCTTCCATGCCTGCATTCCGGGCCTGCAAGTTTCTACCCTTCACCCCCTTTCTGGCCCCTGGCCTGTCTGTCAGCTGCAGTCTCCACAGCTGGCCAGCTCTGGGCGAAGGGCAAATATTTACAGCTCTGAGGCTCACAGAGGACCGTACAGGCGCACAAGAGACTGGTGTGAGCTTGCAACTCACCCAAACAGAGAGTTGAGCTTGCTTTTCAATCAGGCGCCAGGCTTTGGGCAAAGGCTTTCCCAAGTGTCTCTTGTTTATGCTGTCTTCTGGGCTTCCTGTGTCGTCTTACGAGTGACGCTTATTTATAAATAAGCCATTCACTCCTTCTGAGTTCATACATCATTCACTGTTGAGATAGTTTGTTATTTCTTCTTGCCTTTCTATTTTCTTTCTGGGATGTTTGAGTAAACTCTCTCTTAGAATCAAAAATATAATGCTTGGATAAAAATTGTGGATGTGTTTTGGAGCTCTGTTGGGTAAGTAGGGCAGGGAATCAGGGGTGTTAAGTTCAGGAACAAGATGTTGATTTTGAGAGACAGAGAAACTCCATCCTGAAAGTGGAGCTCTTGCTCAGAACCTACATGGACCTTTGTGCCAGGCTTGGGGACAATCAAGAATGTCCTGGTCCAAAAGGTGCCCTAGCTGGCTTCTCAGGCTTTAACCCTTATCCAGTCTCAGAGGAGGTCTTCAGGAAGCTTGCTCCTCTTGTTCCCAAGTTAACCCTCCTTGGCCTTTGCTGAGAGGGTCAGCTCTTCCTGTAGTCAGCTGTAACTCCTCCTACCAGGAGCTGTTTAAGGACTTGTATATTTCATTGGGCCAACTTTCTATCCCTCATCAGTTCTGTTTATTCTTTTCCAGAGGCAGAAGGATTTAAGTTGCCTGGAAATTCTCAGATACAAAACTTTTATTTCATATTTTTCTAAAACCCATTGTTTGTTTCTCTGTTATAAACTGAAGCCTACAGTAAAACTTGCTTCGTAAATGAACTGACGTTCTTCCTACTGTCTTGATTCAGTTTTTGACAACACCCAAGCACCCTAGATTAGATTGGACCATGTGGCTTGCTCTGGTTGAAGTGTTATTCTTGCCCTTTCAGACCCCAGTGTACTAGGGATCTTTAGAGACTGTGATAAAACCCATTTTGCACAGTCTCACCATTAGCCAGTCTCAGGAACCTAGAGTTCAGTTCTTGTACATGTTAAGCGAGTATGCTAGCACTGAGTTATATCCCCAGTTCTATTTTATGAATTTTTTCCTCTGTGCAGTGTTGGTGATGAAGTCGGAGCTTTAGAAATGCTGGGCAAGTCTTCAACCATTGAATTAATTCCTACCCTTCAGATCATTGTCTAAACATTTTAAGACCAAGATAATATTTTAAAACTGATATCAACAGCAGTGACCTAGGAAGATACCTCTGATTTGCCTGAGGCCACATCTGTTGGTAGTAGGCCTGACATGGGTGCCATACTTCAGTTAAAGACTTGCCTCCACCCTCGGTTTCCTACCCTGACCTACTCACCTGTCTGTAAGAGCAGAGGCATTCTAGTGCATGTTTTGTTTTGCTCTCTGGCAGAGTAGAAGCTCTTGGTAAAACTTCAGCGTCATTGAGATACTTCAAGCTCATCCCTGTGCCCTTTGACCCTCTGTGTCCAGTCAGTCACAGAATCTTGTGGGTTAAACCTGTCTTGCACCTACCTATTTACTCTTCTCTTAGGTCATTCAGACAATCTTCTGTCTCAGTCAGAGGTTCTCAACCTCAACAGAGCCAACATTTGCACTGGCTGACTCCTGTTGTGCCTGTGTTACTTACTAGTGGTACAGCATGGGTAGCATCATACCCTAACAGCAGCACACCTTGAGGAGCAGCAGTCCCTGAGCCCTGATAATCAGATCTACCTGCAGCTACTTCATAATGAGGAAAAAGACTGGCCTTTCTTTCAGCCACCGCCATCCCAGCATCATCTCTTGCCTGGACCAGCTGGTCCTTCCCATACCGTTTTATTTTACATCATTCTTTAACTATCACTAGCAATAACTTCTTACAAGTGTGAATCACATCTCATTCTATTCCACTTTCTTTGCCTTGGGTGGGAGGAGGAAAACAGTCTAGCAAACTGCATCCAACTATACCCACCTGTTGGTGTTCTTTCTCTTGTCTTGACCTCACTGATTTCTGAGGGCTTTGTGGCTAAGCCTCCAAGCTCCTAACTAACTACTCATGGGCCTGTGCACCTGCGTTTTTCTCTACCTGGAACAGTATTTCCAATCATGCTTCTCCATGGCACCTGCTTCTTTTCTACCTCTCTCCTCTTGCCTTGAGACTTTCTGTCCACACTTAGGTTTATTCCTTAGTAAATAACTGACTTCCTACTCTTTCCATCTTGGTCCAGCATCACTACATCCAGAAGCCAGACTTCTCTGATCTTATAGAGGATACCTGGTATCCTAAGGCTCTCCCTTGTTGAAGGAATTTATGCTAGTTATAATGCTCTAATTAGAAGGGTCTGCCTGGTCAAGGACTGTCTTCTCTGCTACGGTCCTCCCCATGTGTCATCTAAATCCTTGAGTCCTCTTATCAGCCATAAAATCCATTCAGGTTGCTCATGAAGAGTGCACTTGTGTTACAAACAGTAAGTTTTCCTATGTTATCCATACCTCAAATTGTTTCCAGGTTTTTGGTAGACATTGTTTTTCTTCTATGAGATCCACCAGGATCAAGTTGTATAAAAGCTTAAAATCTCTGAAACTATTTTTGGCCATTTAGAACTGGGAATAAGTTCATTTAACAAATAATTGTGTCAAGAAAGTATTCCAGATGAATACTTTGAAGTGAATCTATACCGTGTTTGCCCTTGGGTGTTCTTTGTTTCAGACAAGTGTTAGCAAATAGCTGTTCCTTAGTAGGTTTAACAAAACAGCCTCTTCCAGCTGAAAGAACTGTGGGCTGACAGTTGTATTCTGTTTTAGTGATTTATAAAGAAGGTGAAGATTTGGTTTACAGATACATTAGCTATACTGGAGTCCGTGTGTATAGCTGTTGGGGTTGGAAATTCTCCTGAGATTAATGTATGAGTGGTTCTTTTAGTGTTCAGAGGTGATGCATGCCTCTCAGAATGCTTAAAACTATCCAGCAGGTTTCTCTGATGCTGACACTTGAGGATGTCATGCTGCATCTTGAGACACCACTCTCATTACATAGAATTCTCCAGCTGGCTTGCGCTCTCTCTCTCTCTCTCTCTCTCTCTCTCTCTCTCTCTCTCTCTCTCTCTTTTCATGGAGAGGTTTTAAAATGTTTTAAGCCAGGGACTGGGGAGATAGCTTGCTATGTAAGCACTGAGGATCTGAATTTGAATCCTCAGCACTCAGGTAAAACATGAGCTTGCACAGCTATACTGCCAGCAGGACTGAGGCAGAGACCAGAGAACTCCTTTTGCCTGCTGCCTGCTAGCCAGCTGAATTGATGAGCTCCAGGTTAAGAGAGAGACCTGTCTCAAAATATATAGACACATGTATATGTATATATATGGTGAAGAGCAGTTGAGGAAGACAGCAGCCCTTGACTTCTGGCCTCCACATACTTGAATATATGTGTACACACGCAGAAACAGGTACACACATGAACGTACAAAACAGAAAGAAAAACAACAACAACTAAACAAAATAGAACTATCCCCCCACACTAGAAAACAAACAAACAAATCAACCAGAAACATTCTAAATCAGTTTGGTTAAAGCTAGAAATGAGATGGTAATGGCAAAGCTGGCTTTAAACCTAGTGTTTCCTGACTTCAATCTCATACACTTTCATCAAAATAAGAATACTTTACCCAATACCAATTAGTCACTCCTGAAATCATATACATATAAGCAATCCTAAACAGACACACCAGTTTGTAGTCGTGTATTTATGCATGCAGACACACACACACATATCAATAATAGTCACAGAAAAAAGAGGCCACAAATTTGGGAAGGTGAAGGGAAACATGGAAAGGGTTGGAAGAAGGGAAGGGGGAAAATGTGTAATTATATTGTTATTTTCATTCTGAGAAGTACTCTCCCTGAAGTTTCCCACAGGCTTCAGAAGGATTCTTGTCATCTATGTCTAGCTCTGTGTTGGTTTTGAGTGTGGATGGAGTCTCTAGTTCATCCTCAGGGAGACCTGGTCACTCCCTATTGTAGACAGGTTCAGACCCCAGACAGTTGAGTACCTTGACCGCTCCCATGGCCCCTTCCACTGTTTTTTCTTGTCTTCCATTCCTCCCCTTGAAGAAACTGCCATGTTCACAGATCTATACACAGGGAGTATAGAATACAGCTTGTCTAGCAAAGATTCTCAGGTACAGTACATAAACAAAACAAGATAGTGTCCAGGAGGCGATTGTATTATTACTTCATTTCTTTCATTTTTATCCATGTTATTTTAAGAGGGGCTCAGGGTGGGAAGTAGATAAAATTCTTCCAAATATATTCTGTTCCTCAGTTCCTCACATCCTTGCATCTGGAGTACCAGGTGCTGTGGTAAACTTTGATTGGTACAAAGGCAAGCCTGAGCGTCTTCAGCTCAAGGGAGCAGTCAGACACCCATTTATGGGTGAAATCCATTTCAACTTAAGAGTTGAAATCACCCTAACTTTTACTATTTGCCTATCCAAGCTTTGTATCTGTCCAGTTACCCTTCTCCCCCTTGCCCCAGTAATAGTGCCCTAATAATCTAGTTCCAATAAGAAAGGGATTGGTGTAATGCAATGATTACTCTTGTAAAGAAAATAACTACCAGATGGGCTTGGGTGGCCATCTTTCCCATCCATGCCATATGTGTAATTGCCAGTGTGTAACAGGACAGAGGCAGTGTGTAACCTTGGTTTGAGTGTGGCCTGCAGCAACCACAGCCATGGGAACTGGGGAAGGATGTGCCAGATGAATCCGTGGCAGACAGTTCACCCTGTCTGCTAGTAGCTGTTTTCAGGTGCCCATCGCTCCACTGCAGGAACATGAAGAGAGGGACAGAGTCCCATCATGTTGAGGGTCAGGGTTGGATGCAAAGTACCCAGAGTAGAGCTAGTGTGAGATGGCTTTCAGATCTTTGACACTGTGGCCTAAAAGATCACGTGTGTCTTCTCCCTGATGTTCAGGGACTCTGAGAGGAACTCCCAGTTCCTATAAACAAGAAAATCATGGTTTTATAGCTGCTAAGTGAAGTTGACTTTGCTCTCTGTAATTTGGCAAAGAAAATTCTTTGGTGTGGGCCTTTGAATGTTTAAAATTTAAAAATTTCTTACCATGGTACTCAGGAGGCAACAGCAGGAGTGTCACATTCAAGGGTTATCCTGTGCTACATAATGAGAACACGTTAAAAACAAAATTCCACAATCTCTTGTCCACCATGTTTTGGTCCATTTTAATTGCTGTAACAAAAATGCAATAAATTGGGTAGCTTGTAAACAATAGAAATTGGTTTCTTGATCTCTGGAATCTGACAAGCCCAGGAAGACAAATGTGGCACATTCAGTGTTGGCTAAAGGCCTGAAGCAGCCTCGGTTCACAGACAATGTTTTGGTCTTTTTGTTTTGTTTATTTGTTTCTTTGTTTCTCCCTATGCTGTTATAGAAGAGATAAAAAACCCTTTGGTGCCTTTTTTGAAGGCACTGATTCCTAAACACATTTCAGCATGCCTCCCTTCTTCCACTAATATTATTACCCTTAAGACATATGATCTCAACAAAATTGTAAAATGTTTAAGTTGTGTGTACATATACATATGTGTGTATGTGCAGGGAGGGGCTCTATAGGGCAGAGGTCAACATTCAGTGTTATTCCTCAGGTGATACCCTTCTTAGTTTTTGAGACAGAGTCAGTCTTTAAGTGGTGTTGAACTTGGTATGTGTTGTAGGTTGGCTGGCCAGAGGGCCCCAGGGATCCACCAGTCTCCACACTCCCAGCACTGGGTTTATTCACGTGTCCCACCACCTCTTGTGACAGTCTTATTGCTTGTAAAGCAAGCACTTTTCTAACTGAGCCATTTCCCAACCTCCTAACATCTGAATATTGAGGGCACACAAACGTTCACAGCATAACACACCCTTGACGGACACATCAAGGGTGTCGCACTTGAGGTTCTGATGGCAGTGATGTTTTGCCTCGTGTTTGGTTATTTCCATGAATCATTGCATATGAACAGTCTCGAGAAAAGCAAATGAGTCAATGGCAAAAGTTAGAGATATGAATTTGGAGCTCATTTTGTGGAAATACAAAATCAAACGCTTGGGGGTTCTGCAGTTTGTTTAGATAACATGGCAAACTTTTGAGTAGAGCAGAAGTGAGGACACTTTGTCTCTTTTATTATTCTCCAAACACATGCAATTTGGCTTGCAGATGTGTGTGTGTGATTCGGCAGAACTAAAACCCCCGCAAAAGCTGTCCTTTGGTCCCGTGGACCTGTCTTCCTGGGTCTTTCATCTCTCCCCATTCTCTCTACACCTGTCTTGGTAAGTCACCCATCCTGCTCTTGCTCCCATGGTTGTCTCATCCAACTGAAACTTATATTCAAGTGTCACCTCCATCACCCGCCTCTGCCTTAGGCTCACACAGTGTTTCCTTCTGTTCTTCCTGGAGATCCCTTTATTTCAATTGGAATTTGAATTACAAGGAGGGCTTAGTCTATGCTCTTTCATTGAGAATGGCAAAGGCAGAACGAGGACAAAAGGCTCCAAGTGTAGGGAGTGAAGACATCCCCAGCCCTTTCTTACAGAACTTTTGGCAGATGGCTCTGTCTCCCCATCCCTCTAAGCCCCAGCTCTGCACATTCTTGGCTTGGCGACAGCCGAATATACAGCACTTTCATGTCACCAGTCAACAGACAGGCCTGTTTCCCAGCTGTGTGAGCCTCAAGGAACTTCGCTAATCTGAAGCTGAGAAGTGTCCTGTCACCCCATACAGCCTAGTGGTCCGTTGGTCAGGCCAGTAAGTTCCATTTCCCCTGTACCCACTGAGCAGTTTTCGAGTTCAGCTTGCTGTATCCCAGGAGCCCACAACTGCACTGGGTCAGAAACAGCTGTCACTTGACAAAAAGGCATTTTCAAAAGAGTTCATAGTGACAGCGGCAGGGATGGATGGGAGAGCCATACTGATTAGTGATAGCCTGAGTCCAAGCTTCTGAAGCCTGAGAAAAGTGTCAGAATAGGACTGAAATGCATAGGGACTTTGTCTCTAGAGGGTAGGTCACACTCTTCAGTGCTGAAAGAGCAGCCCTTAGTGTCTCCCAGAGTGTCTCCCAGACAATCAAAGTGGAGCAACACATCACTTAACGAGATGAACTGAGAAATGTGTTAGGCAGTTCTGGCACATGAAAGCATAATAAAGTCTGGTTACACTAGCCTGACGCCAGGACACAGCATCCCATGGGACCACTCATATACTTGTCTTTAAATAAAATTCCTTGGATAAAAAACAAACAAAAAACAACATTAAGAAGTTTGTGGCGGTGCATGGAATATGTGACTTCCACCCTGAAGTTTCCTTCCCTCCCCAAATTCTTAAATAGCTGGCTGTGGCGTTGAAAGCTGAAGCAGCTGAGATTTCAGATGATACAATAGGTCCATACTGGAAGGGAAGAGGGATCTTAAGCAAAATCACATTTATGGTACTGGGAAGTAAGCTTCTATTTCTTCTTGTGGCCTGCTGGCCTGGGGCTTCTGGAGGTTTCATGCCCTTGCTTGAGTATAACCATAGCCCCTTCTCTAAGGTTAATCTGTGTCCTTTCTCCATCCTAAAGATATAAGGCTATCCCAAGGAGACTGACATCACAGTAAGGGACCAGCTATGTCCTTGGCTATATCTCTAGAATGTACAGTAGCTTGACAGTAGTGTGTTAGATCTGTCTGTCCAGCTACAAGAAATGATGTCAGTAGGCTCCATAATTACTTGCTTTTCTATTCCACCCATATTGCAGTGGCATGCTCCTCTGTCTATTGGGTCCTAGGGAAGAGACATGAGAACTGCTACAGAGTCTGGAAAGCTGAAGGCTCCTGAGGAAGGCTCTTAACTTCCACTTGTTGCTGTCTTCCTTCTCTTGTTTTCTTCTCAGCTTTAAGTCCCGGGACCTGGTGGGCCTTCGTGCTATCGAGAGTATGCAGCCATCCCTAGGACTCTTCTCCGCTTCTCCCTTCTTCTTCCACAATTCATAGCCCAGCTCACAGTTTCTTGGGTTTGCACTGGTGCAAGTGGCATCTGCTTTCCATCTGTTTTGCTTCTGGGGCCTCCTCACCCTCTGCCTGGCTGTGTCTTGTGTCCCATTACTGTTCTGATGGCCTACAGCCTACCTTGTTGTCTGCTAGTCTAGGCTGTGCTTTGCTCAGAGTCCCGCTTTGATGTTTCTCATCACGAATGCCCTCTTCAGTGTGAAATGTGCCTGCCTGGTATTTTTCCCATCAGTATTCTAGAGTTACTTTTGCAGTCCTGGAAAAAAAGGGAGGGATTCAACATTGGCTAGTATCTTCCTTTTTGTTTATTTTTAAAAATTCTTCTATTTTCGGTGCCAGTTCTTCAAGCTTACCAAAATATTGACTAAGCTATTCTCCACTGAACTGCTTTGGGGGGATTGTGACTGATGGGTTGACGAACATCCCAGCATCAGTGCTGAGCCAGGTCCATCTTGGCATTCAGCCCTGCTTATGTCATGAGCGCTTACTATGGGCCAATATACTTAGGCTTACATGGATCCTTGTGAGGTATTGCCTATATCATCTGTTATCATGGTACCTATGGCATGAGAGGAAACTGTTAATCCCTTTCTGTGGATCAGGAAGATGACTTCGAGTCATGACTTGTAAGTGGAAGATCTTACCTAAGGTGCTGTTGATGTCAGGGGCATGGTACTTTGAGGATTTACCAAGCTCTGAAAAACATTCTCAATCTATATGGTTACTATTATAAAATCCAGTATGCTGGTTAGACTTTAAAAGCTGCCTTATGGAATCCAGGGGTGTTCAACCTTTTGATATTGCTATAGGACATTGAATTATGCACGTTTTTTTGTGGGACCACATTGTAGCTCTCCTGGAGTATGGAGCCCTCAGATGGCAGACTGACACACCTGGATGGATTTAGGACAGAGTACAAACATTTACAATCATCCCACAGAGAGCACGGGTGCTGGAGTTTCACAGACCTCAGTTCTAGCCTCTAGGCTCCCACTTTATTTCTGATTAACCTTGAGCTTGTGTGATTGTCCGTGTGCCCATGTGTTGAGAGACAGATAGGTCACTTAATCAGCTGTTCACATGAAGTTGGACCCTTTCCCGTGTCTGATCCACTCTACCTTGAATTTTGGAGAAAATTGCATAGCATGGCTTGTGATAAACCCCTAAATGATCCAGTACTGCTGAAATATTCCTGTAAGTGGAAGCTATCACTGTACCAAAATATAAAGTGTTGGGAGGGCAGCATGGAAAAGGGCTCTTGCATAAGCCCCTGCATACCTCTGTTTAGCTGGTGAAGTGTAATTGAATGGAAACCATTTCTACAACTCTTTCCTGATGTATTTTGAGCCCAGGAATAGAGTACACATGTTTTCAGAGATGAATGTTTGTAAGTCCAATGTTGGTGTGGGATCTGATGGTGAAAATCATGCCTCATATTTCAGCTACAAAACTGAGCAAGTGAAGGTTGTTGGAGAAGACAGTAGGAAAGGAAACACAGAATGCAACTCATGGGAAGAGAATAGAGCATGGCGTTTGGTAATTGGGTGGAGAAATGAGAAAACTCCAGTTCCTGCTGAACTTCATCTTAGCCAGCTCAGCATCCCATCCTTGGTGACTCTTCTACACATTAGCTTACTGCTGTGATTCAGTCCTAGATGAGTTCAAGGTGGTCATGAAGCATCCTTTCTTCTCATGGATTGCCTCCGGCAAGGAAGTGGAAGTCAATTTGATTGTTGGGAAAGGTTCTTTGCAAGCTGCTGCTGAGCTGAGGAATATTGTATTTTTGGCATGGCTTTCTTAATCTTTCAAAAGATACCCAAAGCCATATCTCTGAGCACTTCAGATAGCACTCTTTGGCAATTTCTGGATTTTGTTCTGTTTCTGTATCCTGGGCAGACCTTCCTGCAGTGAACCCCTTCCCTGAAATTTTAGCAGTTGAAGCCTGAGGGACAGGGTATAGATTTTGCAGACCTGCATAGAATTACCTTCTACATGCTATACTGAAACAAAGCAGTTTTGGAAGATGCATAGAATTGGACTGTGTTCATCTAAAGACAAGCTCAACCTAGTATTAGTTCATTGACAGGTAATATCTTTGGCACAATCTTCCACCTATATTTGGAGAATGAGAATAGTATCAGTTTATAAAACTGTGTGGATTAGTGAATGAAATAAAGCACCTCACTTTTAGTATAACTTTTGGCATATAGCAAAAACTGAAAATATTAGCTGTTGGAAGTGCAGCATAATGAAATTCTTTGCCTTTTACCCCTCTTCTCCCCTCCCTCTTTCTCTTCCTCCTACCTTTTCTTTCCCTCTCCTCCCTTCTCTTCCTAATTTGCTCCCTCCCTGGGTCCCCCTCCCCCTTTTGGTCTATCTACATGATTCTCACACAGTAGATCTGAAAGTAAACTTTGGGTTCATTTGATCACGCATTCTTCTTTGTATACCATTTGAGATTGTCAGAGCACAACCATCTGCCTTGGATTAGTGTGTAACTGTACAGTTTCCATCATTGATTGTTATGAAAGCCAGGCATGTAAGCCATGTACGATAACTTGTTCAAAGTACCATGTATTTCTAACTTTTCACCCTTCTAAAAGAGCACATTAAGAGATGGGCTTCCAGTCCATCTGGATGAATTGTCAGTGTCCAATACAGAAAGCTGGAAACTGTCTCACTAGAAAAATATTTAAAGCTATGTTAATGAGCTTAATGTGTAAGTCACAGAACAAGAAGTAGCAGTTTGCACACGAGATGGCTCTATTTTTACTGTTCTCCTATCACTTAAGAGTGTTAGCTGAGGTGCCTGGCATCTCTGTCCCTTTTGGCTGCCTGTATGCCCTGTCCCAGGTGACTTCAGCTTGTTGGATTTGAGGTTGTCGTGACGTCTAGCTCTCCCCAGCATGTCTTGTGTTAAGGAGTTCTACATCTCCTACATATGAGTCAGTAATGGCTGTATAGAAATGAGCCCTTCCCCTCTGGACTGGAGCACCATTCAGGGTTTTCTGCTTTCACTTCACGTTTTGTGTCTGACAATTGCTTACACACACACACACACACACACACACACACACACACACACACAGTGTCTCCCAAACAGAGTTGACTATTGACAGTCCATTGCATGTGCTCACACTTCCGAGAGGATTGCCATTTGACCCTCTCATGATGTGACATGAATGCTGTCCTTGAGAAGTATAGAGAAACAGAGAGTGGCCGTCTAGACAGCCAGAGTCCAGCGGGCCAAAAGAAGGCTGTGTCTGTAGACCTAGGAGTCATTGATAGTGAATGATTGGAGGCCTGTCTGGACGCCTCCAGACATTCTTCTGTGGTCATCCCAGGCATGTCTGCAAGGTCCTAAAGACAGGGCTGAATTTCAGTTTGAGTTCTAAACATTTCCTCAGCCAAATGTCTCAAGAGATAAGAATTTATAAAGCAATTAGCTCCCTAGTCATGAGTCTCCTTGTATAAGAAGAAAATGCTACCCTCAATTTCCTGTTTGCAAACCAACGTTTTAACTAATTTGTTGTCTTGCAGGGCGAAGAGACCAAAAGCCTGACTCTTGTCCTGCATCGGGACTCTGGCTCCCTGGGATTCAACATCATTGGCGGCCGACCCTGTGTGGTATGTTAATTGCTAAAATTTTTTTTTTTTTTTTTTGGTTTTTTTCCTCTGTGGAGGTTGGGAGAGAGGTCGAGGATAGGACTGGATGCTCGCTGGCTTCATTCTCCTGTCTGTCTTTAGGTGTGTGTGTGTGTGTGTGTGTGTGTGTGTGTGTCTGTGTCTGATGTTTTCACACTCAGGCCTGTTCACATTGATCAGTATTATGTGTCTAATGTTTCTTACCCTTGCTTACAACATTGATCTCATACCGCTCTTTCAAACTATTGACCTTTAGGCTTGCCTCAGTGATTGTGTAGCAGGAAAGCTGAATGAAGTTGGGTGATATGGATGTCGCTAAAAATGAATGACCAGTTACCTTCCAAGTGAGCCAGACTGTGGGCTCCCCATGTGGACATGGCACCTTGAACTAGACTTTACACCTTGGTATTACTCATGGACAAGGTTCACTCCCTTCCTCTTTTCTTCCCAGGTTAGCTCTTTGGCTATTCCATCCCTCAATGGCCCCTCCCCTAGATGGAAGAGGACAAATTCCTATCTGATAGCTTAGCTTTGAGGAAAATGTCTTGAGGAAGAGTTTTGGGCATGGTAAGGGCCGCTCTTCAGACTCTCAGCATTTAAGAAGAATCAGCTGAGTGTCTGCTGTCTCTTTCTCTGTTCTAACACCGAGTATGTGCTAGACCTTGTTTACCAACTAAAAATAGTTCAAGAAAACAAGATTTGCTCATTCAACAAATACACACTGAGCACTGTTATTTGCTAGAGACTGATAGGTACAGTAGAGGCCCAAGAGATTGGGACCCTGTAGTCAGGGAGTGTGATTGCTGGGTGGGGATGGGGATTGTTAGGCACTAAACAAGTCTGTGTTAACCACAGACTGGAAGAAGTGGAGAGGAAAGGGCATCATTAATGGGAGCAGTCGGGAAAGCCTAGAGAAGATAGCCTGTTGAACCCTGAAGTAGGTGAAGGTGCCATCCCTGCAGAGATGGGGAATATCCCACCTGCCCTCCTGGAGCTCACATTTTCATGGAGAGACTGATGGAGTAGGAGAGGGCCATGCCACTAGAGATGCTCTGAAGGAGAAGGACCACTGTACTGAGTTCTGAAAACAGATAGGACTCTGCCCAATCACACGAACATTTAGGTTTAGAGACAGGCTCTTGCTATGAATTCACACCCTGGCCCAGAACTTGTGATCTTCTTGCCTCAGCCTCCTGAGTGTTGGTTTTCTACATATGCACCCCTGTACCCAGGTTCAGAAACTGTGTTTTGTCTACACACACACACACACACACACACACACACATTTTTGAAAGTATTTGAAGATCCCTGAGATAGAAAACAGTGGATTTGGCAGTGCTTACAAGACGGAGGGGTCCCCTAGGGCAGGGGTAGGATTGGGGGCAGCTAGACGTAATCAAATGATTCGTGTTGAGGGATGTGCAGAGACGTGATCAAAACGGGATGCAGCCAGTGCTGGGTCTGGACTCTGAAATAGTGTGGGCAGTGACTTACTGCACTGTGTTTTCACTCAAGGGGAGTGATGGGAGATTTATGGTGAAATTCCTGTAGCTTTTAGCCAAAACCACAGTTTCAAAAACAAAGTTTTGTTTTTAAAAACTGACAGCTTTGTCAGAAACGATATGTAGTAGATAAAATGATGAACGTCATCTGTCTGGGACAACATTTTAAATGCTGGGTGGGGGCAGCAACCCTTCCCACTTTACAAAACCAGAGGAATGAGCTCACAGATTCCCATCCTCTTTGTGGAAATCTTACCAAACTGGAGAAACACGTGTGAGGCTGGAGCTTTTCTGAATTCCCTCTTGTAGTTGACTATGATCCCAGGCTGGGCGCCTCTGCATTGTTCTGATCTAGTCCCTTGAAGCCCCAGCTTTGGGAAGAGGGAGGGAGACAGGCAGGCCTCAGTGTATAAGCATTTGACCTCAGCTAACAACAAAGAGGGGCTTGGATCTGTGTCAACTTATAAAAAGACATATTTGTAACTGGGGTGGGAGGGGTATTGCTCAGAGCTAGAGCCCTCAACCTGCATACACAGCACCCTAAAGGAAAAACAAGACAAAACAAAGAACAAAGAGAGAGCCTGTAAGCTTCTTAGCCTGGAGAATAGATGGGATTCCCTTTGGTTGCATTGGTGATGATGCCCCCTCCTCTGCCACCTTCTGTTGTCAGATGTAAACAACCACTGGAATCCACGATCCACTCCACTTACTAGATGTTTCAGAAACTTCCACAGCAGACAGAGCCTGAACTAGGAAGACCTTGTCTCTGCCCTAGGTGGAACCACATCAAAGCCCAGTGTTTGCAAAACCTTGGTGTGGAGAGGCACTTGTATGGGTAGTGATTGCTGAGAAACCCGTTATGCTGCGTCCAGGAGACTGTTCAGCAGCCACACCCCAGGAGTGGTGAAGGGCTTTTCCTCTTCCCTGGGAAGATGGTTTCTACTTTTCAATGTGTGTGTGTGTGTGTGTGTGTGTGTGTGCACGCGCGCATGCGTGTGTGTTTCCAAATATTTTTCTTTAAAAAGTTGACTTAATACAAACCCAACCTGATTTTGTAGTCTTTTAAAAAGTTGTCTATTGATTTGGTCTTGAACTAACAATATGTATGGGGGCTGAGGAGATGGCCTAGTGGGTAAATCCTTGCTGTGCATGCATGAGGAATGGAGTTCAATCCGTAACATCCACATGTAAAGTCAGAGGTTGTAGCCCTAATGTTGGAGGGTTAACAGAGACAGGAGGATTCCAGGTACTATCTGCCCAGGCTAGTTTAGCTCAAATGGTGTGCTCAGGGTCAGTAAGAGACTTGATCTCAAGAAACAAATGAGGGTCAGAGCTGCTGGTGAGTTAGCCTACTGGGCAAAAGTGTTTGCTGCTGAGTCTGCTGACCTGACTTTGGTCCTCAGGACCCACCTGATGAAGAGACCTGATGCACGTATGACACACACACATATAACACACACAGGCTTGAGCACTCTTCACATGCAGATGCACACAAATATAAATCATACATACCAAATAGAAGAAACCAGAAGGAAGCGCAGTTTCACATGGACGTGTTTCCTGTAGTGTTGATTACAAGTTTTCCAATTAGCAGAAAAAGCTTATCAAAATCTAACATGTATTCCTCACTTGACTGGAGTGGGAGGGGCTTGCAGGTCTCTGAGTAGACAGGAAAAAGCTAAACTGATTTCTGGGCACAGGCACATATGTTTAACCTCAGCACTCAGAGGCAGAGGCAGGTGAATCTCTGAGTTTGGGGTCAGCCTGATCTACAGAGTGAGTTTTAGTAGAACCAGAGCAAAGCAACCAGGCATAATCATTATCAGGTGTGGAAGTTGAAAGCAGTATAAATGATGAGCATCTTTTCCCAAGGTATTCCTCTGAGATGCTTGGTTGGACAGTGAAGGATCCTAGCCCAGGGAACCTGACATCAGGACTATCATTACACAAGTCTCTGTACAATGCTGTGAGCCAAATCCCATCACTTACTTACCAATTCTCATATCCCCTAAGAAGCAGTAGCCGGTCAGGTGCATCCTGTCATGTAAGCCTTGGGCAAGTGTATTTTATATCTGGGTACCTGGGATGAAAGCAACCCTTCTTGTTTTTCTTTGACTCAAGACAATAAAACAAATCCCGTGGTACATTAGTTCACCATGATTAATAAATCAGACTTGGAGTATGTTAGAAGAGGAGCCAGACAGACTAAGACAGAAGACAGATACCCAAGGGGGAAATCTGGCTGTCAGGAGTGAGCTTCAATTGATGTTGTTTAACTTTTGTGCTTTCTGTGTGCATGTATTCATATGTGTGCGTGTGTGTGTGTATGTGTGTGTATGTGTGTGCTCGCATATGTATACCTATACATTATAGCCAGAGAGCCACTCCAACTGTTTTGATTAACTTTAAAAGGATAGATTGTATTGTCTCTAAATTATACATTAATAACTAATTAGTCACTTAATCACTCTTCTTATTCTTTGTGCAGGTAGTTTGTTTATTTGCTTGTTTTGTTGTTTGTGTGTTTTGTTTTGAGACAGGGTCTGCCTATGTAACCCTTTCTGTCCTGGAACTCTATGTAGACCAGGTTGGCCTCAAACTCACCGAAATCCACCTGCCTCTGCCTTCCAAGGGCTGAGATTAAAGGCATATGCCACCTCCTCCAGCATCACTTCTTCTTCTACTTTTTTTTTTTTTGGTTTTTCAAGTCAGGGTTTCTCTGTGTAGTTCTGGCTGTCCTGGAACTCACTCGGTAGGCTAGGCTGGCCTCGAACTCAGAAATCTGCCTGCCTCTGCCTCCCAAGTGCTGGGATTAAAGGTGTGTGCCACCACAGCCCGGCTCCAGCATCACTTCTTTAAACAGTCTGTTCTACTTAGTGTTTTAGACATATAAACCACTAGCAACAAAGTATCTAATTATATACTCACACAAATTTAAAAATCATGAACTTGCCTGTCAGCATTGTATCTCAGAGGCCTTGCTAATCTCTGTATCTGTATAGTTCTGATTTTAGTATTTGTGCTGCCAAAGAGAACATCACACTGTTTCTCTTGAGACAGGGTCTCACTGGCCTGAAGCTCACCGAGTAGACTAGGCTAGCTGACCAGCAAGCCCCAAGGATCTACTTGTCTCTCTGTCTCTACAGCATTGGAATTGCAATTTAGTGCTGCCATGCCTTGCTTGCTTGCACGAGTGTGTGTGTGTGTGTGTGTGTGTGTGTGTGTATGTGCAAGTGTGTGTGCATGTGCAAGTGTGTCTGTCTGTGTATGTAAGTGTATGAGCATGCCTGTGTACTCTCAGGAGTTCCTGGGTATTGAACTCAGGTCCCCATGCTTGCCAGGCAAATGCTTTACTAGCTGACCTGTTACCACAGCCTCCTCTTTGCATTTCCTGCATTCCGGCCTCACCCTTCGCCACTGTTTTATATCCAATTCTGGTGTTGAGTGTTGCTTGTTCCTCTCAGATTTTTGCTTGAACTTGATTGCATCCCTTTATAGTAATTATTTAGGCACAGTGTAGTATTTTGCAAAGCAAATCAAAGCCCACCCTTCATCTCTTCTCTGGCCATGAAACGCAAAATGGCTGAACACAGAGATGCCATTTAATTTTTTTTTAATGAGATTATCGGCATGTTCTCTATGGGAAGTCCAACTTGCTTATAAGTCTTTTGCTGTCCAGTGAGACTCTTCAGTTACCTTAATCAGAATGTCGTGCAGACTGAGAAGTTGGACCCTGTTGGTGAGCTTTCTCATTGGAAAAAGGATTGCCTTTGACGATCTTGAGACTAAGACAGTTTTTAGCTGTGTCTTTTAGTTGTGTGCCTTTCACATCATTTAGCTGTTCTGAATTCAGGCTTTCCTCCTGTAGGGTAGATGACAGTGGCCCTTCCTGGTGGCTGTTGTGAGGATTGATTAATATGCATGCCTGGAGCCTCTCAAGGGGAAACAGAAACCTTCATGCATCTTTGTGCTGGCATTGTGATGCTCTTGTAGGAAGCTGGGTTGGGACACAGGCATGAATGAGGCTGCTAAGAGGAAAGGATGCTTGTAGCTTCTTAGCTGGTGAAGGGTTAGTGTGAGCAGAGTGCTGAGATGGTAATTAGTGATGGCTGGTGATGAGAGCTAACCTCATCCAGCACCCATGGCAGTGCTGACCCCGGTTCTAAGAAAGCATGGATGGAACTCAAATAAAACTAAGAGACCTGCATATGACATGTGGGGATAGACGATGGATGAATGCTTAATGCTCATGTTAGCCTGGGTTTTTGCTTCTTTGTTCTGGCATATATAAAAAGAAAAAGACCCAGGAATAAGTAGAGCAAGATAGATAGATAGATAGATAGATAGATAGATAGATAGATAGATAGAGGCAGACAGACAGACAAGGCATAAAGAGATACACAGAGAGAAAGAACCAGAGACAGAGAGTAAGAGTCAAGGAAAGAGTGAGAGGGGTGTGGGGAAAGAGAAACGGAGGGAGGGAAGGAGGGAGGGAGGGAGAGGGGGGAAAGAGAGAGAGGGGAGGGAGAGAGGAGGTTGTAGAATGTATCTTCTCAGCCTTAGTTAGCATTCTTTAGAAGAGTTGCCCCTCCTGCCCCTTCTCTCTTTACTTTCTCTCCCTCCCTTCTCTCTATTTCCCTCTATTCCCTCTCTCCATCTCTCCTCTCTGTTTGAAGAAGGAAATGTTATATTTTCATAGTTATTTTTGGCCATGGTATTTTTATATACTTATAGGGAGGACATTATTAAAGTAGATCTTGTGACATTGTGGGATGGAGTTTAACAAGGCATTGGTTTGGAGTTCTGTGGGATATCCTCTGCTTCCTTTTCAAGTCTTCTTATCTTATTAGTCTTTTGGATAAGATCGAGTATATTATCAGATGCTTTTGTTTGGAAACAGCACATGCTTGTGCCATGCAATTATTTAAAAACCCATCTGTTAATCACTAGAACTTTCTAAACACTTGGAGAAGACTCATCTTGGTGCTGTGTAGGCAGAAGTTTGTGGACAAGCTGGGGCAAGAATGAGCAATTGGACCCTTTTCTAATTAGGGAAAGGGGGGACTTTAAGAAATTAACTGACCTATTTGTCTTTATTTGTAAATATCTCTTTTCATAATTAGATTCTTACCTAGTGACCCCTGTAGCAGTTCTCTATGTAGGTAACACGTGGAGGAAGTGTCTAGTGAAATCTCCAGCTGGTCTCAGAAGGGCCGTTCAGCAGTGTTTGTCCCTTGTTCAAATTTGAGCCAGTCATGTAAATTGCTAAGGATCTCTCACCTTAGGTGTCTGTGTGCGGCATCAGAGGTTATCACACCCTCTTGACGGATGGATGGCAAGAGCTTTGGACTCTGCCCACGCTTCCTAAGTTGGTGTTTCATTCAGTCTCCAGAAATAGGGCAGTGTGGCTTAGCTGCACCTATAGCAGAGAAGAAAAAAGGGAGGGAGGGAGGGAGGGAGGGAGGGAGGGAGGAGGGAAAAAAGGAAGGAATTCAAGGATGGAGGGAGGAGAAGGAGGATGGAAAGAGGAAGGAAGGGGAAGCAGAAAGGGGAAGGTGCTGGGATGGAAAGTGAGGAAGAAGGAGAAAGGGAAATAAATGGAATCGAGAAGAAGAAAATGCAGTGAGGGTGTGAGAGTGGGCTCAGCGTGATCCTGCTTAGACTCGTACTGAGGAAGGTGATGCGTTAAGATATTTTGGACAGCATGCACATGCTGAAATAAAAGTATTACAGAGCAGAGAGGATGGCTGCTCGAAGATAGCACACCCCTCCTGTGCTCTAACTTTGGCTCTAGTTTGGAATATTTTTACAATGTATATGAGCCAGTTTCAGTTTAAAACAGAAATGAAAGGAAACAAACAGCATCCCCCCCACCCCTGCTTAACACCACTTTTGACAAGCTGAGGTTGCAGAGTGCAAAGTTTGGGGTTTTCTTTTTTCCATGCCAACTTCCATGCCTAGCATTCACGCCTGTGGTTTTTTTTTTTTTTTTAACCCAAAGGACAATCAAGATGGATCCTCCAGTGAAGGAATCTTTGTGTCCAAAATAGTTGACAGTGGGCCGGCAGCCAAGGAAGGAGGCCTGCAAATTCATGACAGGATTATTGAGGTATGTGAACACTGGCTGGTGTCTGAATAGGCTGCCTGCCATCCACCTTTGCCTGGCTCGGGCAGGATGTTTAGGGAGCTGGGGTTAGGGGCGCCTCTTGTAGGGATGGGTGGGCAGCAGTATACTTTGAGGGTGGTGTGTAACCTGATGGAGTGTTGATTGCCTTGGTGTGAAGTTGTTGTTCAGCAAGGAGAGACTGGATTGGGGAGGGGGGCAAGGCATGTTCACAGTTTGGCTCATCTCACGGAGACCTACATCTGTTTGCTATGCCTCGTTTCTAGCTCTGTGCAAAACAACCATCTGAGGGTTTGTACGCTAGTTAGAAACAGACGATCAGCCCCCTGTTGGAGAAATTGGGACTCAAATTGGGCATGAGTGTGTCAGCCTCAGAAAGAGTCGCTCTCCTTTCCTTAAGGCTCACAGCGCAGCAAAGCAGGCAGTTTGTGCTCTTTCATGCTCGCCTTCTGGCTGCTTGCCTGGGGTCCATTGTACCGTTTGATTGCCTGGAGACATGCAGGTCAAAGTCGACTGTAGGATCCTCTCTCATCAGCACCCATGGATTCCTTTTTCAGTTACTGTGTAGCAGGTTTGTAGATTGACACTGATGGATCCCCTCAACAGCACCAAACAGCGCTTCAGCATTCCGGTGACAGATTAGGTACAGTTCTAGGATGCAGAAAGGAAGCTGATGACTTCTCGCCTCTTCGCATGGGTTCTTGTTGCAAAGTTTGAGAGACTTCTGGTCGCTGTTTTGGACCATTCAGATTTCCCATTTTTAATGAGTATTTCTGGGAACTAAACTGTTTCATCCCCTTCTAGAGAAAAAGTAACTATGAGGTTCCAGGGTGACCTGCTAGATGCCAGAGGAAGCTCATTCGTGGCCATGGCCATGGCCATAATCACTGAACAGAAAGCCAGAAAAGCATCACAAATACCTGAGCAGTCTGCTCTCCCAGACATCTTGGTTTAGCATATGTATCTCCTGGGCATTTTTATGTTAAGCCATAAGTGAAGTTTATGTTACTCGTGGGCATCTTCTTGAGGGCATGAAGTGTCAAGAAGATAGAGAACAGAATTTCCAGTGCTTCAGTTTTATGTGAACCAACTGAATAGTGAATAGTATAGTTTTTCTCAGGGTAATTGTATGTCCTTTGAGGGATACAGAGTTAAATCTTCCTGAGTAAACAAAGTAACCGAGTTAAGGCTGAGAATAAGAGCCTGTGGTCACCTAAGTGTTCAAAGATACTTGATTTTTGACTTAAGGATGCTATTAATATTGTTACACTGCCTTTGACCTTCAAATGAGATCTGAACTTGGAGTTAAACCTTATACATTGGACTTTCCAGCCTAGATTAATAGATTTTCTCTAACAGCCACTTGCTTGGACAGCAGCCCCGTTCCTGAGAGCTCAGATGCATTACCATAGTTTTTGAAAGCGAATACATTTTCTGGGACTATTGTTCAAAAAGATAAGTACAGCCTGTGTTGCCAAGGCATCGGTGGGACAGCCAGTTTCTCAAGTCATGGAATTTCATTGCTCTTAAGTTTTGCAAATGAGAAATCTCCAGCTGGGTAGGATTTTCTTTTGGCAGATGATGATCTGTGTTTGAAATGTTCAGTACGGTTTCTGGTAAGTCACACTCCCCCTTTGGACAGTATGTAAAATATTAATCATGCCCCACTGTTGAGACAGAAAGGGAGATCCCGAAAGAGAGCCGCCACATGCATAATCACAACCGACAAAGCGCACCCTTCTCCGTTGGGTTCTAATCTCTTCTGACATGATAGAGTGATTCTCGTGACTTCATATAGGCTCTCTGCTTCACCTCATCTGTGTTGGGTTTTATTAACAGGGGGCAAGGATCTGATGGCTCAGTGTGTGTGTGTGTGTGTGCGAGAGAGAGAGAGAGAGAGAGAGAGAGAGAGAGAGAGAGAGAGAGAGAAGAGAGAGAGAACACATATGGGAAGAATTAGGCTTCCTGTTTTCCTGTCCCAAATCTTCCCATTTTCAAGGCGGTGAGCAGGCTTAGCAGAGCCCCAGTGTGGGAACTTTAGTCCTTTCAAGAGGCTGCTGATATTAAATCCAGAGAAAGATGCAACCTCATCCATTCTGCGGGGTGAGTCTGTCCCATATGAGTTGCTACATGAGCATCTGGGTACAACAGCTTTAGAAGATGTGGGGATGCTGTCAGAAGCCGTGCCTTTTAAGTAGATGCCAGCTGTGGGCTATCAGGCCGTTGGTTACCACTGCTATGAGAACTGCCATCTTTGAAGCAACCTTTTGTGGTGTTGAATGGGTTACAGTCCTTTGCTCAGGAATGGAGCTGTCAGCATCCCTTTCTTCCCAGACTGCCTGAGTGACAGTCCCGGATGGGATTCCTGCTCTTGTGCTGCCAAGGCCTGGTGAGAAAGCAGGAGCTGGGGCTGTTGGGCCCCTTGCGTTAAGTGCCCTCCCAGCATGTGTGGCAGGAGCATTAGGTGTGTGCTAGCTAGCGCTGTGTATCCTCTGTTGGCCTGGGTCTGTATGTGTAGATTGCCATTCTCCCCCACATCTGCCTCAGAGACACAGCATGCGCCCCATGTTCAGTGTTGGCTTCTGATCCTCATTTTGTCCTTCCTACCCCTCCACCTCCAACCCTTCCGGGCCGCCTTCTGCTCTTGACTCTTCCTTGAATTCTAGCAGTTTGAGAACATGAGAAGAATCTTCATAGTGCCCAAAGCATGAGTTAACCAATGGGAGCAGGATCTTCACAAACAGAACACATCTCTGTGATCTGGAGTTTAGACCTAATCAGATCCTACCCAAGTCTGATGTAATGACATAGGAAGAACAAAAGTTGAAAAAGCACATAAAAACAATATAAGCCTTAAAAATCCTCAGGGGTGTCCCAGGCAGGGAACAAGCCATCTTTCTGTAGTGTAGCCAACACTAGCCACCTCTCTGTTGCTCCAGTTCCTTATCATGCCGAGTGTTTGGCAAGCTCTCTGAACACCTCCTTTGGCTGAATGTCCATTTAGAAAAAAAAATCATAAGAAAGCCTAGGAACAGAGAGCCTGGCAAGCACACTTTGATGCTTGTTCTGTGCACTCCCTCCACCCTCTTTTGCTCTCCCTCTTTTGCATATGTGTGTATCTATTTCTCTTGTATGTAGATACTTATACCTATATATGTATATAGATAAATAGATTCATAGATAATGAGTTCTATCTTGAAGCTTTATGAATTGGAAGACTGAGCCCAGTCTTCTGTTTGTTAGGGCTTGCATCAGGTGGTGATAAAAGCCTATAGCAATTGCGTGGTTGAAATAGCTTTTGGTTCAGGCCGGCAAACGTGACTCTGTGGGTGTAGAGAAAGAGCCACCACGTCCTCCGTTCCCAGAATTCATAAACACACACTTGTCCCAAAAGCTCTCTGACTCAAGAGACCTGAGAGCAGTCAGAATCTCTGTGGAGCCCCAGAGGGTTTGGTGGGAGCCACTCCTCCTCTGCCTTTGTCTGTTTGGCTGTGCTGTCCTTGCTAATCAGGTTCCCTAGAAAGCCAAGCAGGGTCTTCCCCCCGCCCCACCTCCGCAGCCAGTGCTTAGTTTGCAGCACAAGGGTCACCAGTGTGTATTTTTATAGGGAAGATAATGTTCTGAGACCAGTGGAAGTGGCAGGATGGCCTATGAATCAACATGATAGAGTGTGCTTTTTCTTTTTCCTTGTCTTTAAAGACTGGAGGACTCTCTTGGTTTTGGATTCTTTTCCTTTTATTTTACTGTAACTTCAGGCTCACAGGCACAAACGTCTGTGCATTCTTTGAGCATTTACTTCAGCCTTTGCTGACCCCATTTTTTTTCTTTGCTTATGAGGGTACCTTGTGTCCCCTTCATGCAGCAGAGAGAACGCCAGTCTCATAAGTGTGTCAGTATTTTTTATATTCATTTGTGTGTCTATGAATCTGTTCATCATGCATGCACATGTGTGGATGTCAGAGAACAACTTGCCAGGAGGGAGTTCTCGCCTTCTACCATGCAGTATTTCTCGGGGATTGGACGCAGGTTGCTAGGCTGGGCAGCAAGCACCCTTCTCTGCTGAGCCCTCTTGTGGCCCCCTTCCCTGCTTTTTTTTTTTTTAGAATTAAAATAAATTCTTACATAAATTCAAAATGGTGATCTAAACCAGGAAGTTGACAGTAACACAACACTGTCACTTGCAGAATTGAGTCACATTTTGTTACTACTTCCTGTAATATTCTTTTCTAGCAAAAGAAAATCCCCTGTGGTATGAGTTACTTTTCTTATTGTGACAAAATATAGGACAAAAGAAGTGGAGGGGAGGTCTGCTTTGGCTTATTGTGTGAGGGCACAGTTGATCACAGTGAAGAAGATATGGTGGCAGGAGGCTGAGGCCGCCAGTCACACTGCATACACAGACAGGAAGCAGAGAGGTGAATGCTGTGGTCACCTCACTTTCTCCCTTTAATTCAATCAGGACCCTAGTCAATGGAACCATACTGCCCAGGTATGGGGTGGGCCTTCCTACCTTAATTAATTTTCTCTGGAAATGTCGAGTTGACAGAATAAAGCATCACACCTGCCATGGCTTTCATTCAGCTGTCATATTTCTTCGATTTACTTGATCTTAGAATAATTCTTGTCTTCCATACCAAAATATCTTTTTGCATATTATCTTCTTTTGGGGGAGATGAGAATGCTTCAAGTCAACCCTTTCAGATTAAATTTTGTTTTGTTTTTAAATATATTCTGATTATAGGTTTTTCTCCCCCAAGTCCTCCTAGTCTCTGTTTATCCATCCACATCTGTGTCCTTTCTTGCTCTCTCTCATTAGAAAACAAACAGACATCTAAAGGAAAGAAAGGCAGAAAATAGAAAGAAAAAAAGACAAACAGAAAGAAAAAAGAAAAAGGAAAAAGTAATAAAATAAGATAAAAGCAAAGAAACTTGAATAGAACAAAACAAAGATGAATATAGAAAAAGAGCCAAGGAAAAAAGCACAACACACACACACACACACACACACACACACACACACACGCCAATTCACTTCCCACGTTATGTCTTTTTGCTTTGTCTTGGGACCCACTGTGTTTAACCAGGGGTGCCTGTGTGACCATGGCTTGGAAACTATCTGTTGGGTCCTGGTGGACTCCTCAGTCTATCACGAAGCTTTTCCCAGTGCCCTTTTTTAATTTTATTTCATGATTAGGGTATAATTGAATTGCTGGGGCTGGTCGTGAACTTGCAGTCTTACTGCCTTCACCTCCCAGATAGCTAGGATTATAAGAACATACCACCAGGTTCAGCTGATGGGAGTTTTCATTGCTTTCAGTCATCCTTAGTTGACAGAGTCTCTGAAAAAAATGTCTCTGTGTATGTGTAAACACACACACACCAGCTATTCACTCAGTTCTGCTTCGGCATTCATCCATATGCATGTCTTGAAACCATGCTGACGTCAGTAAGTCTAATCTTAGCCCAAGTCCATGTGTTTGGCTTTATTCATCCTCTGTATGGATTTCCAGTTCTGGGGCGAGAACGTTTGGAAATGGTGAGCAGTGCACTTTTTCCTTTGAATTAAATGGCTCACATTTATTTAGACATTACCGGTGATCAAAGCTTACTGATGAAAAAAAATCTTAAAATGTTTCCATTTAGGGTTTGGTTTAATTTTAGAGAAAACCTATTTCTGTGAGCTAAATAACACTTGGTTATGTCATTCGTTTCAGAAGTGAGAAAACTGTACATTCCTTATGCAAGAACAGATAGCAAGCATCATGGCTAAACAGACACAAACATAGATGATCTGTTTTTGGATAATGTCAAAAATAAAGCCATGGATTCCCACTGTCACAGTCACGGATCTCCACTGAGCACATCCAACAGGAGAGCACAAAAAACTCAATTAGTCATTTTAATAAGAAAAAACTTGGAGCATGAGAGATACCTCCCTCTTGTAAAGTATTCACTGTGCTATGCTAACATGAGGACCCATGTCCATTCCCTAGAAACCACCAAAAAAGCTGGACATAGTGATAGACACATACAATTACAGTACTCAGAAGTGGAGACAGGAGGATTCTTGGAGCTCACTGGGCAGGCAGTCTTGTCGAATCTAAAAATAGCAGGCAAATGAGAGCTCCTGCTTGAAAACACAAAGTAGACAACTCCTTAGAAAGAACAGTACCTGGGCTCATCCTCTGGCCTCCACACATATGCATGTATGTTCTCTCCACACCAACGTTTACCTGCATACTCATAAGCACAAACATACAGACCAAAACTATCTGAATATGGTGGCCCCTGCCAGAAATCCCAGAATTCAGGAGGCTAAAGCAGCCAGACTCTGAGTTGAAGGACAACTTGGGGTACGGCGCAAGATCCCGTGTGCAAACAGACAAAGTAAGCAGAACTTACTTGTTCAATGTGGAAACTTTAATACCCTTGTTGTCTGTCTTAGTTCGGGTTTTATTGCTGTGTACAGACACCATTAGCATGGCAGTTCTTATAATGGAAAGCATTTAACTGGAGCTGGCTTACAGTTCTCAGGTTTAGTCCATTATTTTCATGGTTGGAAATGTAGTGGCATGCAGGCAGATATAATCCTGGAGAAGGAGCTAAGAGTTCTACATCTTGATCAGCAGGCAACAGGAGGAGACTACCACACTAGGCCTAGCGTAAGCACATGAAACCTCATCACCTAGCTGCACAATGACACACTTCCTCCAACAAGGCCACACCTCCTAATAGTGACACTCCCTATGGGCCAAACATTCAAACACGAGTTTATGGGAGGGCATTCCTATTCAAACAATTATCCATGTATTTTGTTTTGATGAAAGATATGTGATATAGCCCAACCTATGTTCAGAAGATTCTCTGTCAGCTGCAGAGCAGGTGGGGTCTAGGGACCAGCTGTTAGTAACATTCCAGCTGTTTCCAGAGGCCAACCTTGGAACTGCATCTCATACACCAACTTCTGTTGGCAGACAGTGACATCTCCCAGGATTATGAGTAGGGTGAATTCCGAATCTGCCCCGGCCCTCGGGGATTCAATGAGACCTTAGGGAAGGGGGCAAAGAATGAAGGGACAAGAGACACAAGAAATGAGAGCAAGTCTGGAGTTCTGATCAAGCTCTGAAACTTTAATTTTGGGTGCAGGTTATAAAGACACAGCAAACCAGGAAGTTTGAGCGAGGGTTAATGCTCAGGGCTATCCCACTATTGAATCCTCATTGTCTAAGACCATCCCACTGTCATATCCTTATTGCCCTAGACCATCCCATTCTCATAACCGGCTCCCAGGAAATGCCAGATGTTCTTTAAGTTCTTGGGGCCTGAGACCCGTGAACGTCCTCTCTTAACCTTGTACTGACTAGGCTTTCTAGAACAGCAGGTAACTTCCTAGGTTCTCTTAGGACAGCAGGTAGTTTCCTGGGTTTGGCTCCTTGCAGGAATCCATGCATGACTGAATGTGTATGAGTGTGGTGACCATTCAGCAATGTCTGCCATGGGTGTGAGGAAGAAGATGGGTAAAGCTTTGGTCATATTTTCTGTCTCTGTGTAGACTAACTTAAATTATGTTTTGGAATCTCTGTGTGTCCATTTGTAAGCGATGATAGTTTTCTTCAGTGTCATATCTTTGTACTCAATGGCTTGGTGTTCAGATATAAAATAAAGAAGCATTGGCAAAGCACTTCTTTCTTCCTTGAACCCCTCCATATTGCCACTTTTACACCTACCCTACAGCAGTAAGCAACCCTAGCAGGTTTGTATAACACTTTCCCAAAGTGTAACTGATCTTTTTGGCATCAGAAAGAGTGCGTTGGGGCAGAGAGAGTCCTGAAAATTAAATCAGGGCATGTAGATTTGAGCCTCTGCCCAATCAGTCTCTCTGCAGTCTTTCCATCTTTAATGTCTTTTGTCTCGAGAATGGGACAACTATTTGCCACCCATTGTGTCGCCTGAACTGGTCAGGGAGATGGTGCAAGTCAAAAGATTTTTTTGCTATCATAACAAGTGAGGATTATTATTTCAGATTAATATTTTTGTGTGTATTATAAGAATTTATACCAAAGCTAAATATAGAAGTTAACTAAAACATGCCTTGGTCTAGTTTCTTCTACGTGTTTAAGCAGGAACATGGTGCTGCTACTGGACTATGGAGAAAGGCCTGTACTGTTTTAGAGAGATGCATTTTCTAGGATAAACCTGTAACCAGTCAGAACTAAACACTCCCTCTGTACTCTACAGTTGCCTTTTAGACAGACAGCATCACGTGGCACCCTTTCTGGGGATACATTGAACTCTTTGTGCCGGTCTCTATACTTCAGTATTTATTGCTCTTGTTATTATTTTCTTACTATTTCGCTTCCAAATCTAGACTTTTAGATAAATGTCTTTGTAGCGTACAGCGTTTCATGCCAGTCATGTAAACGCACATAAAAGGTGAAGAAAACGCCTCATGTGGTCTGAAGCAATTATTTATCTTAAAGACGTTTGTGAAACTTAGCCTCTGCAAAGGTCAATAAGCAGCTTTTAGTTAATACAGGTATTTTGTGTGTGGGGGGGGGGGGGATTGTGGGAAGCTTAAAATACTTAAAACTGTATTTTGTGATGCTGAAGTCTCTGAAGTACTCCTGTTCATATAATATAGAAAACAATAAAAATGGAGAGGGGAGCACTTGGCTACTGTCACTGTTCATCTGCATTGTAGCGTGGTTGGATTTGGAATCACCTAGGAGACGCAATGTATCTGTGTGAGCTTCCAGAGGAGTTTAACTAAGAGAAGTTGCACCCTGAACATAGGTGACTCTGGCCCACAGGGTTGCCGGCAGGCGGAGAGGAAGACTAAATAAAAGGGGGAAAGGGAGAAAGTTGGCAGTGTGCTGGCTCTCCAGTCCTTACCCTCTTCCTGATCTTCTAAAATGTGAAGAGCTCCAGCCCTGTGCTCCCCCTGCCATGAATCCCACTATAATGGATGCCTACCTTCTCAAACTATGGACCCAGACAGGTTCTTCTCATAAGCTGTTTCAGTCAGGAGTTTAGTTACTTTGAAGAGAAATCTAGCACAGCTAGCATGCACAGGACCTTCCAAATTAAGTTGCAGGTTTGCCTGTCATAGCTCATGACACATGCATTGCATGTGGAGATGAATGGGGGCCATCTCAGACTGAAGCTCTGCAGTCCTGGTGTCCTGTTGACTGCTTCTCTCCCACCCTGTGCCCATTAGTCAGAGATTGCTTCATGGAGGCAAGTTGTGCTTCCCTGGGAGTTCCGACCCTGTCTCCCATACTCATATCTTAAGATTTAACTAGATCCCAAGGCATATTTCAAACCTAAGAATAAACCAGAAGTGAGTGTTAGCCTATTAAGTTTCTCAAGTGAATATTGGGTTCAAAAGTTAAGTCTTAGATAATTTCCTAAGGACAACAAAACAGTACAACAAACCCTTGGTGATAATACAGATAAAATACCTTTAATATGTAGTCACCTTATTTATATAAGATAGTGATACGTTTATCTTAAAGTATGGGGGCTTTAAGAACAGTAAACCCCATGTGCTCATTAGAAAGTTACACCTTCAAATGTGTTACTGCCCTTTAAAAATCTGTGTATTTTTGTGTGTATATGAAATTCACAGTATGGGTGTGAAGGTCAGAGGACAACTTTGAATGGTCATTTCTCTCCTTCTGCCATGTGGGTCCCAGGAATTGAAACATTGGGGTCATCGGGCAAGTGTTTTTACCCATTGAATTAAGTTTCAGTGTATTTTTTTATATGGTGCTATGAATGAAAAGGAGCTACAGACATTGGTATTAGATTTTCAGGGCGCGTTTAGAACAATCAGATTTAAAATGTAAAGAGAATACTAGGGGAAGCCCCTTCGAAGCAGTAGATAGACATGGTTTTGAAAGCTGAAGCTAAGCAGAGTGCGGCTAGGGCAGGACTGTCCAATGTGGGCAGTGAGGAAGTGATGACCATCACAACTGTCCGTGGGAATTACAATAAGGAAGACTTAGAACAGAGTAGCCGCTGCCAACACTGAGCTGAAGTTATGCCACTTTGTTCCTCTAATGAAAATGAGTCCTGTGAGCTGTCAAGGGATAGGCTGAAGGGATAGGCAGTCCACCATGCTGAGTGCCACCCTGCTCAATGAAGACCTCTGACTTTGACCCTTCTTTGGCTATTTTGATAGTGACTAAACTCTGAGGGCCAGTCCACCCTTTTCTTCCCTGTTTTAATTTGTTTTCTATTTCTTGTTTAAAATCAGTGACCCTTCTGAATCTGGATTGTGTAAGAGCTGTCACTTCCTCAGGCCATATAAAATGATGATAATTGATCAGTCAGAAGTAATCCTTAATTTACTTTTTAGTGTGAACAACGTGGTCATACTCCATGCTGCTTTTCTCGCTTTTTCAGTTCTCTTGATTTCTATCTGCGTTACTTCCTTTCTCTTGCCTGTATTAGGGGATCCTTTGACAGCTCCAAGGAATTAGAAGAGGCAAGAGTTTGAGGGACTTGGATTTCATATTCAACCTTTCTCCAGTTGAAAGAAGAGTCCCAACCTTAGGGGAACAATTGCTAAGCATAGCCTCTGATTTACTGTTAGAAGAACTTGAGTGAGACAAAATGTATGTGCACTTCACTAATCAGAAAAGGGGGGTTGTTCTTATTCTAGAACAGTTTCTGCTTGGAAGTGTATGTCCACAAACATGTTGATTTCAGAATTCATTAGCCTAATCTATCCAACCTGCATTCTTTCAAAATGTTATAAAACCATAGAGAGATGCACTATTCATTGTTTTCTCTGGTTGGAACTCATGAAACCGCCATGACTCAGGAGTTGTTGGGCTAAGAGCAGAAACTCATTCATTCCTTTGTGGGGTTAGCGTGGAGGTCCATCCGATGGGACGTAGGCCTGGATGCATAAAGTCTCAGCTTTGGGATGTTTCTTGGCGTGTCCACTCAGGTTTCAGTTCACATGCATAGAGGACAGATGTCCTCAGAGTCATGTGAAGATTCTTTAGAGGATCATGAGGAAGTACCATAGACTCAGGAATAGATGACTTTCAGAGTAGAATTCTACTATTTGCTGTCTTTACAGACTGTACTAGCTTCTGTGATCATTTGTGAACTGCACCTTCTTGAAAATATGAACATTACTTATCCTTATGACTGCTTTAATAAAGAAAATACTACATGTGTCTAAAGACTGTAATTTGGGCCCCAGAATAAATGCTAGCCAGGTTTTTTTTTTTTCCTGTAGGTTTTTGAGACTGGCTAGAGAGGCCTTCCGGCGAGCCAGTGCTTTGATGGTGGCTTCATGGCACCATGTCATAAACCTGAAATTACAGTCGTGGATAGACTGTTTTAATTTGTTTTGCATTTCTTGTTTGAAATCAGTGACCCCTCTGAATCTGGATCGCATAAGAGCTGTCACTTCCTCGGGCCATATAAATGATGATAATTGATCAATCAAAAGTAATTCTTAATTTACTTTTTAGTGTGAACAACACAGTAATTCATCACATATGTGCTGACTTAAGTGTTCTAAAAATAAAGGAAAACAGTTGAGTGTTCAATATCAGCTATTTTTAAAGTACCAGAGCAGAACAGGCCCTCCCTTTATACATGACTCATGAGCTAGACTAGGCTGTATTGGTAAATTTAAGTTCATCTGTGAGACCCTGCTTCAATGAATAAGTTAGAGAGTGATGAGAAAGACTTCTGATGCCAGCCTCAAGCCTCCACTTGCATGCACACATCTGCACATGAGCATGCACATATGGGAACATGCATACCCTCTTGGCAGTAATACAATTTGCCAATGTAGAAATTGCAAAACATAGGAGGAAAATGGAAACAGGAATATTCACTGATATGAAGACTTATTTTGACAAAAAGGCTTTTGGAATGATTGTTTCAAATGAGTATAGTATCTTACAGGAGGACTCTGAGGGGGTTGTGGAAATAGCACATGGAACCCGCCTTTCCCCTGTTTGAAACTCTAGCTGAAATGGGAGATAATGGGATTAAGTCAGAGTTTGTAGGGACATTCCTATTAAGTTCCTGAATCTTCCTGCTTTCCTCTGAAATCTGGGGAGCACTTGGTACACACATAAGAAGGTTTAATGAGATAATTCTGCCATGCTATGGGGCCAGACTTGCTGGCATTTGCAAAGTGAAGAAGACAAAGAGCTGAGTGGAAGAAAAATCTGTCGTGTTTGTGTGGAAATCTTGAGACCTGTGAGCACTCTTAGTCTCCTCACTATTGAAACAGGTTTTCTGAGAAGTGGGTAAGAGGTGTTGTGCCTTCTCTCACTCATTCTACAGCAGTCACTGAGGTTGACACTGTCTCTAGTTCACTGCCCTCATAGGCCCCCAGTATCAGCAGAGGTAAGCGTTTATTTTTCTATGAAGCTACTACAGAGAAACAAGATCAACAGAGGAGAGATGAACAAGCAAACAAATAAACCCCATGTAGAATCTGCTAGAGCCACAGAGAAATGTCACCCAGATCTACAAGTCACATTCCAAACCTTGCCTCAGTAGTTATTTGCCAATTTTCAAATATGCTGTGTTTGAGCAAATATGATTTTTCTTGATTGCTTATAATTTGAAAGTAGATAAGTCAGACTGGGACTATAGCTCAGGGGTAGAGCTCTTGCCTAGCATACATAAGGCCCTAGGTTCAATCCCTAGTGCTGGGGGTGTGTGAGGAGTATGGCTTTATTTGAATATGTATGTGAATCTGTTTTGACTTTTACATGAGCAGCTTGTGAGACTTACCCTGTAGGACCACCCATTGGAGAGCCGAAAGGAACTGGGTAACATTGAGATGCTGAATGTTGTATATGCTTACTAAGCTCTGTTCAAACTGTGTCAGAAATGGGAAGGGACCCTATGGGACAGACAGGATTGTGTAAAGTGGTGGTAAGGAAAGGTTTGGCTTGACAAGACGTCTTGGTTGCATGTGGTCTATTCGAGGGGAAGGGGAAGCTGCGCTTAATCTTCCCGACACATTAGTAAGTCGGAAGTGAAAAACAAAGGGCCTCAGATTTACAAGCTTTAATAGCATATATTAGGGATTATACTGATTCAGAGAGAGGCTAATACGGAAGGAAGTTGCTGTTTTTATTGTAATAGTATCTTCCTGTTCTCCTTTCATTTGTGTGAAATTTAAATCCATATTGAGTGTTTGCTGTGTTTTGTTTTTGTTTCTTTTTTTCTTGTTGTTGCTGTTTTTTTCTTGCCACAGTTAAAATATTAAAGGCATTCAGAAACATGAATATGGTGTTGGTTTTAATGTACTCTGGTTGTAAGTATTCCTTTAGAATGTAACTGAGATTTAAGAAGAGAGAGGTATAGCCAGGCACCTTGGCTCACACTCAACATTTAGAAGACAGAGGGAAAAACAGTGCCAGCCTGGACTATAGAGTGAAATCTAGACAGTGTAGGGATATGGAGAGAGAAGGGGGAAGAGGAGAGGAGAAGGGGAAGGAGAGGGAGAGATAAAGGGAGGTGAGGGAAGTGGGGAAGGAGAGGAAGAAGGGGAGAGAGAAGGAGGGAGAGGACAGGGAAAAGATCCAACCTTCCTCAGTGACAGGCACCCATTTCATCCTGAATGAGCTGTTTGTAAGTCTGTTAGCATGGTGTATATGGGAAGGATATGCCAGGAGGGTATAAAAGTAGCAACGGAGCATCACCCGAGAGAGCTGACCATTGCACTATGGAGCTATTGCAAAAGAAAAGCCTGCTTCCCTCTGCTCTTCATCTGTATACTGGGGTGAGAGTGGGGATCCACCTCAGCCCAGGGAAGATGACTGAGGGGTGAGGCATGAGGGTTGAGGGGTGAGGAGTGAGGGCTGAGGGATATAGTCAGTGACTTTTATTTGCTCTTTTTACCAGCCAGCGAACTGGAGCAGGTCATCTCTCCACTTTAGGCAGTCATATACCAACTGCTCTTTTTTGGCTATATGTATCACATGTTTTGCTAGCGATTAACATTTTTTTAAAAGAATTATTCCTTTTGCCTAAATTTATTCTAAAAGGCAATCAAGGCAGCATCTAAGTATAAGGTCTGTTTTCATGTCCTATAAATAAAAGACAGTGGTCAAAATAAAACCAGAGAAGCAGGTTTCAGAAAGATGCTTTGGCTGCTGAGGACTGTGATCCTTCTGCCTTGATTATTTTTCCTATTGAAGAGTAAATCAGTTTTATGGGTATTACAGATAAGGGTGGTAGTGGGGATCAGACCCCCACAATGGGGCTTTTGGAGTGAGGACCTCCTTCCGTTCATCTTTTAGTTCATAGTTTGAGGTGCCAGAGCTGCACAGCTTTATCAAGAGATGAACTTGTGGTCCGCTCACTGTCTAAAATGTGTCACCATCAAAAATTCATCTTTACAAATGACACGGTAAATATGGAGTCCCACATCTGGTTTGTCCTCTCAGTATACAGCTAGGTCAGTTGAAGGTGGACAGAATAATGAGTTGGTCATTGGGTCAGTCAAACTCAATAGTGTATCCCACAGGTACCAAAGCAGTGCAGAGCTGTCTGAATGCCCTGTGCTCCCTGACTCTGTTGTGGGTTGCTACCCTGTCCTAGCTGAATGCTTTGTGCAGCAACTTTGATTTCCCTGGTCAAGGATGAAACCTTTCAAGATTAGAATCTACTACAGAGAAGAAGAATCTCACCACTATTGAAGAGTTCTAGAGGCAGTTGCTGGAGAGGTAGTTCAGTGTTCAAGAGCATTTTCAGCTCTTGCAGAGAGTTCAGTGCCCAACTGGGCAGCTTACAACCACCCGTAACAGTTTCAGAAGGATCTGATCGCATCTCCTGGACTCCATAGACATATACACACGTATAGGCAGAAAGATGTCAAAAACCAGAAATCAAAAGATCTTTTGTCAAGTTTTATTATTTTTAAAGTTTCATATTCATTAAAATGACTTTTATATTCATTGTTTTAAGACTTGATATGCAGTATGAGAGTAAATGTGTGCAGTATGCATTTTTTTGTTTTGTGTGTGTGTACGTGTGTCTGTTTGTATGTGTGTATGTGTTTACAGGTATGCATACCTCTGCATACATGTTGGGACTCCTACTCTCACTTTCCACCTTACCCCCTGAACCTGTAGCTAGGTTGGCAGCCATTCAATCCCAGAGATCCTCGTGTTTACACCTCTTCAGTCCTGGGGTTTCGGGTACACATGGCGATGGTGGCTTTTGATATAGTTTCTGGAACAAAGAGCTCAGCAGAAGCACTAACTGCTGGGCCCTTTCCTCAGGGCAGTAATCTTTTTATAGACTTTAAAAAGCTATGCTCTCTTTAAGCATCCCAGTTACATTTATTGACCATACGAGCATTTTCAACTGCTATAAGTACAGATAGGAATACAACCAAACTGCTCCCATGCTGGACTGCTCTTCCAAAGAGCTTTGCTGTGCTAACTTGTCTCGTTCTGACCTATAGCAAGACATGTTTTATATGTGACTCAGTGCAGTAATCCCGGATGCTGAGTGGGCCCGTTATATGTGTTTAAAGTGGAAATAAGTTTCATGAGAGATATCTATCCAAACTCCATGCAGTTTGGTCTCGTATTTCTGTTGGGTTCATTTTTCTTTGAACATTTCATTTTTCCTGTGTGCTGCCCACTAAGTTGATTTTATGGCTCACTGAGGGGCAGTGGCCTACAGGTTGGAAACATTTTGCTTTGAAAGATGGACTTGTACTTCCTAGGTGGCCAGATTTCTTTTGCTGATAGTATACCCCTGAGTCTGCCAGATCTGCTGCTGGCAACTGTGAGTCCTAGACCATTGCCGGAAGAATAGAGACAGGTTTGACAGTAGAATATATGAGTATGTTTTCAAAATGAATTCCTCTGCCTTTTTTTTTTTTTTTGCTTCTGATCTCTTGCTGAACACACTGCCAGGAGATGGATGAAAGTATCCAGAGATCCATGCACCATAATGGACTTACTGCCAAGAAAGCTGAGTCTAGCCGTTGGAAACCTAAATTGCCTTTGAGAATGGTGCTTTGATATACAAAGTAATGTCTTTCCTCAAAGGTTATAGGCACTGTGATTGACTTCTAGAAGCTGTTGGAAGTTCATAAGTTACACCCATGCATGCTTCTGATTTCACCATCTGTTGTTACCTTATGATGAGGTAGCCTCAGGGGATTACAGAATGTTAGAGAAGGACAAGGAGACCTTCACTGAATGTGTAAGCTCCTGAGTGATGGTCACGTTGTGTATCCACTGTTCCCAGTACCTAGCCCCACTTCTGATGAAGAATGAAAAGTGTCAGGTCAGTCAGTGTCTGCTGCCTGACTCAAGAATAGATGGAGTCAGATGATCAACTTCTGAGGGCATCCTGGTGGGCCATCTCACGTTAGAAGCATTCATGGTGGGTAACAGTATGTCATGAGGCCTGGAAGGCATTTGATACTTTGACAACACATCCTTCAGACAGGTGGAATCTGCCAGCTGTCCACACAAGAATAGCAGCAACTTAAAATAGATCTCTGTCTGAAAGCCAGTAGGGGTCCTGGAGCAGGGTTCTTTTATTTGAAGAGAGAATTGGAGATAATAGACTTTCCAAAGAGAAATAATGAGAATGCCCTCACTTTGTTTTTTGTTTTTTTTTTTTAAAAAAATACAGTGGCATCATAAGAAAAACAAAAGATCAATTTCTGATATGCAGCCTTTGGTTTATGAACTGTAAATAAAGAAGTCTGTTGCGTTCATGGATTTTCATTTTACCATCATCATCACCACCATCATCATGGTTTATTGTGTAGTGTATGCAAGTATGTGTGCACACGTGTGTGTATAGCTATGGTGCCCTGGCTTGTACATGTGCTACTGTAGAAGTCAGAACCCAGGCATCCCCTTCCCATCACTCTTTACCTTATTTTCTGAGCTAGGATATCTCATTGAACCTGGAGCTTGCCATGTTGACTAGACTGACTGGATAGTAAGCCCCCAGGACTTGCTAGACCTCACCCTGTGGGATTACAGGTATACATTGCCATGTTTGGCTTTTCTATGGGTTCTAGTGATCCACATTTAGAACCTCATGCTTCTACTGTAACTCCTGTCCACAGCTGTTCCCACCCCATTTTTACCTTGTAAGTTAACATCTTCTTAGCTGTCTTTAGTGCCAATGCAGGAATGATATTTCTCTGGATAGGCTGCTTTCTGTGAGGCGGTCTGAGATTTCTTCAGTGTTTGGGCCTTTTGGTCATGAGGTTGCGGAATGTGCCATCATCTTTGGAAAGAGTATTAGACATTATTATCACTTTCTTCTTCTTCCTCAGTAATGGACTGAGGTCTCACCTCTATTTCCAAGCCAGGCTTAAGAATGTGAGGCTGGTGGCATCAAAGCTGAGTTGCTGAGGGAGCCTTTTGCTCCTTTCTCTCTTGCATGATGAATTTTCTCCGATGCAGGCTCAGCTGCCACTGCCACTGCAGAACTTTCATGCACATTCTGGGAAACAACACCCTTGCCAGTGTCTCTTAATTAAACAGTGTTCTCAGTGAAGTGATGTATCAACAGCGGAAAGTAAGCTCAGGGGCCAGGGATGCAATTGAGAGCATTAAGCAAGAAGCTTGAGAAAGCTCTCAATGGCTTTCCAGCTACCATACCAAACCTAAGGATGGATCCAATGACCCAGTGATGTTAAAGAGAGCTGCTTTTGCCTTCCTCCTTCTGTCTACTACAATGTTTGAGGTTTCCATTCTGTGGGATAAAAAGGAATCACATCATAGACTGTTAATTAGAATGTGAGGTTCATTGAAAGATGAAACCACCTCGAAGACGTTTTCAGACATGTTTCCTAGCAGCATTTGTTAACAGAAGCTTTGCAGGCTGAATTCCTATGATTTTGAATAATAAGCCTAATAGAGAACTATGGTATAATCTAATTTTTGTATTGTACACCTCAGACCAGGAAAGAAAAGTAAAATTGTTTCAACTTAGGGTGTTCATCTGCTTGCCTGTTTTTGTATCAACCAACTGAAAACTGAAATACTCTGTTTTGATGAAGACATCTTTTCTACAGATGAAGGAATCCAAGACTCACTTTAAAATAATTTATTGGTGAGGGTGGTGTGGAATAAAGCTGTCTTTCTGTTGTTAAAATCCTTAGAGAAGGTAAGATTATTACATATATTTCTCTCTTGGTTCTGCAAGAAACTTTCAGATGAACTTTTGTTCATTTACGGTGAGACCTCAGTGACAGAAATCGAAAAGATGCTGGCACCCCTCTACCTAATACGCCACACTTGCCACTGTCCATGCTGAAGGCAAGTGTGCTGAATGTAGCCTTTTACCCAGCTTGCCGCACTTGCCTGAGTGAACATATTAATGACAGCATGCGATGTCACATCTATATTTATATTAGAGGCCCTGCTTTGGAGTGCTATTGATTCTGGACATACCACTAGTAACATTAGAATCTAAACCAGAATAACTGTTCTTGTAAAAAGTGTAAAAAACACTTTTAAAAAAAATGAAGGGGCTTTATTAGTAATTGTGTTTTCTTTTCTTTTTCATAAAGCAGTCTTCAGTTATTTTCTCCCCACCTCACCCCCTCTCAACACTGTTAAGAGCACCCAATTAGGAAATACTTATTTGTAGTGGAAGCATAGCCATTTTCCTAATTGGGGACAAAGTGGTTTTTAGAACTGAAGTTCAACTCCAAAGTGAAAGGGGCCTGTGTGTCTGTCTTTCATTATCCTCTTCCTGGAGTAGACTTTTTTTTTTCTCCAAGCCTCTTCTTTTTCTCCTTCCTAACTTTGCCTCTATGATGTGTCAAGTTCAAGAGTGGTCCTGATTCTGCTATATAATAAGGTTTCAAGATTCCTCCCTTGAAGGACAGCAGAAGCAACCTCTACGTTTGAAATGAACGTCTTGTTTCTCTTCTCTTTTCTCCCATCATTTACTAAAGCAGATGGGGAAGATGTCCTGGTCCTGTCAGAGAGAGAAGGGGGAAGGGAGAGAGAGAGAGGGAGAAGGAAGAAGAAGGAAAAGGAGAAGTAGGAGGAGGAAGAGGAGAGGGTGGAGGAGGAATCATGGTGGCACTGGAAGCAAAAGCAGAAAGCTAATTGGTGGTGGTTTAACGTTTCAGACCACCTCGGAGACAGAGCAAGAACTAAAGGATTTTATACTTTTAAGAAAACTGAAATACCACTTTGATTCAATTTAAGAGAGTACTGAAAGGAGTGGTACATGTTACCAAATGTTCCTGGAGACTGGATGTAAGAAGCTGGTTTGTGTCTATTGAAGGAAGCCCATATTTTTAATAAGCTGGTTGTAGGATTTTCATGATAGACTGGACACTGGGGTGGGGTGGTCCCTAACATGGAACCATTTATTCCAATATAAGTAAATAGGACAGTTGTTGTCATAAGCTAGTGCCTAGGAGGCATATTTCCCTAAAGACTAATTAAAAAATTTCTGGGCTCAGATAGAAACATCCTGGAAGGGTGGCCTTTGCTATTTAACTTGGGGAGTTTTGCTTGTTGCCTCTTGTTAAAATTTTGCTTAGTGGTACTGAGGTGCATATGCAAGAAAGAAAACTCCCTGGCTACCATTTGTCCTTTAGAGTATAGCTTGATGGACACATAGGGGATCCCGAGAGAGGATCCTGAAGAGACCAGGTGGACTGGTTTGGGGTGTCCAAGTGAAGGTAACGTGTATGTCCACCCAGTGAAAAGATGGGCACTAGTGCTGAAAATCTTGAGTCCCAGCCTGAGGTTTCTTTAGCCATAATGAGTAATCTGTGGTTACATGGTCCACAGAAGTGCTTATGTGGGAAGAACGTTCTTCCATTAACTCTGTCCATAGCCAGAGGGGTGAAGAACAGTGCCACCCCGTTTAGTGAGCTGCCTGTGTGCATTTGACCCTTTGGCTGCTTTAGCCTCCCGCTCCTTCACAGTGTGATCCCTCTTATGCCCCTCCCACGGTAGAATTCCTCCTTCTCCTCTGTGTTTCTTGCCCAGGAATCCTAAAAGTCCCGCCTCTGTCTTCCTGCTCAACCATTGGCTGCTGGCTCTTTATTGATCAATCAAAAACCAATTGGGGACAGGGACACTCAGCATCTGGATTCCCATGTGATTTGGGGAGCTGAATTAAGACAAGGCATTATTAGAACCAATCTTCAACAGAAGGAAGAATTCCCACTTTGTAAGTCAGAGGTGCTGGTCACAGTGAAGATATGAAAAGACCTAAACTAGATAATGATGGGGACATCATTATTGATAATTTTCTTTCTTTGCTGGATACTTCTTCTGTGCATTGATGTCTACACATGCAGGAAACGCGGATAGTGAGTATAACTGTCTCAGTATGTCTCATCATGTCATGGTCCCTACTGCCCTGAAACAGCTGATAGTCTTGTCTTCATTTAATGAGAATATGATGGTTTGGGGTAACTTCTGGTGTGTTCTGTAACAGTTGTTGACTGGAGACTGTGCAGGCAACCATACTATATTTGGCTGTTAGTTTGAGCTACATTTTATTGTTAGAAAGCAAGATCAAATTCAAGCTGCACTCTGGACAAATGACAGCAATAACAAAGCATAGTCATTTCTGGGAAATGTACTGATCGCAGGTGCTCAGAGAGGTAGAAGGAGAGGTTGTGTGCAACTTTGTAGTCAGGCTCAGGTCAAGATTAAATAAAAGCTCTGTTTTGAACTTAAGGCTGCATGTCAAGTAGTTGTCTCATGGGCAAAATAGCCACAAGCCACAGAAGAGACTCTGTTATTACCTACATAGTTAGACCACTTGAAAGAAGTCCAACCCAACCATCCTTGTATCCAGTCCTGACCCTCCACACCCCATATAGGGAATGGCCTGTGGTGATATCATAGGGTCACTTGAGCCATTGGTGAGTGGAGCTTTAAAGGCTTGTTAGGAGGAAAGAAAAAGAATGCTAACATGGCTGCCTCTACCTTGACTCAGCATAACCTGTCAGCACACAGAAAATTCCAGAAGTGGGCTATAGTATCTCACATGAGGGATTCTTTGTCGATTCCACTAAGTTCAATCTCCACTGAGATCTAGTGAGCATTCTGGTTCTTCTTGTCAATATTTTGGCTTTTCATTTCCTTCCCTTCACATCACGCATTGCACGATTTAAGAGAATTCTTTGATTCCTTGGAGTCCATCCACAAAGCTTCTGCATGGAATTCTTCAGGTCTTTCAAGGGTCCTAGGCTAACCTCAGAAACCTGGCATTCTCTCTCAGTCAGGATCTACTGGACCTTAACCTGGCTTCTCAGTTCTGCAGTGACTGTATTATCAGCTCCCACCTCTACCCCTCAAGGAATCTAACAAAAAGGGTGTAAGATGTCATATAACATAGAAAAGAACAGGTGGTGACTTTGGGACACATTAGAGTCCTCCCTTTTATGGGAGAGGCTTATAAGGAATCATTGTCTCTGCAGTAGACTTTGAGTGTATTGTGTTTTCTGTTCATGTCTGAAGAAGCTTGATGCAAATTATATGTAAATACATCCACACAAATATATACTCTGTATCTAACAGGACTTAGCAACTGAGCAAACAGTGAGCTGTGCACATAGAATGAGTACGATACTATACTGATAGCTTTGATCTGTGTGAGCATCAAGACAAATGTTGAGGCATTCCTGAAGAAATGCAGCATTATGCCTTACTGCAGACAAATGATGAAGACATTTTCTTCCTGCGTCAGTGAGGACTACTCTATTGATAAGCACCTAAACTGATCTAAACCTTGGCTATTCACCACATCCATCATAGTAGTTATGATTTATACTGGTAGCCATCTTAACTGGGGAGAGATGGAATATCAATGCAGCTTTGATTTGGATTTTCCTGATGGCTTAGCATGTTGGGCATGTTTTCATATGTTTATTGGCCATCTATACCACTTCTTTTGATAAATGTCTAATTCAAGTACTTTGCATATTTTTATTGGAGTACTCTGTGTGTGTGTGTGTGCGTGCGTGCATGAGTGCATCCACATGCATGTGTATGAATTTGTGAGTTCCTTATATATTCTAGATAATAATCTTCTGCCAGATGATGCATAAGAAAAGATCCTTTGATGATCTTGCTGGTTGTTTCCTTTGCTGTGAAGCTTTTCAGTTATATGCTGTCCCATTTGTCTTTTCTCACAAGTGTTTCCTGAGCTATTGGAGTCCTTCCCAAGAAGTCCTAGCATATGTCTTTGAAGTGTTTCCCTGTTTATATTAAGGTCTTTGGCCCATTTCCTCCCTCCCTCTCTCTTTCTCTCCCTCTCCCTCTCCCTCTGTGTGTGTGTGTGTGGGGGCATGCACATCCCATGACACATATAGAGTTCAGAGTACAACTTTTCAGGAATCTGTTATCACCTTCCTCTTTGTTGAAGCAGAGTCTTTCATTTCTGCTGCTTCACTGTGTGCTGAAGCTAGCTGCCCTGTTTTCTCTTCCTGCCTTCCATACCATAGTTTGGGCACTGGGATTACAGATGTGTGCCACCCCATCCAGCATTTGATGTGGGTCCTGGGCATGAAAACTTTGGTTGTCATGTTTCCATGACAACTGCTTTTACTCACCAGGACATTTCCCTAGCCTCGAACTTTTATCTTTGGCACAAATATGATAGCTTCCTGTCCTTGCTACAAGCATTTTCCAGTGTATTTTTAAATTTTCTATTCTTTGACTGCTGTTTTAGTTATTATTTGAAACTCAGTTCCTGACAAAGAAAGAAGAGATTTGAATTCTAGGAGCACCATTTCCCATGTAGCACTTTATGGAGCTGACTGTAGATATTTATAAAGAAGTCTTGAATAGGGAAGGTTCATATATCCCCTCTAAAGGTTTAGTAACTGTAGCGATTTTCTCAGACTGTCAGAAGACAGATTAACAGAATAGAAACTCTTAACAATTTTGCTAAAATGTTTAATATGTGCACCATACAAAATAAGCAAACACAGAGGAGGACAAGATGCCCAAGACTCCATTCCCTTCTTCACAGGCAAGAGGGAACTGGAGCGAATAAGTAATTATACAGGAATAGCATATGATTCTGGGCAAAATGGATACTCAGGAAAACAGACAGTGGCCTGGATGATATTTGGCTTTCAGTCCCTTCCTGGGTGTTATGGGCTTCATGTTTCTTGGTGTGACCTTTTATAAAGAAGACTAAAGACCCCTGTGATAGATCCAAGCTTTAAGTAGACAGGGAAACTGGGAAAAGCCTGTCGCTGGGTTGGAAGATGGTGAAATAGATTTTAAGGCTGCCATAGTTGAGCACATAAAAGCAGTCTCTCTTTCAGAAAGACAGTGTCTCTTTCTGAGTCTCAATGCTTATCCCCATGTGTCATAGAGGTGGGAGTATGACAAGAGTTGGACATGAGAAATGATGGTAGCATTTTCAGGTTCTGGATCCCCTTGTGATAGTTGAACTCTAAGCACACTGTGCTTTCCCCAGAGTCCTCTAGACAACTGGAAGAGTCATCTCTGTAATTATAAAGCCCCATTCTTGCTTTTTAGTATAAATAATGCTACTTGTTCTTGATGTTGGGCTGTGTTGCAGTAATACCTGTATTTGTTTGGCTGCACTCCTTCATTTTAGTGTTTTAAGCTATGTCTGGGATGTCTAAGAAGCATCTCTTGCCTGTATCAGTTCCTTCTACCTGGTTAGTTAGCACAGTCAAATACCCAGGTTACTTTTCTAACTTTTTTCAGCTATAGCCAGGAAAGCTTCTCTATCCCAGAGCAGTTAATCTGGTGGGGAAGAGATTAGCTCTTCAAGAGGCTCCCAGAGTGGGGGTTAGAGTGTACTTAGAACAGGATGGCCTTTCACCCCAGAGGTAATTAATAGCTGACATTTTGCTTTTTTTTTTTTTTTTCTGTTTACTGCCTGAGTGTCAAATATCAAGCAGGACTGTTTGCTAATCCTGACAACTGCCAGTACTCTGGGATGTCAGGATAAAGGCGGTTTCCCCTTTGGTTTCAGGGGCTTCTTGCCTCCTGCAAACCACTTGTGTTCAGAGGATTTGCTAAGAGGAAAGCATCATGCTCCTCTGACAGCCACACATTGGCATTGGTGGGAAGGCAGGTGCCATCCACTCATCTTGAGTAGGGTCGATGAAGTTCCCCTATTAGCTGTGACTTTTAAAAACAGTGATACAATGTCGTTTCCTAATCAGAGCATAATGTGGTAACCCCTGTGTGTGAGGTAAGCTCATCCGATGTATCTCCATAGAGCAGGGATTGGAAAACCTCTTCTATAAAGGTGGTCAGTGTTTCTAGCTTTGAGGACAGCGGCACTGGTGTAGCAACCTGACTCTGCTGCTGAGGAAACACCAATATGCTTTAACAGTATTGAAGCAGATGAGCATAGTGTGTTGTAATAAAACTTTATTTTAAAAAATAATAGCAATAGTCAAAACTGGCCTGTAGGTTCTGTTTTCCTAGGCACTACTAGAAAATTCTACTGAAGCATAGCACCAGCTCAGTGGCTAGGCTCTGATTTAGAGGACAGTTTTGCTTTCAGCCTCCTTCTGGCATGCATGCATTCCATGCTGTCACCGTCTCTGCCTTCTGATAAATGTAACTGTTCTTGGAGTGCTTATGATGGCCTCTTCTTTCCTGACAATTGGAGGCTCCAGAGGCTGCTATTTTGGTCTGGGGTCCTTGCCTTGCTTAGTTGCTATTTTGGTCTGGGGTCTTGTCCTGACAGAAAGGAAAACTGAGGGACCTCAAGAAACTCTTTTGAGTGGCTAAGGTGGATCGATATTTCTGTAAGCCGTCACTGGTTTCCAGTCAACTATCAGCAACTACATGCCTTGCTCAGAGCTCAGTGATAAGCCAACCCCCACTGCACCCCAGTCCCACACTGTGTACACAAAGCTGAGCTGGAAGCCCTGTGAGGCTGGCGACTTGTAGTTCCATGCAGGTCTCCAGCCAGAAGTAGGAATCATCTCTTCAGGACTCTCAGTCTTCTCAGGCATCCCTCAAAACATTAAAGACTAGGTCCTGCGGGTGGGTAGACTTCCTGAGTATGGGGAGGGTGCTCCATTTTATTGAAAGGAGGAGAGATACTCTTCCAGTGAAAGCTGCTTCCCTGCCCAGCCTTGTACGGTGTGATTGCCTGCCTGCCTTCTAACCTTCCATTCTTCTTTCCTTATTCTGTGTTTTTAAATTTTGGGGACAGGTTCTTCAGTAGCCAAGGTTGACCTTGAGCTTCTCATCCCACTGCTTTCACCTTTATGGAGTACCCAGGTTAGGCATTCTCCACCATACCCAGTTCTAGAAGTTTCTGGGGATGCAGTACATGTTTGCAAGCACTTTACCAACCGAGCTATCTGCCATCCCTCTGTGATCATTTCTGTTGGTATCCAACGTGTTGTCATTTGGTGACAGTTCTTTTGGGCACTGCTGTCCCATTCCTTGCAATGACTCGTATATGCTGGGAAACAAGACACATCTGACTGTGGCTGAGTGACATGCACTTTGACAGCAGGAATGTACACTGTGATTTATGGGGGCAGTTCATACAGAGAGCAGAGATAGCTTTCTTTGCTGGTCCCCATGTGAGCTTCTGAGGCCTATAAAGGAGTGATGTGCTATCAGAAACCACTGATAGGTCTTTGTGTTGCAATGAATTGAACCAAAGCTTCTCCTTTCCTTTCTGTGAACCTTCTGGGGTGGACTTGAATCAAGCATGGAACTGGGTTTCCACATGACTGAGTCACCAGCTAGCAATTTAACCATGGGAACTTTGTAAGAGCTTATTAGAGACAATAAGCTTATTAGTTCTGAAAGAGCTCTGGGTAGATCTGATTTTTTAAAAAAAACTATTGGGTTTGAGAAGAGAATGACTTTGAATACCCAAACACTAGCCGTTCATTCAGGCTTACTTATCTGATGCAAAAGGCAGATGCTAAATGATTCCTAAGAACCTTCCTGTGACTCTCAGAGTTGTATAGCCTCAAATCTCATTCACTTTCTGGAAGCTATCAATCATGCTGTCCTTTGTTTATGTGAAGTACAAATTTACCTGGGGGCATGTTTGCTAAATCTAACCCAATCTTCTAGTCTTCACCCTGCCCCATCCCAGTTTGGCACTGTCAAAGGAGGAGTGAGAGAAACACACCCACCTGTCTTCACAGAGTAGGAGTCAGGGCAGTGGGATGCTAAAGGCCGGAGACTCTTTTCTCTTTGGTCTGAGAAGCCACTGAAGGGTTCACTCCTGGAGCAGAGTGTGCAGCCTGCAAGGGGCAGATGAAGTCTAAGGGAGATGTCAGGAGGCTTTCTCTCTTCCTGCAGGCCCCTCACATGGGTAACTGCTTCTTTGATTGAAAAGGTATGTGACCCTCCAGAGCTGACTTCAACCAAATGGCATGGGCCTTTGAAAAATGTACGTTAGCACAGCCTCTGTAGACTGTGTTGACTTAAGGATTTTGCTCTCACTTAGAAGTGAGAATGTGACTCTGGGGGGTTGCCCCTCGCTAGAGATGTTTGCTCCGAAAGTGTCCTCTGCTAATATGTTCAGGGATTTATAACGAAAACAGGGGCATTCTTAAATAAAAGGACATTGACATAAAAAGCAGTAAGGGCTGATGCTATCTGTTTATGAAGATAAGAATGCGTCACAAAGGCAAGATTTATGGTGGGAATGCAGTGTAGTGGGCTGGCAGCCAGTGATAAATCACCTTTCTCTCCCATGGCAACTGAGGAAAAGGAGGTTCAAAGACCACTTAAAAACAGGAAAAATCGGGGGCCTTCTAGAGCCTATAGTATACGGGCATCAGTATGTTACATTTGTAATTGAACTAAAGGTTATGTAAACTCGCTTTCAAACTTTTTCAGCCATTCCCCCACCCCTGCCTTGTTGTTGTTCTTGTTGTTGTGGGATGCACCATTGTAACATCATTTTGAAGGGATCAGAAAGCTAGCTCTTATCCCCACCATAGGTACTTTTCTTACAGAAGTTCCATTCCTTTCTAGTGGACTCTATTGAAGCCCAGTTTCTTCAGCAAATACTTATGAGTGTAGGACCTGAGCAACTCCCTGGTTACCTAATGTGAAGTTAAAAATAATTGTCTTTAAAGAACAGTACAGCCCATACATTGAGACTCATGGTGGGCTGTGGGACTGGGGCAGGGGTGAACTGCCCCGTGATGATTGTGTGATGTATTTGATGATTGTCTTGACAGTTTTCGATCCTAACATTCACCAACCCCAGTCCTGATCGTGAGCTCTGTGAGTTGGCCAGTTTCGCTCATTTGTTTGGTTATTTTATATCTTATTCATGAATTTGCCCCCTCATTTATTCATTTCTGTATTCAAGAGGTACTAGAAGCCTTCTGGGCACCAGCCATTGTCTCGGATGCCAACACACAGAGAGGAGAACAAGAGGTCTGACCTCATTCATACCATTTACATTAGGTAGGGGAGATCAGGCATTGAGCCAAACCACACGTGTGTCCTCAGAGCGAGTCATTAGAAAGAAAGCAGGGTTGAGGGGGGCTGAAGGGAAGGAAGACTGCAGTGGCAACATCTTCTCAGCCACTGTCAAGAGTCTGTCAAGAATCTTTGACCTCTGGCCTTCTCTATCTCTTGCCTTTGATCCTGCAAACAGCTCCAGGGTAGAGTGGGTTAGGATGGATCAGGGTGGACAAGACTGTCATCCCCATTTACAGATGTGAAAATCAAGGCAGGATCTTTAAGGGATAGCCAAGCTGACACCATGGGTGAATGTCTAGTTACTCAGAGCCCCTTCCTTGAGCCCCTGGAAACGTTTATATCTTTGCTACTGTCATCCCAGCTCAGCAGCCCCCAGCCCTGGGCCAGACAAAGTCTTGTGAATGTCTGTTGGGCTTTAGGGCTCTAAGGCACTCTGCTAATTCAGCACCAGGGAGGCTGAGAAACCTGAGTTCAGGTTCTGCCTGAAGACTCCAGACTGATAAAAGATGATACCCAGAGTCACCTGGCCACAGGGCTCAGCAATCCAGCATCCCTGAAGTATCTTGGTGGGCATTGCTTTCTGTCCCAGTTTGTGGGAATGGAGAATTTTCTTCTTGGCTGGTTATTTGTATATAAAAGTGTAGCAAACATCACGCATCAGGAGCCTGTGCTATAAAAAGAGTATGGTACAAACAGGGTTTGGTGGTCAGCCAGAGAATTCCAAACTGTCTTGCTGTCTCCAGCTATGGTATCAAATGAGTCTCCCTGGTGTCCTCAGCTTGGCGCTGACTGGCCTCCCTTGAGGATCCGGTCACAAGGTCATTGTGGAGAGTGATTCTGCTTAACTTTGCAGTAGCAGTATACGTTCTCACAGTTCAGAGTGTGCCGTTCTGCGTAGGTATGGAAGGATAGCCCAGTGAAGCTCCATAGATCTCAAAGATTGTGCAAATCTTCACACAAAACTAGCTGCAATGTTTCTCATTCTGAGCGAAACACAGCATGAAACACAAGACAGCAGTGAGTGTCTATTTTTGGAGCAACTAAGTCTTCTTAACAGGAAAACTAATTATTAAGGCACTTGCTGTTCATAGAGTTGAAAGAGAAAGGGCTTTTCCTGTCTGTCATCATCATGACCAGATTCATGGAGGTGAACATGCTACCAGCCTGATCCTGCCTCTTGTCCCAGATAGTGACACTATGGTGACTGGTATCATTGGTTCCAGGACCAGTCTTTCTTTCCTATGGTTCGTTCTGGGGCCTCCTCATCTTAAAGACACTGTAATGTGAATGTCAGCTGGCAGGTGCCCCACCTTGTTCCATGTAGAAAGTTAAATCTTCAGCCCCTCACTTTTCTCCTGTTGACATGTTTCACATTTTATTTTTATACATTTATTTGGGTTTTCAATTGTTGAGTCCTATTTAATTGTATTCATTGGTCTGCATGTCCCCTTGGGACATTTATTGGTTCTTTTTGTTGCTGGTGACACCCCAGGGTGATAAGAAGATTTATAGTCACACGAACTGAAGGTTGAGGGGCCTCATGTCTTGATGTCCTCCTTCTTAGCAGAGTCCCTAAGGTGACATGGGGCATCACAGGAGACAGGATGTGCTTGTATGAACATGCTTACAAATTTTATGGTCTCTCTTTTCCTCTCCTCTCCTCTCCTCTCCTCTCCTCTCCTCTCCTCTCCTCTCCTCTCCTCTCCT